>NW_027397063.1:10724150-10906256 GCF_003265705.2 Callorhinus ursinus | reverse complement strand
GGGGTTGGGGGATGTGTTAGCCTGGTGATGGGTATTAAAGAGGGCACGTTCTGCATGGAGCACTGGGTGTTATACCCAAACAATGAATCATGGAACACTACATCAAAAACTAATGATGTATGGTGATTAACATAACAATAAAAAATTTAAAAAATAAAATAACAAAAATGGAAACTACTATGATCCTTTATGTTTTTAAAAGATTTCATTTATATTTGTACATGTTTATACACGTAGAAAAAAGGAATGAACAGAGAAAACATGTCAAAGTGTTACATCTGGGGAGTCAAAGAGAACAGGGTTGTTTCTGCATAAAATTTCTACTGTCAACAGCATAAGTTCTTTTAACCTTTAAGGAAAGTAATAAGTAAAAAATAATAATAATAATAAAGAGGAAAAAATAAACATCAGTATAAATCTTAGAGAGAAAAAAGAGTTAATCTTTTTTTTAAAAAAAGATTTATTTATTTATTTTAGAGGGAGTACTCAAGGAAGGGGCGGGGCAGAGGCAGAGTGAGAGAAAGAATCCCAAGCAGACTCCATGCTGAGCACGGAGCCCACACGCTGAGTACTGAGCCTGACACGGGGCTTGATCCCACAACCCCAAGATCATGACCTGAGCCAAAACCAAGAGGAGGACACCAGCCAAATGAGCCACCCTGGTGCCCCGACAGTTAATCTTTAGAAGCACACACAAATATTTCATAGAAAACTTTTATTTTAATTTACTATACATATTTAAATTTTAGGAAGTTACTAGGTCGATGCACTTTCCTCTGTAGGTTTAGTTTGATCTTCAGTTACCTGTAAATACATGAATACTTTAATTTTCTAATAATAACCACTTTTAGTTTTACCCTTAGCCCACCATTTTAAATCATTCCACAGTCCTCCTATAATGACCCTTAGTCTTTCTCCTTTATTAGTAATTATTATAGAAAGTTAAGCAGAAAAAGAAGAAAACGTACAAGGCCAGATTCCCAATATAAATTATCAAGTAAGGTACAACAATTTCATTAAAAATATAATCTGAAGCATATAGCTAGGCTTCTCCAGTTTGTCATTTTATTTTTCAATTACAAAATGAAATCATTCATGTTAGAAAAATACCAGCAATGCTGTAACACAGTATTTTAAATCAACAGATTTTCTTGGGAGGTATAATTCTATTTTAAATATAGTATATTACAGGTTTAGCAGAAACAGGTATCTGTACATCCATATTTCTATTCTGTGTCACTCAAACACATCACACAGCTAAACTTACTCCTCACCACCCCGACACCCACCACACCTCCACATTATCTAATCTCAGTGAAGGTGTCCACGCCTGCCATTCGGGAATCCACGGTTCTCTTATGTGCATATTCAATCCCCAGTCCTACTAATTCTACCCAAGTGGCTCTCACTGCCACACCTCAACTTGAGGATCTCACCACCTTCTACCCCTTTAACAGGGCTGCTGGGTTAAGTCACAGCTTTCTTCCACGCTGCTCCAGAGTAAGCTTTTAAACATGAATAGCTGACCCATAGTTTACTTCCTTTTTCAGATTCCCCAGTGACCCCCAATCACCTCCAGGAGGGGAATGTAAATTCTGTATTATGGAAGACAAGCCCTTCATATGCTATTTCCAACAGACTTTGTTGAACTCATCACCCACCTTACATAAGACTGTACGTTCAGATGGATCTTATACTCATCACACTCTCCATTCCTCCACCCCTCTCGGCAAGCAGCTTCCTCTGAGATATCCACCAACCCCTCCCCAAGCAAATTATCTGCCAGGCCCACTTTAGTCATCCTCTCAAGCCAGCTTAAGCAACACCAATCCCTGGGAACCTCCTTTAACCAACCCGCCAGCCTGGTTTGGGTCCTTCGCTGTATGCCAGAACTCCACATGTACACCCAACTGTCTGCTTCCAAGTCTAGTCATCCGTTAAAGTAACTTCCCTGAGGCCAGTAAGTAGGTTTTGTTCATTTCTGTACCTACAGCTCCTGGCACCTAACAGACATCTCAATCAACGAACCGTATGTTTAACCTACTCCCTTCAAACAAACAAAATGGACAGAAGAAGGAAACCGAACCAGAATAAATGCTGCAAAAAAGCTACTCACTGATTCGTATTATATACTCTAGGCTACTTCCTCTACTGTTTTTCTACATTTATTATATACTCATTTCTTCTCTAGTTTCCTAATCTAAAATGATCATTATAGTGAAGGGGACTAAGAGCACACTAATCGTGATAAGCACTGAGAAATGTACAGAATTGATGAATCATTATATTGTATACCTGAAACTAATATAACACTGTGTGTTAATCATACTTGAATATATATATATATAAATTAAAAATAAATAATAAAATGACTGTGACCAAAGAGACAAAATTATTCTATCCATTCAAAAATACTTTCTTTTCATGAGAAAATTACATGTAATCTTTACACAAGAACATTAGACTAAGTGCCTCAAAAATAAATTCTATCTGTAAATTCATTAATAAAGACTAGGTTTGTACATCATCATAAAAAATAACCAATAAATACTTACCAGGTAACCCATGTACCAAAGGTTGGGCTCAAAATTTGGCATGACACATACATAATAATCCCGGAATGGGTTAACAGACTGAATGTAAATGTACTAGCAAAAACAACTGGAAAACCATATGAGGAGGTATATAATCAAGTGGAAATTGTAAGAATGGATATTTGTTCAGAGATTACTTTGCAGCTTTAAAAAAAAAGACCGCAAACTAAAAAAAAAAAGAAGAGAAAAGAAAAAGTTTGATGTATGTTTGCAAGCTTGACTAGAGTGGAAAATTAGGATGACTAGGAAGGGTTCATGGCCAGATTACATGGAACAGCTATCAGATAATGTAAGTAAAGGATGAGCACTCAGCCTAGGAAAGAGTAAATAGGGATAGAATAGGTCAAGAAATATAATCATTCCTACTTGTGAAATCTAAATGCTAATGACACAGAATGAACTACAAAACACAAGTACTCAAATACTGTTTTTCAGGACATTTGCACATTTAATATGTCAACCAAAAGTCAAGGCATTTTTAAAATACATCTGACAAATCTTAACCTTTCAATGCTCATTTAGTTTACGAAAAAATTACCGAAGACCTAATTAACACCACTGGACCCACTAAGATCTATTACTACTATAAAGCAGTATTCTTATTCTTCTTCAAGTTCCACAGTTTCATTTCCATGATATTAACAAACAAAAACAGGAGAAATGCCAAATTACAACTCTTCTCTTGCCAAGATACTACTGGGGTCACCAACTATAACACTGCTTTAGCTACTGAGACAACTAGTTACTTTTTTCTTTCATTTTCTTTTCTTCCTTCTTTTATTTATTGTGTTGTTGCCTGATTCCAATAAAAATTTCTTCATGAAACAGTACTCATTAGCTGTCAAAAAAACTTACCATTTTCCGAGATCTTCCCAACAGCTTATCCCAGATGGTAAAATGTGCCTTGAAAAGAAAAGATTCACTATGAATTAAATAAAGCAATAAAGTTAAAATAAAAGGAAATGAGTGTTATATAGGTTTTAAACAAAACAAATACATAAGTCAAGCAGTACTAATGAGGCTAAGCAGTTACAAAAGTAGATTCGAGTAGGGGGAAAGGTACTTTACGGGACAGCTGGTTTGTTTGGCATGTTAGAAAAACTGACGTAAGCACTGAAAATGCCATTCTTCCTCTTCTGTCCTTCCTAATCATTACCATCACAGACAGCATTCCTTCTAATGGGAAGCAAAACTCTGCTCCACTTTCCCATGGGCTGCAGTTCTTTCCTTAAATAGCCATTTTCAACAAACTAGAAGTCATTCTTCAAATCACTAGCAATCACAAGGAGAGGTTCATCAAGAACCAACGGTGACCAATGTTGACAGATGGTGACATCTTCACGCTGAAATGGCAGTTCTAGAGGATTTAGCAAATTACCCTAAAGAACAAGTAAAAACTAATGTAGAAAATAATAAAATCATAGAATCAATTTACTTAATCCTTAAAATTTTTATATAGTTGGGGATTCTCAGAATGCATAGATGAAAACTCTATAAAATGCATTAAGGACCACATCAATTTTACTAAGTCATTTAAAGGTGATACTGAGGGATATGGCTGGGCCAGTGACTGCATCACACTGAATGACCTGGTAAAATCTATTATAAAAGGTAAAATTACTATATGCACGTGTAAGCCCTTCTGGAGAAAAGGGCAGTGTTGTATGTTTAAAAGGAAAACCACACCTGACTCCAGCAGAATGGACAGCTGGTGCAGACCCTATGGTGTGGCTGGAAGACAGTGGATGATGGAGAAAGTAGTGTGAGACGTCAGAGAGGCAGGCAGGGGCCAGATAATGTGGGGCTCTGTGAGACAAGATAACAGGGTTGGGATTTTTACAAGAAGCCCCTGGAATGTTTAGGGCAAAGGGATTACATGATCTGATTTGTATATGAAAAAAGTCCTTTTGGCTACTAAGCAGGGAATGTGCTTCAGGGGGGCAGAGTGAAAGCGAGGAAGGGGTGAAGAGTAAGAGGGGCTTGGAAACGGTGGTGGTAGCAGATGGGATGCTATGCAATGGAGGGACTCAGGGCATGTTTCAGAGTTAAGAGTTTAAATGCCTTGATGATGAATGGGATGGAGCATGGATGGGAGGGAAACAGAATCAAGGATTACCTCACAGCTAAGGAGATGATGGTGTCATTTACTGAAATGCAGAAAGCTAGGAAAGGAAACAGGTACGTGGAGAAAAATCAAATATGTCAAGGACAAATGCTAAAAAGTACAAAATGTTGATGAATGAGATGAAGGATTTAAATAAAAGATATACTATGTCCAAAGACTAGAAGATACAATTTAGTAAAGATGTCAATTCTCCCCAAATTGATATATAGGTTTAATACAATTCCTATCAAAGTCCCAGTAAGACTTGTCAATACAGAAAGATTATCCTAAAATTAAATGAAAAGGCAAAGGACCTAAAATAATTTAAGCAATTTTTTTAAATAATAATAACATGGGATGAATTATTCTACCTGATTTCAAGAACTGTTTACTGTTACAGTAATCAAGGCTGTGATACCAGCAGAAGGACAAACACACAAATCAATGGAACAGAATAGAGAACCCAGAAATAGAATCATACAGATACGGTTTTTAAAATGATTTTTAATAAGGGTACAAAAGTAACTTAATGGAGGAAGGACAGCCTCTTTAACAAATGATGCTGGAGCAATCTGACATGTATAGGCAAGGAAAATGAACTGCAACCTAAATCTCACACCTTATACAGAATTTAGCACAAAGTGGACCACAGACTTAAATATAAAACTATAAAACTATGAAACTTTTAGGGGGGAAAAAAAAGGAAGAAAATCTTTGGGATCTAGGTCCAGGCCAAGAATTATTTGAATTAACACCAAAAACATGATCCATAAACAGAAAAACTGATAAACTGGACTTCATCAAAATTAAAAACTTCTGATCTACAAAACTTCTGATCTTTTGTTAAGAGGATGAAAAGACAAACTACTGACAGAGAGAAAATATATGTGAACTACATACCTAACAAAAGACTAGTAGCCAGAATACACTAGGAAAAAAACTCTCAAAATTCAACGGTAAAAAAAAACAAACAATCCAATTAGAACATAAGCAAAAAACATAAAGATTTTTTGCCAAAAAAGACATAGAAATGGCAAATAAACACATGGAAAGATGCTCAACACAATTAGCCAACAGGAAAATGCAAATTAAAACTACAGTGAGAGATCACTACAAGCCTATCATAATGGCTAAAAATAGTGACAATGTCAGATGCTGGCAATGATCAAAAAACTGATTACTCACACATTGCTGGTGGGAATGGTAAAATGGTACAGTCACTCTGGAAATAGGTTTGAGAGTTTCTTAAAAAACTAAGTACGTGCCTACTGTATGACCCAGCAATTGTACTCATGGGCATTTATCCCAGAGAAATAAAAACATATATTCACAAAAGCCTATACACAAATGTTCATAGCAGCTTTACCCATAATAGCCAAAAAACTACAAACAACCCAAATATCCTTTAACAAGTGAATGGTTAAACAATACACAGTAGGTCCATACCACAGAATACTACACAGCAATAAAAAAGAACCAACTATTGATACACATAACAACTTCGATGAATCCTCAGAGAATTATGCTGAGAGAAAAAAGCCAATCCTCAAAGATTACATAATGTATGATCCCATCCATGACATTCTTGAAATGAAAATTTGTAGGAGCAGAGAACAGACTAGTAGTTGTCAGGGGTAAGAAGGTGGGGGTGGGGCAGAGGAGAGTGGATGTACCTATAAAGGGCCAACAGGTGAGGGCCTTGTAAAGAAATTGTACTGCATCCTCATTATGTCAATGTCCATAATCTGGCTGTGAAATCTACACAGATTTTGAATTATCTGAAAATCCGAAGTTGAATTAAAAAAAAAAGCATTAACAAGGGGTGGGAACAATATGGAAAATAACAGACTCTGAGTCATGAATAGATTAGGAAAATGAGAGAGGAGAGCCTGCCAAACCTAAATTCTCCAAAAGACATTCCAGAAGGGCTTACCAATATGCACTCCAATAATCCTCAATGCACCCTCCTCCCCTATACTAATTTGAAAAATTAAAATTACTATCTCAGTCTGATTCAACTTTTTCAACTAAATCAGTTTACATTCCGGGGAAAATTATTTTTATCATAAACCAGAATTTACAAAGTATTAGTGTCACACAACTTAATGAAAATTATAATGTATGTCCTTCAAATTGGTATAAAATCAAGACCAGAATCACACCCATGCCCAAACTGGACAACCTGAAACTTTAAGCTTTACTTACTCTTAAGTGTACAGGTAAAGACAGACCCTGGAATCTTCGTACAAGACTCAACGGGGTGGCTTGAAGATTGTGAACTGCTGACACTTCATACTGGAAACAAATACTTGTTCTTGGAATAAGAGGACCCTCACTCACATCAATGAAGTCACCAAATCTGATTTGATTTTAAAAACAAACAAATAAAACCTCAAAATCAAACCATTTACAGTAGTTTGGAAAAAATCTATTAATTCTCTTTGGGACAATGTCCCTAATCAAGAACATTCCATGTAGCTCTATTCACTCTCTACTGCTCCTGACACAACAATCTCAAGTGAAGAGGCTAAAACTATGAAAATTAAAGTCAAGTGAACCTTGTTCTTTATTAGCACTGATATAACTTTATAGAGATTTTTAAGATCACTGAACACATCATGCTATCGAGTGAATCCAATGTCTAAAACTGATCACCTACAACCTTGTAACAACTCATTGTAATAGAGTTAGGAACTCAGTGTATACGACAGATTGTCCAAAGAGCAGCGTTGTAGAAGAAAAAAACTTAACTCTGAATCAAGAAAACATGAGGCTGAGAAAAAAGATACAGGTCACAAAGTCACTTCTGCATATGCATTATGCATTGTCATACCTCCCTCATCTCTGTATCAGAAAGCACATTCCCATTTTACTTACTTATAAGTAACGTAAGTAGTAATTAGTCAGTATTCATATTTGTACATACACATGAATTATGTTCAATTCATAGCAATGCATATTTTGCCCACTTTCAAAATTAACTTTTAAGAATCACATTTTTAAATAATGGTTTCAACTCTTGAAATGCAGAAATAAAAATACAAACAATAAAATGAGGAACAGAAAACACAACTGCTCCTGAAGATAATTTAAATCTTCCAGTTACCACCATACCAAAACAATGAACAAAGCAACAGAAAACAAGGTAATAAGAATAACAAAATTCTTGGGTACAAATTCATCTTTTTCAGTCATACACTATATCCGGGTAACAATAAAGCTAAGTCTTCCTATAAATTAGCATGATAACCAATTTATTTTTACTTACCTGTGTAGCTTAACTATTCTCTCAGGGTTCTGAGATGCCTTCTCTTCTATGAAATCCATTTTGTACCTAAAAAGCAGCAAAGAAAAAAAAAAGTTTTACTTCTAAATACACAAAAAGGAGTTTAAGGACCCCTCCCTTTCTCTTCCGCTTTAGCCATAGTTTTTTAAAGAGGGGTTTACACTTGGGAGCTTCCCCTTCACACCTCACATCCTTCAGTCTGGCCACAGCCTCACGACTCTACCAAACTGTTCTCCCCAAAGCCCTAGGTACCTCCCTGGTTTGAACATAGCGGACACCTTCCTGTCCGTATTTCCACTGCTCACCCCTGTCTCTCCAAGTGCTCTCGTCCACCAGCTTCCTTGACACTTCCTACTGCTTGTTATTTTAACTCTCTGGCCACTCTTCCCCTTCCCCACCCTTTGGGGGACCCGCCCTACAGCCTCTTTTCACCAAGCATCCTCCCTGGGCTAGCTCCTCGACATGCACAGCTTTAATTCCCACTTCTGCGTTCCTCTCTTCCACAGTTCAGCTTCTAATCCACATCCCTCTTCTGAGCCCTGAACTGAGACCCTCCTGAACATCTACTAGACTGTTCCACAAGTATCTTACACTCTGCAACTCTCTAACAGAACAAAAACTTACTCCTCCTTTTCCCACCAAATGTATTCTTATTCCTGAGTTTCCTAGCTTAGTAAAGGACACTGCCAACCACCCACATGTCTGAGTGAAAAACTTCACAGATTTCCATGATTCCTGCTTCTCCTGCCACACCCCCTCCATCCAATTCATTGCCAAGTCATGTCAATTCTACTGCCTAAATGTTTCTCAAATCTACCCAATCCTGTCACTACAGTTAATAGCATAGACGGAACTGCACAGCCCAGGTTCAAATCATAACTTTACCACTCACTACTAAGAGCCCTCTTTACCCCAAAGCTAAACAAATATCAGGTGGGTGTATGGCAAGGTTGGGAAGCATTAGTTCACAGGAAAACATCTACTGACTGCCACACCCCTTCTTCCAAAGCCCCCCACATACTTTTTTTTAAAAGATTTTATTTATTTATTATTTGACAGAGAGACACAGTGAGAGAGGGAATACAAGCAGGGGGAGTGGGAGAGGGAGAAGCCAGGCTTCCCACTGAACAGGGAGCCTAATGCGGGGCTTGATCCCAGGACCCGGGGATCATGACCTGAGCTGAAGGCAGACGCTTAACGACTGAGCCACCCAGGTGCCCCAACCCCCCATACATTATTAGGGCAGCCAGTTCCCTTAAATATTTGTCCGTCTTGACCCACCTCTAAGAGATGCACCTGTCCCCTGGGAGTCAAAGCCACTCAAGGCTCCCCGTGCAGCAGAAAGGCCCAATCAGTGATCTATCTTCAACCATCCAAAATTCTCTGTCCCCTCAAACTTGTCCCCAAACCATCCCTACACCTCCTTCCATACATTCAATGTGGAAAGTGGGGTGGAGGGAATAGGAAATCTCGTGGAATGAACATCTAGAGTACACTACAGTAGCTATGGAGCACTTAAATGTAATTAGCCCTAACTGAGATGTGCCTTAAGAGTAAACTACACCAGACTATAAAATAACATCAATTTTGTAATATTGGTTACATGCTGAAATAACATTTTAAATACACTGTTTAAATAAAATGTATTATTAAAATTAACTTCAACTTTTCTTTTGACTTTTTTAATGTAGCTACTAGAAAATCTAGTTATATAGATGGCTTACATTATTTCTCTATTGGACAGCACGACCCTAGAACTGTAGCACAGGAAGTGTCTTGATATGTTTTAATAATACAAGGAATCTTCTTATAGTATCAATGGTGGTTTGGTTCTACAGAACTATCTGCAGTCCAGTTCAGTTAAACTAGTACATTCCTACTGCTTTCTAAGTACACTGGTTCTAGGATATGTGAAATATTATAAACTGTCCCTATGAGAACTTACATTTCAATTTATAAATACCTAAAGAAATTCCAATCTATAACCTTGAACCATTTGCAGGGACGTATTCTGTCTTCAGAATCTAGTATCCATGTTATTTTTTTGCAATGCAGATTTCCCTACTTAATTCTAATTTCAATTAGATTAATATTAAAATATAGTTTACTTTGTTACAATTAGTAGAAGTGAGAAAGGGAACTGAGGACCCAGGGAGGATTTAAAACGTTGGCAAAGAAAATCCACCAGATGGATACTTCTGGTGCAGAAGACTAAGCCCTGGCTGTGTGAATGTTTTATCTTGGCGGCTAGCTCCCTCCAGAGCACTGGCATTCTCCATCTCACTCCTGTCATTTCAAGGGTAGGAGGGTGAGAAGGAAAGACTGCCCAATGAACAAAATAATACGGTTCCGTGTATGCTATCACCTGACGATGGGAGGAAAAAGGGGAAACACACCTTGGGGTTGCTGTGAACTAAAGGACTTCTCTGGCCAAAGAAACAGAAAAGTAAGACAAACAGAATTATCGAAGGCGGGGGTAGGTTTTTTTCTCTGTGAAATAAATTATGAGATGAACCAAAGTAAATAGGCTAGTACAGAAAAAGAGATCTTAGATATACATCAGATATAAAGATTCTTAAGAGCTGAATTGTCTTCATTACATATAACTTTGGGAGGTTGAATCTCACTTCCAAGGAAGCCAACACTTACTTGTTGTGCTGAAATATTTCTAATGCCACTTTTGCTTCCACTTCCAGAGTTTCAAATGGAAGGTCTTTATAAATTAAAGTGTGAGCATCTTTCGTGAGGGAACGTAGGTTCTCCTTCAAAATAAAAGTATTAACTTTTTGTAACAATTGACTTAAAAGCATTTCTCCATAAGGCAGATAAAATTGTATGCTAAATATTATAAATCCAACTAAAAGAAAAAGCAAAAGCAAATCTGTTAGGAAAGAAAGTTATTAATTTATAACAATTAAATATTTAGACCATAAAAGGTAGGGTTAGCAATTTATCTCAACTCTACAAACTATGAAACTTGTAATTTACTTGTAATTATTAGCCTATAATAATTATTAAAGATAATCCTACAAAGAAATCTTAATAAACATTTTATCCAAATTATACAACCTTATAGTTTATTAAAACGTGATGCAATTTAAAATGCTAATAAAGGGGTGCCTGGGTGGCTCAGTCATTAAGCGTCTGCCTTTGGCTCAGGTCGTGATCCCAGGGTCCTGGGATCGAGCCCCACGTCGAGTTCCCTGCTCCGCGGGAGGCCTGCTTCTCCCTCTACCAGTCCCCTTGTTTGTGTTCCCTCTCTCTATGTCTCTCTCTGTCAACTAAATAAATAAAATCTTTAAAAAAAAATGCTAATAAAAAGAAAGATACAAAAATGTGCTTACATTGTGAGTAAAACTAAGCTTTTTTAAATGAACAGGGAAAAAAATTATTGTTTATGTCATTCAGAACGTTTTACCAGGAAATGTAATGTCATCATTTGCCCTGCCCAAAATACAGCATACATCTAATATTAAAAATTCCTGTTTAATGAAAAGTCATTTTTATGCAATTAAAATGATTAGTACACATTAACAATATTTATGAGACTTCTAATAAAAACTGTAATTGAGTTTTCATATTATAAATCATTACTAATACAGAAAAGACCAAGCACTGTTACGCAAGTAATTTCTGTAATAAAATTCTTTCCATAAGCTTCCTATTAGATTTTTTTTGCATGAAATGACTCTTCTCCATTCTAAAGGGACAATTTATTATATAACAAATCCACATTCATGATTTTATACAACTGTTACTTGAATGTAACTCTCCACCACTTTTTCTAAATGGTCCACCCAACCCCATGGTGCCTGCAATTAGCTAGTACACTTCTTTTTTTATTTAAAGTTTTGTATTTAGGGCGCCTGGGTGGCTCAGTCGTTAAGCGTCTGCCTTCGGCTCAGGTCATGGTCCCAGGGTCCTGGGATCAAGCCCCACCTTGGGCTCCCTGCTCCTTGGGAAGCCTGCTTCTCCCTCTGCCACTCCCCCTGCTTGTGTTCCCTCTCTCGCTGTGTCTCTCTGTCAAATAATAAAATCTTAAAAAAAAAAAAAAAGTTTTGTATTTAAAAAAAGGAAAAGGAGGCAGCAAGTTTCACAGATAATGAGAACTGAATCTTGATCTCATTAGTTTTTACTTAATTCCCCCAACAAAGTGAGAATCCTTTCTTAAATTTGAGGGCATATCTGAAAAAGAACTTACACTGACACAAGTTCAGAGTTCACAAAGAATTCCAATACCTTCCCTGCATTCCCCCCTTTCTTTCCTACATCTCTTCCCTCTCCCCTCTCTCCCTTTCTCTCTTTGTTCCTTCCTCTTACCCTCCTCTCTCCTGATATTAAGCAATTTGAGCAGGATTATAAAAGAAATAACTTCCAAAACCAGAATTTAAACCTGGATCTGTACTGACTCCAAAATTTTGCAATAAGGAACTACAATATTTCACTAAATCTAAAATGTACCACTAAGGAAAAAACACTACCAATTATAACATGCTATCTACCGTAAGACACATTTTTTTCCAGAGATAATAAAATGTGAAAAAAAATGTACACAGTAGCATTGATAAAATGGTATGGTACATCACCTTTCCTTTTCTGATCTCCAGACTTCCAATCTGGAGGACATACAGTTTTGCTTAAGAATCAGGCATTTGCCTCTTCTCCCCAGTGATAAGTGAATTTCTAGGCCTGACGTTTGAAAATGATCAGCACACCCTCCTGAGAGGGCATCTGATCTAGAACTTCCTTGTTAGCCAGGTGCTACCCAACTGCGGGACCAACAAGGAGAACACTTACTACGCAATCAGGTCATTCACCAAGAGTCTAGTTTGTTGCTATTTGAGTTAGCTTCCTCGAAGTCTGCTTCTTAATTCACTCTGTCCTCTACCCCTATCCCTCCTCCCAAGGTGACCTTTGTATGTAGAGAGACCTCACAGTATGCAACAGGCTAAAATGGTTTAGGGCAGTGGTTTTCACATTGTGCTCGGAGGATCCAAGAAATAAGGCTCCAGGCTTCCCACCACCACAACAACCAAGATGATTAAGCTTCTGTATTTTATATTCTGGGCATCTTGAAAACCACTATCTTAAGAAATAGAATGAACAGTATACCAGGAAGAAAGTACTTCAAGCAGAACAGAAAGCTTCCATACAACCGACCACACAGTGAATACCCCCATTATCTGCCTTTATCTTGAATTCACTGAAAAAGCAACACAGGTAGGTATGTAGGTATGTAAGTAGGATCTTTTAAATTAAATATTCTCAACATGCAGTATCACTCAACAATATAGGAATCATTCTAACAACGAAAGGTACAGGTTCTAAAATTAATATTCCAAACACTATACTTACTTTTGTCGGCATCCACTCATCAAGTCGCTTATCCAGAACTACATCATAGCAGAAGGCTCCACAGATTACTGTAAATCCAACCAAAATGAAAGGCAAAGTCAAATCTGTTATGGTAGAGGGACTTACTGGCAACAATGGAATATTTAGACCATAAAATGAAGGGCCAGCAATCTCTCTCAACTCTACAAATTATAAAACTGTAACCATTATCCCAGCTCTTGACAGAGTTTTACCAACTTTCCCCACCCAAAAAACTAATTCACCTTTTGTAAACCCAAAATCACTAGTATGTTTTTAAACATTCATGTTTTCTTCCAGAATATTATCACTATAGAGATTTCAAATAGTTACTAGACATAAAAATTCCAAAAGCATGAGATATTTAATATGTAGATGAATGACTAAATGGATATAAAATGCTGAATTTCTTTTTCAATGTCTTCTAAACTTCTCCATTTTTGTTGTTTTGCTCTTCTTAGAATCATTCATTGAGCTTTTTAAATATTTTTGGTATATATACTTCTATATTTTTTAAAAAATTACAAATGTGATCTTAGTGTACATACTGATGCAAAATCCTAGTTTTACCAAAATTACAAAGAGTGTGTGTGAACTCTTCCATCTCCCCAAAATGGTTCCTCTCCAGAGTCACAGACATTTCTGATGAAATGGTGCCACCTAAACATAGCTTTCTCCAGAATTCTATTTATACTCTCATTTCCTCCTCCTTCACACATTTGATTTTGAAATACATGCTTAAAGTGATGGGAAACAAATACCGAGACAATATAATTACATGAAATTCATATTCAAGAGAAACATTCTCCTCGAATTCCATTATGTAATTACTGACCTCCAATAATTCAATAAGACGGATTTTGTTACCCATTATAAAAGGAACATATGTATGACAGTAATTTATAATATATAAAATTAGACATAAGCTCAAAAAAAAAAGAAGCTCTATAAAATATCAAAAATAGGTACCAAGGGGTGCCTGGGTGGCTCAGTTGGTTAAGCGACTGCCTTCGGCTCAGGTCATGATCCTGGAGTCCCAGGATCGAGTCCCGCATCGGGCTCCCTGCTGAGCAGGGAGTCTGCTTCTCCTTCTGACCCTCCCCCCTCTGATGCTCTATCTCATTATCTCTCTCAAATAAATAAATAAAATATTTAAAAAAAAAATAGGTACCAAACTACTCAAGGATTACAAAAATATGTGTGCATATGTGTGTGTGTGTGTACCTTACCAGGAACTTCGGGAGCTCTAACCAAACTGACCACATATTCATCTTTGAACGCCCTCTCTATCACACAGCCCATCATCATGGCACAAGAACGCCAATAAGCCTAGAAAAATAAAATACACACAAACATAATACACAGTAAGATTCACTAACATTTCTTCAGTATTAAAATTTAGGTTAACTTTTGACTTAGGAACTATTTGTCCATCCTCAGCATGCAGCAATAGTGAACATCAGGCCATGACATTACCTCTCCCAAGCAAAAAGCACAAAAGAATGAAGCACCAACTTGTGCTGTTAGCGGTGTTTCTGTGCAAGATATCACACACTATAATGTTTGTCAAACAATAGATAGTTTTCCTATCTGGTAGCAACTTTATCTTTAACCCAAAATAAAGGTTAACAAACCTGTGCTAAAATTTAAAAAAAAAAAAAAATGTATTACTATAAACCTGTTTATACCACATATAACACAGAGGGAAAAACAACTTTTAAGAATTTATGACTCCTACCCTCTACCTAAGATCACACAGCAATCACTCAAGTTATTCATATTTACAGCAAAGCAACCTCACTATGAACTGGGCTTTCATTTTACCAGCACGTTTGACCCATAGGCATGCCTAATATGGCTATCCATGCAGTGACCTGATCAGAGTCATAAAGAGAAACACAAGTCCAGCACCAGACCTGCCCATCTTATGTCCCATACTGGACTATAACTGGGCACTTGACCTTCATAAGCTCTTCTCCACATCTGGAGACTAAAAAAGTGGGCTTACTTGGTTGTGTGCAGCAGAAACTGCTCCAGGATGTATTCTACAGAACCACATAAACATACACTAACAATAAGTACAAACCCCGGCCTTGAAGGCAAGCAGCAAAATGCACCTCCTCGGGCGCCTGGGTGGCTCAGTCGTTGGGCATCTGCCTTCGGCTCAGGTCATGATCCCAGGGTCCTGGGATCGAGCCCCGCATCGGGCTCCCTGCTCCGTGGAAAGCCTGCTTCTCCCTCTCCCATTCCCCCTGCTTCTGTTCCCTCTCTCGCTGTGTCTCTCTCTGTCAAATAAATAAATAAAATCTTAAAAAAAAAAAATGCACCTCCTCATCTATCCTACCTCAATGTTTTTAAAGTCTGTTGAACTCCAGAGGCGGAATGCCTAGATTAAAATCCAGGGTCCACTATTTCCTAAACTGGTAAGCTTGGTCAAGTTACTGAACCTCTCTTTGCTTCAGTTTATTTATCTGGAAAACGGGAATTATAGTATCCATTTTTATGGAATTTTTATGAAGAGTAAATGAGTTAATATCTATAAATCAACCAAGATAGTGCCTGATACATAATTAATCCTTGATGTGAGCTAGTATTATCGCATCTATCATTTTCTTGCTTAAGTGTTTCATTTCCACATGTATTTATTGAATACCTGTTGTATGTAAGTCAAGGACTAGGTCCAACAACGGACATGATCGCTGTCTTAACAGAGCCAAGAATCCAATGCATTCAACGGTTCATATTGCAAGGCAATATTAAAATGTTGTATCTAGAGACATTAGCCAAGTGCGATGAGGCCCTAAAGAAAGGAGGGATTCATTCTGACAAGATCCCACAGAGCAGGTAGCGCTTTAACTGAACTACAAAAGAGAAACAGGATTTTAACAGGGAGGAAAGAAAACACCCAGAGTTGAAGAAGAACATCAGGAAAAGCCAGGAGGCCAACACAGCCTAAACCATTAGTGACCAAGTCCTCTAATGTGGCCAGAGCAAAGAGGAAGTGGAAAGCTGCCGTGAAAGTGAAGCTCGAAAGCCAGGCTGGTGTCAGATCACACAGGGCCTGGAAAGGCACAGGAATAACTTTCAGGTCATTCCTGAAAGTTACCAGGTAGGGAAAAAAGTGACACAATCCTTGGTCATGTCACTTAATAAAACTCCTAGTATTAAGACTTTTGTATTAAAAATGGGGGCAGAAGGCAGAGTTAAAAAGTTACTGAAATAATCCAATGATGATCAAAGGCTGAATTCAAGCAATAGAGGGAATGAAATACAGAGAGTGATCAATAAATGTTAGTAGGACAAAGACATGAATATAAAAGAGAAGTCATATAGTTTTCCCAAACCAAAATACAAGTTCAAGGATTTTTTGAACTGTGAAAATGCTTAATCTAACAAGCAAAACATTGATTATCTAGTACAACACTTGACCTTGGCCATATTTGCCCATTTCAGGCTCTGTAGCAAATGGATTTTAATAAATAAAAAAAGAAGAAGAAGAGAACTAGGGGGGAAGAAAAGAACATAGAGGCAGAAATACCTTATTCACTTCTCCTGGATCACGATCTTTGAAAGTAAGAAATTCAATTTCACAGGATTTGGTCAAAGGTTTATACATGTCCCAAGGCTGTCCGTCCACAAGAGCCAGAATGGACTTCCTGCAGTACCACTCACTTAAATCTGGAATTTAAAATAGATCGAAGGTCTAAATCTGACAAAACCCAAAGTGAAAAGTTACATGTTTAAGTGCTACATTAAGAAATAAAACAACAGAAAAGCAAGATTCTGCAATGACTTCCTTCAGGAGAAAAAAGTCTTACATCTTACATCTATAACTAATAAAAAAAAATAATACCCAACACATCCAATGTATTCTTAACAAAATTGCCCAAACGATTTACAAAAATCATTAAGGCTAAGTCTAATTTCAAATTAATCTGTCAATTATTAAGCAGTAAAACAATTTTCCAGGAGCGACACTTAAATATTAAGAGAGCAGCATCATGGATATATTTGGATATGTGCACACACAACTTAAAAGAGAAAATATATAAATATACATCCACAGTAAATCTGGTCTAAATGGGTTTGGGGTCTTGCTCCCAAACCACCTCTTACTTCCCTAACATGGCCTGTTCAAGTTAAATACCGAAAACAGTTTTTAATTATCAGTATGAATTCACATATAAGCCAGTCAGCTCTGGTCTGTTCTCTGAGCAGAATGCAAGTGCAACTCCAACCCTGATTAGATGTTTTTCAAGTACACAGCTACTCACAGAAGTGGTCAAACCACAGGCATAGGGTCTGAAAAAGTTCCATGCAGAGGGGATCAGATCTGTTTTTGTTCACTCATTCATATATCCAGAACCTAGTACCACGCCTGTAGCATAGTAAGTACTCAAAAGTGTACTGAATGATCAAAGGTATGAATGATAAGCAAGTGTCGACACAGGAGTCATGCTGAGGGTGCTCACAGGCTTCATCTCTACGTGTGAAACGTATAAAACTCCTTAAGGACCTGTGCTTTGTCTTAACTTCCTCTGTAATCTTAATGCCCATCACACAGCAAAGAAATGTTCACAAAACAAGTAAACAATGATCATAAGTACTAATTCAAGTGCCCAAGTAAAGGCAGATCCAGAGCAATACACTAGCTTAATCTTTTAACTAAAACTGTTAATTACTTAAATGGAATCATTACTGAGTTTTCCAAAAGTTTAAACGATGCAGCTAGTCACATATATGAGCGAGCATGCTGGCGTACAGATCTATGTTGGAAGCTTTCTAAATTTCAATATTACCAGTTCTATCAAAGCTACTTTAAAAGCATTTTGATCAAAAATAATCTATAAAGAGGCCCTGTTTCCTTCACTCACACACCGAATCACACAGAGGGCACAGTTATCTCCTTCAAATATGAACCCAACACATACTTTGACCCTCATCACATTCACCCCATGCACATTTCCACTTACACATTTACTACACACACGTGAGTATGAACAAAAACAAAACACACAAGGAGGCAAGTGGTAAGCAGATAAGATTTAAGGCAGGCCATAAAGAGCTAGAAAGGAAAAAGGAGGCCCAAAAAGCTGGTCATCCAAGGCCAGGGCAGTCCCTCTACCCAAAATTGCTTGGATGAGAACCATCACCCCAGAGTGCTGTCTAAAAGGGGCAAGGGCACTAGTAACACCTCTTCCTCCTTGTGCCTGAAACAGTTACAGCGCCCCAAACCCAGCCAGAGCCAAGCAAGTCCCGGGGCAACCTGCGCGTGACAGGACCAGTGTTTCAAGACCCACAGGACCCTCAAGGGCTAAAGACAGCGAACAGAGAGTAAGAAGCTCTGTAAAGGAGAACTTCTCCAAGTTCAGGGAGCAATGACCAAATCTTGCCTCCTCTGAACCATTCCTTCCGCATAGCTTATGCAAAACAGTCAAAACTGGATCCTGATTTGCTACTTACGCATAGCACAACTAGAGGGAGTTGAAATGTTTTTATTCATCACAAAGATTGTGCCAGGGTCGGTTTTCCCAACGTGTTTAACTTCGATCTTCTCAGTGCGAGGAGTTAATGATAACTGCCTGTTCTTCTCTTTATTAAAGAGATCATTCTGCATTTCTATCAGTTCTGTCAGTGACAGCCGAGAAGCTGGCGAGGTTGCTATCAATCCTGGGTGGAAGTGACAAGAAATAGCAACAGTGAAAGAATGCCTAACACAGCCCGCACCATCCTCCTCCAAGGAAAGAATGGGAGGCAACAGAACTGTAAAACGCCGCTGGCCAAAAGGCACTCAAGAGATCAACTTCAACCGCTTTCTAAGATTAATAATTAAAACGCCAACGGAAAAAACCGCAGCTAGCCCAGATCCACACCTTTCAACTTTGCTCTTTCCCCATCAGATCTGTATTGCCCACCGATTTTCTGTCGTATTCCAATCTGTGCTTTACAATAAGAGGCAAAAAGTAGCCAGGAAATAGAGTCAAAGTCAGACCAGTCATTGGGAAGGTGAGCAAAGTTGTCGCTTTCTAAGACCTTGGGGACAAGAAAGCTCCAGGGGACTGGAGCTCCCTCGCCAAAACGATCAATACCTAAAGCGAGAAATGCCGAGCTTACTTGCCAAACCCTAAATCACAGAGGATTTGACAAAGCCAGTACGAGTACTCCAACGGGAAAATAAGGACATGCTTGCACCGGGACGCGGGCTCCTTCCCAGAGGGGCCCTGAGCTCCTCCCGCAGCCCCGTGCCCCCTACGCCCCCAGATTTGGACCCTCAGGTCGGGAGGGGGCGTCCGCCACAGCCGGGACCGAAAGACCCTCCTCTGCCCTTAGCCCCGTTGGACCTCCCAGGACCCGCCTCAGGCCCCATATGAGCAGACAATCCTTCAAGCCTCGCTTTCCGTCCCCACCGCCGCCGAAACTCACTCCAGCGAGCCCCGCCACCTGGGGCGGCCCGCCAGAGGCGCAGCGGCCACATCCCCAGGGCCATTGCCTCCTTCGCCGCCGTAGGAACCGCCTCGCGCAGGTCCTCTCTTGCCCTCCTCCCCGGAAACTCTGAGCACGCACCCTGCGTTCCGTAGAACAGTTTTGTTCCGGTCCCGACGCTCGGGCCGCGCGCCGCCACTAGGGGGCGCGTTTGCGCCTCGATGAAGATTAGTGGCGGGAGGTTCGGCGTCCGGAGCTGGGGTACGTTCCAGGGGTGCGGAGGGTGACCCGTCCGCCACCCCCGGGGGCTCTGCAGGGAAACACACTTCCTCTTTGGAGTCGCACAGTTCGGACGGCTCCATCACCCGCTTGCCTCCGCGGCTTCGAGCCCAAAGAACTGGGCGAAACCCTTGCTTCCCGCAAAGAATATTCCTGGGGAGAAAAACTGGGGAAAGACGACTTCGGTTGACTCTTGCTTTCGTGGTCAGCCCGGCGGGTCACGCTGATGACATCTTAACTCTCTGTTTTGCAAGGGTGAGTTCTTAGGTGGGCGGAGGGGCCTGTGCCAGGGTTCTCCATTTATTGGGCCATTGAAGGGAACTCTATAAGCCATAGAGCTCTTTAGAAATTAAATTAGTTGATGTAGTGTTTGGAGAATAGAGAGAGCATGTTAAAGGCTCGTGATGCTGGCAGGCCCATCTAGGGACCCAGAGAGAGCGGGTACCGCAGGACCAGCCTCTCGAGAGGATCCCTGGCTGTGTGCAGGATAGAAATCAAACGCGAGCCAGCAGGAGGGGAAAGCAGAGTTTGTTGAAGGTCTAGAGAGAGTGCAGATACAGAGAGAACGGAAAAGAGAGACCCTCGTCTTTCCTTGGGGCCTGGGAGTTTTTATCGAGGACCATGGTGTCCTTGTAGGCATCCAGGAACCAGTTAGAACAAAGATGAGGGCTCAGGCCTTATTTCTTTGAGCCAGGGGGGTCTTGGTGTCCAGATGTGTAGCTCTGGTTGTCTGGAATACCATATGATCGCTTCCTCTCCATTCTCACCAGAATAGAATAGAATAGAATAGATGTTACCTATTCTAAAGAAATCATTCACTCCTTGTCCCTTACAAAGAGGACACACACTATTTGTATTATAAGACGTGTAAAGTGGGGGTGCAGGTCCTAGCAAGAACAGAAGCAGGAAAGGGAGCAGAAAGCAGATTTTTATGGAGTCCTTCAGTTTCCCTGTCTCACTGGGGTGGAATTTTTGTCTCTTATCCCAAGGGGCCAGAGTAGTGCATTGCGCACAGTAGGCACTCAAAAGAATGTGCTGAATGATTGACTGCCTTTGCGGGAAGTTCCAGCGCAGCGTCTAACTCCTTTGCCATAACAGCATGTTATTGCTATCGAAGCAAGCATAACCTAGGTGAGGTATGATAATGATTTTTATTCAAAGTTGTCGAATGCTGTGGCTTTACTTGAGCCGTTAAATTTACAAATTAAGCCCGTGGCCTTTCCTCCTCCGCTCCGACTTGCAATGGGAACACAGTGCCTCCAGGGGGCGGCACCGGCTAGAGAACAAATACCAGGCATTGTTTTCCCCCCCCCCCCCCCCCCCATGCCTTTCCCTGGGGAATTGGGTGAAATGTGGTCAGGAAGTAGACTTCCAGCTTTAAGATAAATCAGTACTGGAGAGGTAATGTCCAACATGATGACTATAAGTAACAATATGGTATATTTGAAAGTTGCTAAAAATATAAATCCTCAAAGTTCTCATCACAATCTCTGTGAAGCAACGGATACTAACTTACTGTGGTAATCCTTGTGCAATATGCATGTATTTCAAGTCTTTGTGCTGTACACCTTAAACAGTGTTGTGTGTCAATTATAAAACTGGAAGAAAAATAAAAGACTCCCTGCCTCCATACATGTGTCTCCTTGTTCTGAATTTGATATTCACAATTGCTCAGGGAGTGTCATTCCCTTCACTTTTAAAATGAGAAAGTAAATAGCCGATCTTGGACTTAAAGCCGGTCAAGTTTTTCTAGGCCATTTCTCATTTAAAATCCTATTTCAAACCATGAAATATACATATACATCTGTGTGGGATGTGTGTGTGTCTTTTGCTTCCTCCTTAAATTTGCATACACTTACTCCCTCAAAAGATCTTTGTTCATCAGTCTTTTAGATTTTAACCCCATCTAGTTGCCTTCAGAACATTTTAGAGCAATATTGAACCAAAGCCTCAGAACATAAATTTAAGCAAGTTTAATCAAAAATCAATCACAGTGGGAGCAGTAATTGGAAGTCCAAAGTATCACAGAAATTAACTTGGTTGGAAGGATGTTAGTAATTGTAATGTCCCACAAATGTTGAACATATGCCAGTCATTCAGGTTTATTCATTTTTGCAAACCTACTCACTCAATAGGCATAATAATCTTTATTTTCCAGAAGAGGAAATTCGGGTTTGGAGAACCTGAGAGACCTACCCAAAGTAGATCTTTGGTCAAGAATTCCCTCAAAATATTTCCTTATGCTAAATCTCCTTTCCGGCCTCCTTTATCAGCTTTCTCCCCAAATCTTAGTCTCACTCTCTTGAGTCTCTCTCCCAAACACAAAGAATCATCAGGTAAGTGGAAGTAAATATCAAAGGTCAGCCTAGAACATCTTACTGTGCCAGAAAACAAGAAAATTCTCAAAAGACAGGCAGAAGCATGTTAAAAGGCTGCAGGATCTAGCTTGACAAGATCCAGCTTGACAAGACCTCCCATTGTACAAATTCAGGACAGTTTAAACAACAAAAAGGACAATGATGAAGGATTATAACATTATATATGTTAAAAAAAAAAAAAGTCCATGAGTCCATAGTGATACTCAAAAATAAATGGGAGCAGAGAGGAAGTTTTCTTTACAAAATCCACATAATAGAATAACGGAATGGGGAAAAAAAACTCACCACTCTGCAACTACCCATGCAATAATTGATTCAGAAAGGGATCACCTATGGATGCTAAAAGCAGTGGGGAAAATTTGTTGGGAATCAGGATATTCACCAAAGATCTAAGTATCACCCCACAGATTATCCCCACAGAGGGATAAAGGAAACGTCATTGGAGAAATCTGGTGGACACTGCCTTAACAAAGTGGTCAAAATTTATCATCACCCCAAGTGGGACAATCTGACATTATTTGCGCCTCCTGGTTGTGATATAAACAATGTGGCATGTGTAGTATTCCTACCATAACTGTTTAACCTAAATCTAAAGAATCATGAGGAAGAGAAATCGGATATATCCAGGAAATGATACATTCCACAAACAACTGGCCTAAGCTCTTCAAAAATCTCAGTTTCATGAAAGAGGAACCAAAACAGTTCAGGAACTGTTCTAAATTAAAGGAGACGAAAGAGATAGATGACAAGTAGCCGTGTAGGATCCTCACTTGGGTTTTGGATCAGAAAGAAAAATAAGATTCCAAGGATATTATTATTACAAACTTGAACATGAACTGTATGGTAAATAATAGCATTGTAACACTGTTGTGTTTCTTGGACCTGATGACAGTATTATGGTCATGCAGGAGAAAGTGCATGTTCTTAGGATACAATGTGGAAAGGTTTAGGGGTACAGCATCATCATGCCTATAATTCTAATGGCTCAGTAAAAATCAAGGGCTTTATATCTAGAGTGGGAGCAAGAGAAATATAGCAAATATGGCAAAATGTTAACAACCGGGGAAGCTAAGTGAGGTGTCAATGGTACTACCCTTTCAACATTATTCTAAAAATTTTCAAAATAAAAAATTGAGGGAATAACCACAGTGGTTTTCAACCACAGAAGTTTGTTTTGCTCACATGGCACATCAGGGGGTGGCAGCTACAGGACAGTTGTGGCTCAGTAACTTTATTCCAGAATCCAAGCTGTCGAAAGCAGCCCTCTGCCCGCCCCCCTACCCCCTTCCCCTCCCACCGCGCCCCCACCACCCCCACCAGCATGAGACTTGTGGTTCCCTGGCGGAAGGAAGGGAGAGCAAGGTCCGCTCAGTGCACTGGTTCTTTTTTTTTTTTCCTTTAAATTTTTTATTGTTATGTTAATCACCATACATTACATCATTAGGGTTTTTTTTTACTATTTCTTTCTTTTTTTTTTTTTAAGATTTTATTTATTTATTTGACAGAGAGACACAGCGAGAGAGGGAACACAAGCAGGGGGAGCGGGAGAGGGAGAAGCAGGCTTCCCGCGGAGCAGGGAGCCCGATGTGGGGCTCGATCCCAAGGACCCTGGGATCATGACCTGAGCCGAAGGCAGACGCTTAACGAATGAGCCACCCAGGCGCCTACATCATTAGTTTTTGATGTAGTGTTCCATGATTCATTGTTTGTGCATAACACCCAGTGCTCCAGGCAGAACGTGCCCTCTTTAATACCCATCACCAGGCTAACCCATCCCTCACTCTCCTCCCCTCTAGAACCATCAGTTTGTTTTTCAGAGTCCATCGTCTCTCCTGGTTCGTCTCCCCCTCCGACTTACTCCCCTTCATTCTTCCCCTCCTGCTATCTCCTTCTTTTTTTTTCTTAACATATGTTGCATTATTTGTTTCAGAAGTACAGATCTGTGATTCAACAGTCTTGCACAATTCACAGCACTCACCATAGCACATACCCGCCCCAATGTCTATCACCCAGCCACCCCATCCCTCCCACCCCCCACCACTCCAGCAACCCTCAGTTTGTTTCCTGAGATTAAGAATTCCTCCTATCAGTGAGATCATATGATACATGTCTTTCTCTGATTGACTTATTTCGCTCAGCATAACACCCTCCAGTTCCATCCACGTCGTTGCAAATGGCAAGATCTCATTCCTTTTGATGGCTGCGTAATATCCCATTAGTGCACTGGTTCTTGAAAGCTTCTCAGGCTCACTAGCTCCTGGCCTCACAGTCCCTTAGCAGGTCCAACGGCCAAGCCCAGTGGCAATCGGGCAGGCAGCCTTCTTGGGAGCTAATAAATGAGGTTATAGAATTCAAGGAGAAAAGCAGCTCACTGACATCTAGACCCTCCCAAGATCCGTTATTCTCCCAAGATCACCAGCTGAATGGGGACTCAAACTCAGATCCATCTCCAAAGCGTATGCTTTGTTTTTCTTTCTAATTCATGGTTTGTTTGGGGTTTTTTAATCCAAATATTTGATTTTACATTTTCAAATTATTATGCATTTACTTGCTTGGAAAATCAAGGAACTATATATTATAGGGCATACTTAGAAAAGTTTCGCTCCCAGCTCTTGGTCCCCATTCATTCTTCCCAAAACCTCACACGGGATACCACTGTTACTAATTTCTTGTGCGTTCTTGAGAGTTCCGGGTGCCTCTATCAGCTAACCCAAATAGATAAACTCCCTGTCTTCCTCCTTTATGTTCCCAAATGCAGCATACCAAACACATAGTTCTTTGCCTTGCAAAACCGTGCTTTTCATCAACTTGAATGTGTTAGTCTGGTACTCCTGAGGAGCAGATGCCAAAACAGAATTAAATATGTAAGGATTTTCTTCCAGTGAGAGAAGAGGGGAAGGCTGGCTCCACATGAAGTAGAGGAGGAAGAGAGCCTGGAGGCATTCCTGACTGCCAGAGCAGGCTAGGGAAGCTGGTCAACACCATGAAAGGAGGGGGCACAGTCCCTGAGCCCAAGTCCAGAACTAGAAGGATCCCAGATATTCCCAGCCTGCCAGACTCAGTCTCCGGCTGGGAACAGTGGGTGGGAGGTGTGCCCTCGGAGCAAACAGGGTGGATTTCAGAGTTCAAAAGCAGGGGCTCATGACCCCCTCACCCCCATAGGTGGAGGTCTATGAAGCATTTGAAATAAGCCATATTTAAGAAATCAAATAATTAAAGAAGCACTTGCTATGCATTTTATATTTACTATGTAATAAACACACACACACACACATTTCTATCAATGATCTCCATACCCTCCACTTCCACCTGGCTTGAAAGGTACAGACAAACACACAACTCCTGAGATTATAAGAACAGAGGGAAAAGCAGGTGCAATCCAAGCCTTTTCTATTAGTGTGATACCATGGGGCAAAATGGTACCTTCACTTCAACATCAATCCTTACTAACTCCTTAACGGGCTTAGGTAGCAGTGGAGTGTGTGTGTGTGTGTGTGTGTGTGTGTGTGTGTGTGTGTGTGTTTCCGTGGGCTTCTAGAGAAATGAAATGCACTTGAATATAAAAATGTACATACAGATGGGGCGCCTGGGTGGCTCAGTCAGTTAAGCCTCTGCTTTTGGCTCAGGTCATGATCTCAGGGTCCTGGGATCGAGCCCCGCCTCGGGCTCCCTGCTCAGCAAGAAAGTCTGCTTCTCCTTTTCCCTCTGTCCCTCCCCTCACTCATGCTCTCTCTCTCTCTCTCTCTCTCTCAAATAAATAAATAAAATCTTTTTTAAAAAATAAAGATTAAAAAAATGTACATATAGGAGCACCTGGCTCGCTCAGTCAGTGGAGCATGCGACTCCTGATCTCAGGGTTGCAAATTCAAGCTGGGTGTAGAGATTACTTAAAAATTAAAAAAAAAATTTTTTAATATACAGAGTCCACTCCTGCTAGCATTCCTCCTTTAAACTATTCTATTCTTCCTTACACCACAAGAAAATATTATCAGTTCTTCCTTATTAGTAAAGAAGAGAGAACCAAGCATACAGATCACCGAAGCATAGAGTTTCTTCTTAGGTAGTATTTTCTATTTCATTTTACAAATGTACATGCGTGTGTGTGTGTGTGTTTGCCCATGTGTGCATGTGTAAGAATTGTGTTAGGAAAGTAAAATTTTTGTTTCTAACCTTCATTAATAAAGACCAAGTAATGTTTATTTAAAACACTAATCATTCAGTAAGCCTTGAAAGTTATAAATTAAATTGCAAGTTGAACGGAGAGTCTGGATCATTTATTCCAGCCACCTCATTTACTAGAGAGAGAAGGTGACTCACAGAAAGACTAGTATTTGGCTCAAGATCGTACAGAATGCTGCTGTAGCATCTGGGATCACTGGAAACACCAGGGCATGTGGAAAATGCCAGGACTCCCGAAATTGGCATACACTCCTTAAAATGCTCTGAATCATCCCACCCTGCTGCAGCCACACCAAACCCTTCATTTCATCGTTCTGTGAATGCTGCAAGAATTCTCTTCCCATTTGCTTAGGATTTCAAAGATGTACTAATCCCTCAAACACATGTTAATATGGATTTTCTTTGATGAGAAGGCACAGATATATTCTCCAGAAGTAAGCTCCTCCTTCAGTCCTATTTGAGACTGAGAAAACCTATAGAGTACCCTCAAGTTCACTTAGAGTCCTTCAGGACGAGGGTTCATGGTGAGTGAAAATGGGGCGTGGGGTGAAAATTGGCCAAGGTGGTGCTTTTTTGGTGAAACAAAATCCTTTCCTCCAGAATTCCTCTCCCTAATTATACATAAGTTCTTTTTTCCCACTTTTTATTGTTCTTTTAAACTCTTGACTTTCCCTGTCTAATTCACTATTCCTTGACTATGACACTGGCCTGTCCTCCCTCCTCTCTCCACCATCCAATCTTGACCTGCTCTGGGAAAACATACAAGCTGGATCCTGAACACCCAAAAGCAACCCACACCCACTGACTAACTCATGAAATGTGGTATTGGGAGGAAGTGAAAGCCTCTGTTAGATCCCAAATGTCTACTTCTTAGCCCTGTGACCTGGGGACAGCTGGACCATAATTTACTTAACCATACTCTCTTTCATGTACACTTAGGATATTTGAAATATTTTGCTGCAATGAGCATCTGTCTATCTAAAATCTGTACACTGGTGTATTTCTTCAGAAGAGGTTCCTAGCAACAGAACTGCTTGGTCAAGGGTATATGTGTTTGAAATTTTGATAAGTGCTGCCAAAGTGTCCATCAAAGCCATTAAACAAGACAAAGCAGAGATAGGTTTATTCCAGATGACAGTTGCAAATATTATCATAGTGGTAAAAGGCCACACTTTCATACATCTTTGACTTGGTGAATGAGGTCCAAGGTCACACCCTCTAACCTTCCACCTTCCCCATTTCATATACAAGAGCCTTTTTAACTTGACCTGGCATTCATCTGTTGGCATCATCAGAAAAAACGCAAACTCAGAGCCAGTTATTTCTTGACAATCTTTATTTCAAAGGGCTGGATTATATCTCTCAACCCTATTATAAAAGCATATACCACCTTATTGTATATCTTCAATAGCAATGAGTTGATCTCTCCAGACTTTGTGTTTTCCTCTAGATTCCGTCTCAAATGGTCTTACATTTTTTACTGCTGTTTTATGTTACACAAACAACATAGTCTCTCTATAAAAGTGCAAACACATAGAGAGTAAAGCATGAGTCATCCTTCCCAATCTCGCTGCACTATATATCTCTATATTTCTATACCTAGATCTCAGATATTCTTAGTTTCTCAATCCATTCTTTAAGACTCAACTGCTCCATATACTGTTCAGGTTATTCAATAAATCCCCAAGAAGTGGCAAAGGCAATTAAATATAGGAACGACAAGAATAAAGAAACAGAAACTCCCTGAACAGTTCTCTCTGTGACAACTGTGGGAGTATTTTGATAACCGTTGGCAGCAGGACGCTGCATGTGATGTGGGGAAGGAAACCTTGGCATTCAAACAAGCAAATGGTTTGGCGACAGTTTATTAAATTTCTGCAATGCTTGCAAATGCCAGTAACAATTTCTCAGACTGCAGACTTACGACATGTGACAGGTTTGAGAATGGTTCACAATTGTCATCAAATAAATTACCCTTCAAAATTAAAAATCATAGGGACTCTGAATAATTTTCACTACTAAAACAAAAGCTCCCTAGAGTTTATGTATTTAACTTGTGTGTTTTGGTTGTTTCCTTGCCACAGAATCAGAAGGCAAGCAAAGGCATCCAAGTAAAATTATAATTAAATCTCACTGGTAAGTTTTTATCAAACTATTAGAACTTCTTTGTGAAAAAAAAAAAGAAGTCCACATTCCTTCCTAAATGTATATCTGTAAATGCCTTAATTAAAAAAGATTTTCAAAGCAATAGCTAACATTATACTGTAAGGAACAAGAATAAGAAGACCAAAGCTAGCAAAAGGTAGGAAATAATAAAGATTAGAGCAGAGATGAGTGAAGGAGAGAACAGAAAAACAATAGCGAAAGTCAATGAACCAAAAGTCATTTATTTGAAAAGATAAATTTTTTCTTGGTTAGCTAAACTGACCAAGAAAAAAGAGAGAAAACACAAATTACCAAAATCAGGAATAAAAGAGGAACATTACTACCAACCTTATAGTAATAAAATAGATTATAAGGAAAACTATGAACAACTATATGCCAACAAATCAGGGAACTTAGGTGACATGGACCAGTTCCTAGAAAGACAGAAACTACCAAAACTGACTCAAGAAAAAAGATTAAAAATCTGAATAGGCCTATAACAAGTAAAGAGATAAAATTGGTAATTTTAAAAATTTCCTACAAATAAAAGACCAAGTTCAGATGACTTTATTGGTGAAGTCTACCAAATGTTTGAAGGAAAATTAATACTAATTCTTTGCAAACTCTTCCAAAATATAGGAGAGGCAGGAATACTTTTTAGTTCATTTTATGAGGCCAGAATTATTCTGACACCAAAACCAGAAAAATATATCACAAGGAAAAATAAAACCACAGACCAAAATCCCATATGAATATAGATGCAAAAAAACCTTCAACAAAATACTAGCAAACTCAATCCAACAACATATAAAAAGATTACATACCAGGACCAAATGGGATTTATCCCAGAAATTCAGGGGTAGTGTAATATATGAATATCAATCAATGTAATACACTATACAGAATAAATGACAAAAAAACCCATAATAATCTCAACAGATGCAGAAAAGGCATTCTTTCTTGATAAAATCCAACATCCTTTCTTGATCAAAACACTCAACAAACCAGGAATAGAAATGAACTTGCTCAACCATCCATAGCTAACGTCATACACGATGGTGAAAGACTGAATACTTTCTCTTAAATCAGGAACAAGAAAGAAAAAAATGTTCACTCTTTCACTTCTGTTTAACATCATACTGGAGGTCATATCCAGGACAATTAGGCAAGAAAAAGAAATAAAAGTGCTCACTTCAGCAGCACATACACTAAAATTGGAACGACACAGAGAAGATTAGCATGGCCCTTGAATAAGGATGACACACAAATTCATGAAGCATTCTCCCCCCCCAAAAAAAAGGAAAGAAGGAAGGGAGAAAGAAAAGCATCTGGATTGAAAAAGAAGCAGCAAAAATATATTTGCAGATGACATGATAGTGTACATAGAAAATCCTAAGGAATCCACTAAAAAAGTATTCGAACTAATAAAAAAGTACAAGAAGGTTGCAGGATACAAGATCAATATAAAAAATCAATTTCTATTCCTATAGAATAGCACTGAAAATTCTGAAAATAAAATTAAGAAAACAATCCCATCCCATTTACAATAGCATCAAAAAGAATAAATCACTTAGGTATAAATTGAGTAAAAGAAGTGCAAGACTTGTTCACTGAAAACTATAAAACATCACTGAAAGTAATTAAAGACCTTACAAAATGGGAAGATATCCTATGTTCATGGACCAAAAGACTTAATATTGTCAGGATGGTAATACTCCCCAACTTGATTTGTAGATGCAGTATAATCCCTATCAAAATCCCAGCTGGCTTTTGAAGAAATTGACAAGATGATTGTAAAATTCATACAGAATTGCAAAGAACCCAGAAAAACAAAACGATCTCGAAAAAGAAGAACAAAGTTAGAAGACTCATACTTCCTGATTTCAAAACTTACTACAAAGCTACAGTAATTAAGACAATGTGGCACTGGCTTACAGATGGACATATAGAATGGTGGAAAAATTGAGAGTCCAAAAATAAATCCTTACGTTTATGGACAATTGATTTTTGACAAATGTATCAAGACATAATAGGGAAAGAATAATATTTTCAATAAATGGTGCTAGGACAACTGGATATCCACATGCAGAGAATGGAATATATTTACCAAGATATATCTCCCATACCAGACAATATACACAAAAGTTATATGACTACCTCACAACATATACAAAAAGTTAATTCAAAATGAATTACAAATCTAAATGAAAGAGCTAAAACTAGAAAACTCTTAGAAGAAAATATGAGTAAATCATTTTGACCTTGAGTTAAAGCAGTGGTTTCTTAGATTTAAAAAAAAAAAGCGTAAGAAAAGAAAAAATAAATTGTACTACATCATACTTTGTGCACAAATCATCAAAAAAGTGAACAGATTTCCACAGAATGGGAAAAAGAAATCTGTAAACCACATATCTGACAAGAAATTTGTATCCAGAATATATAAAAAAAACACAACCCAATAACAAAAATGGGGCAACTAATCTAAATTAAAAGTGGGCAAAACATTTGAATAGACATTTATCAAAGAAGATACACAAAATAACCAGCAGGCATGAAAAGCAAGGAGAAGATGCTCAACATCGTTAACCATCAGGGAAATGCATGTCTAAACCAAATGAGATACTACCTCACATCCATTAGGTTGGCTTTAATTAAAAAGGCAGTTTTGACCAGAGCTGAGGAGGGTATGGAGACACCATAACCTACACACTGCTGGTGGGAATGTCAAGTGGTACGGCTGCTTTGGAAAACAGGAACTCCTCAAAATGTTGAGCTTACAGTTATCATGTAACCTAGCAATTCAACTCTCAGGCATACACCAAGAGAAATGAAAACATACATCCACACCAAACGTCGTACCTGAATATTCATAGCAGCATCAGTCATAATGGCCAAAAAGTGGAAACAACCCAAATGTCCATCAACTAATGGATGAAAAACAAAATGTGGTGAATCCATACAACAGAATATTATTCACCAGTGAAAAGGAATAAAGTACTGATACATGCTACAACACGGATGAGTCCAGAAAACATTATGCTAAATGAAAGAAGCCCATCACGAAAGATCACATAGCGTATGGTTCAATTTATATTAAGTGTTCAGAATAGGAAACTATATAGAGACTGAAAGTAGGTTAGTGGTTAATTACGACCAGGGAAAGGGGGTTGAGAGTTGGGGGTGAATGCTAACAGATACTAAGTTTCTTTTAGGAGAGACTAAAATGTTCTAAAATTAGATATGGTGAGGGTTGGGGTGCCTGGGTGGCTCAGCTGGTTAAGGGTCAAATCTTGATTTTGGCTCAGGTCATGGTCTCAGGGTCCTGGGATAGAGCCCTGTGCCTTGGAATCCAGTTGGGATTCTCTCTCTCCCTCTGCCCCTCCCCCCCACTTGCTCGTTCTCTCTAAAATAAATAAATAAATCTTAAAAAAAAAAGATACAGTGATGGTTTCACATCCCCCTAAATATACTAAACACTGAATTTATGCTTTGTTCAAATCCCTGCTCTCCACTTCTTAACCCTTGACTTGTATTAGCTTATTTGCACCTCATGTTTCTAATTAATCATGAAAAATTGGAGTAATTATAATACCTTGTAGCACTTGGGGACAATTAAAGCATTGGCATTCAGCTCATTAGTAGGTATGCTCGGGCGCCTGGGTGGCTTAGTTGGTTAAGCGACTGCCTTCGGCTCAGGTCATGATCCTGGAGTCCCGGGATCGAGTCCCGCATTGGGCTCCCTGCTCAACGGGGAGTCTGCTTCTCCCTTGACCCTCCCCCCTCTCATGTGCGAGGGGAGAACGAGAGTTCTCTCTCTCTCTCTCAAATAAATAAATAAAATCTTAAAAAAAATAGGTATGCTCAAGGAGGTTGGTTTTTGTTATTGGGAGTAACTTTCACACTGTGACCCTCGTGGGTGGGACTTGTTCTGGCCCAGATTTGGATGATTTCTCATTTTATTTCACATGGTGATGACAACAGTTGCCTTCGCTGGGCTCCCTAACCTAGCAGAAGGCACTAGATCTCTCTGCTACGCTGTGTGTTGGCCACATGGTCATTTGGATACAGGAGGTAGTTTAGCGCATATCCATAGTTAAATGGAATTATGTGTTTTTAATTAGAATAGTCTCTGCATCAAGTGTGTAGCTAAGGGTACTCATTACCTCATTCTTAGAAAAATAATTACACATAAATAAGAGTATAAAGAAATGCATTTAGAAGGTAGTGAACATTTAAAGCATCAGGAAAAGGGAGTGTATTTACAATTCCAGTTTGTAAATCTCTCACTTTTTTGTAATCTGATTGTTTTTTATTCAACTCAGGTTAATTTTCCTGTTGGTATAAGTCATCTCTGATAATCATTCTATATTTATTCTCATCCCTTTCCTTTGCAATCCACAATATTTAGATGCTCGACAAGCTGGAAAATTCAACCCATTGTCCTCTACAATAAAAAATTTCCATCATGTTTGTCAATGAGAATTTGAGAATCCAGGTAGTAATATACAACAGATATCCCAAATGTTGGTAACTGAGTATTTATAAACAGGTAGTCTGGCTGACTTTAACCTGTGCCACTTTCATGAGACTTTATAATAATTTAGGGCAATGGTTCTATACCTTCCCTGAGTAGCTTTTTTAGACATTTTTCCTGTAGCCCTTCCTGACATTTTATTTTTAAGATTTTATTTTTAAAGAACCTCCACACCCAATGTGGGGCTCAAACTCACAACCCTGAGATTAAGAGTGGCATGCTCTCGGGGTGCCTGGGTGGCTCAGTCATTGGGCGTCTGCTTTCGACTCAGGTCATGATCCCAGGGTCCTGGGATCGAGCCCCGCATTGGGCTCCCTGCTCAGTGGGAAGCCTGCTTCTCCCTCTCCCACTCCCCCTGCTTGTGTTCCCTCTCTCACTGTCTCTGTCAAAAAATAAATAAAATCTTTAAAAAAAAAAAAGAGTGGCATGCTCTACCAATGGAGCCAGCCAGACACCCCCCACCATGACATTTTAATATCACTGATATATAGTTGACCCTTGAACAATGTGGGGGTTAGGAACACCAACCCCCCACACAGTCGAAAATCTGCGTATAACTTTTGATTCCCCCCAAAACTTAACTCCTAATAGCCTGCTTTTGACCAGAAGCCTTATGGATAACGTGAACATAGTTTATATGTTACATGTATTACATATTGTATTCTTACAATGAAGTAAGCTAGAGAAAAGAAAACGTCATTAGGAAAACCATAAGGAAGAGAAAATACATTTACAGTACCATATTTATCCAAAAAATCCACGTATAAGTGGACTTGCGCACTTCAAACCCCTGCCGTTCAAGGGTCAGCTGTACTATATATCTGTTTAAGCTTTTTTTACCTCCAACAAAATAATTTCCTCCCCCTTGGGGGCAATATTGCGCCCATTGAGAACTGATGGCCTTATTCTAGTATTCAAATTTCATATGGTAAGAGAAAGTAGGATGAACTAATTTCCTCCTGCCACCTGTGATTTCAGTAGCAGAAATGCATTCGAAAAACATTCGAATATTGCTCTGCTAATTCGGAGTGGTCCACGGATCAGCAGCATCACCGTCACCGGGTAGTTGGTTAGCAACGCAGACTCTCAGCCCCACCTCAGACCTACTCCATCAGCATCTGCGTTTTCACGCAATCCTCTGTTAATTCAGATGCCCGTTAGCCTCAGAAGCATTGGTTTACAGGACAACCCTCTACTCAGCTGGGAAACATTAAGATAATGTGTGAATGGAAAAAATGCATAGGCCTTAAAACCAGTTTTTAAGTAACCCACACCTTCCTCTCAAATTCTGACTCATACACCAAGTTTCTTTGGTCATCAATATTATTTTTTAAATGTACAACTGGGTGTGTTTTGTTTGTTTGAGAAATGATAATTTCATTTTCTTCTAAGCAAGTGAAAAATCCCCATGAGGCCTCAACTTGCTGCCCCGCCTCCTCACCCCCACCCCTGTTGTTTCTCTCCCAAAAAGCAGGTGTGTTCCAATTAGTTGGAAGGAACAAGATAAATAAAGAGAAGTTTCTCTTTTTCTCCCCAATGAATTAGCTTTCCAACTTCCAGTCAAAGCCTCCATAAAATTAAGCTTGTTTTGTCAGTGATAATTTCTCTTGGATCAAGTAAGTGGGTGGAGCAGATAATAAGGCAAAGAAGTTTTTATCTACTTTACCGGTTCGAAGAGCCAGCAAGTCAGCGTGGGGGAGAGGGGATACTGAATTAATTCAATACACTTTGGTTCCTTATTTATAAAAAGAGTTAATTTTTAAATTAATTTTTGAGGGGATAAGAATGAAATTTTGAAATGTGTGTGAAATAAATGAAAACTCTCAGCCATACAGAGAAGAAGACATAGTATGACAAGTGCCATGGACCCACCACCTACTTTAACAATCTGCCACATTTAAGTGCTTCTAGATTTTTCTGAAGCATTTTAATATGAATTATAGAAGATGATAGTTCACCGTAATCTTTCAGGGTTTTTTTTATAAGGATTTTTTTTTACATAAAACATGAGTTTTACTTAACTAAGACTTTTGAGGTTAAAACAAAACTTCCATTGTTATTCCCATCACTTTTTCCCCAACCAGCAGGAGATGAGAAAAAAAACCTGGACCTGTTAGAATTGGCCCAAGTACCAGCAGCTGAGACTTTATTTTTTGATGTTTCCAGAAGAGCCTTGACAGCAGAAAGCAAAGCTCTCTAATTCTACACTATTGATGAAGACCGTGGTCAAGTTAGGCCAAAAGCCAAAGCTCTCCTCATGGAAAAACACTGTGGAAGATTTGGCTCAATACCAGCCACTTTTTCTTAGTTAAGACTCTCAGCTAACACGTTGGAGCTTTTAAATGCAGAAAGAAGGGAGCGTGGAAAAGAGATAAGAGGCAGATCAGAAGAGAGAAGACACAGTGTCTTATAAACCCCAACTCAAATGCCAGGCAAAAGGCATCTCTTCCTTCTATCTCCTGATATCCCTTTCTATTCTAACACTTGACTTATTAGGATAAATTTAAATATATTTTATTTATTTTTAATTTATTTGACAGAGAGAGACACAGCGAGAGAGGGAACACAAGCAGGGGGAGTGGGAGAGGGAGAAGCAGGGCTCGATCCCAGGACCCTGGGACCACAACCTGAGCCGAAGGCAGACGCTTAATGACTGAGCCACCCAGGCGCCCCCTAAATATATTTTAAACAGTTAATGAGACATGTGTGTTGGTGCATGCGTCGGTGCGTGCACTTGCGTGCGTGCGTGTGTGTATGTGTAGTGGCTGGGGGTAGGAAGAGAAAGAAAAAATCTGTAGTTGAGTGGAGGTTGCTTATCATATTAACATCTTTCCAGCCCCAATATATGGTATTGTTTTTAGAAGACTGGCTTATTCTTCATTTTTAAATTGAAAGACTAGAACATAAAAGTTGTCCAGTTTTATTATTGAAAGTGCCTTTACAATCGCATACCTCAGTCCCATCTTCTATATTTGAGGAACTGAAGTTCCAGAGGGGTTAGCTGTCTTATCTAAGAGTATATCTAGGAAAAAAGAAATGTTGCTTTTGGAATGGCGCGGGTATCCTCACTTCTGATTTTCAGTACTCCAGGCTGTTTGGTCCCTATCCTAGGAAGGAGTAACCAGGATGGCCACTTACCCCAGGGGCTCTAACCCGGGCATCCTGCTTGTTAAACAGCATCCATCCCCATGGGGCATTTTCAAAGCCTCCAGTGTTCCCCGCCATTGTGTTCACTGGCTCCAAGCCAGCCGACAAGCATTTGAACTTCTGTGCCTGGGATGATGCCTAACACTTCAGGGAATCAACAGCCTGGCTTTCTTTATGATATTACACTTCCAGGAAAAAAAATATTTTTGAAAAGTGTTCTAATTCCTAAGAGGATTTACATCTAAAAGGCACAAGACAAACCTTAAAAATTCAGTGAGATGACAGGGTTTTAAAGGATATCATGTGAGAAAATATGCCCTCTCTTGACTTTTCAAAAAAAATAATAATAATAAGTCTTGGTTTGTGCGGTGGACAGAATGTTGTCACTTAGAGTATTATCAGTGTCGAAACTAAATGTTAATTTGAACTACTTTTCATCAGAGCCAAAAGAGCATTCTGGAAAGACTGAAACTATCCACCTGGCCTAAAGGAGACAGATCCAAGAACACAGTGGAATTCCTAAATCTTTGCGAGTGAAAAGGCATCATTCTGTCCCTTGTCCATCCCGTCCAGTTTTTGCCAGAGCAAGGTAGATCAAGTTCATTCGTGTTCTCCAACACCTTCCCAAGGATCTTAAAGATGAAAGAATGCACTTGAGATGCTGGTAAGAAAAGTTCTTTTAAGTATAGAGTTCCATCAGCATTAAGAATTTGATGATTATGGGGCATCTGGGTGGCTTAGTCAGTTAAGTATCTACCTTGGGTTCAGGTCATGATCTCAGGGTCCTGGCATTGAGCCCCACATTGGACTCTCTGCTCAACAGCAAGTCTGCTTCTCCCTCTCCCTCTTTGATCTCTCTCTCAAATAAATAAAATCTTTAAAAAAAAAGAATTTGATTATGCAAAACATTAAAAAGTTTATACAGATATATTAAAGAAAAATGTTTGGGATATAAATATCAAATAAATAATAAACGGCCTGTTTTGCTACACGCACTTCTATTTATCTGCCTCAGTTGGAGTACATACTAAATTCCATACTTCAAAAAAGTGCCTTGAGGACTAGGCCCAAAGAAAAAGGGCTACTATCTTTTTCAATCTGTAATTCAAGAAAAATGAAGCAAAATGCAAAGAATATTTTTTAAGTCGTGTGTTTCTTTGTTGGCACAATGGCAGAAATACTCTTTTGGCAAATAGGTAAGAGACTCTACTACTAAAAACTCAATACTGCTATTGCCAATTTGAATCAAAAGCTGGCCAATTTTTTACCCACCAACTACCTTGAGGAAATAATTAGACAAGAGCACAAATGTATAAGAATGTGCATCACAGTATGTACTACGGCAAGTGCTGTGAATTGTGTAAGAATGATGAATCACAGAACTGTACCCCTGAAACAAATAATACATTAAAAGTTAATTTTTTTTAAAGATTTTATTTATTTATTTGACAGAGAGAGACAGCGAGAGCAGGAACACAAGCAGGGGGAGTGGGAGAGGGAGAAGCAGGCTTCCCGCTGAGCAGGGAGCCCGATGTGGGACTCGATCCCAGGGTCCTGGGATCATGACCTGAGCCGAAGGCAGACGCTTAACGACTGAGCCACCCAGGCGCCCCATTAAAAGTTAATTTAAAAAAAAGAATGTGCACCACAATTTATGATGTTAAAAAAACAAAACAACCTCAAAGTATATAAAATATGAATCTGTAAAATAATTATTATATCCCTACAGTAAATGCTAAGTCACCATAAGGACCCATGCTGCAGCAGAATGATTGACTTGGAAAGATGGTTACAAGAGTGGAGGGAACATGGCAGTGTCAGAACTGGAACCATGTCCTTCGGCCACGGACCAACTGGGTGTCCTGGGGCAATCTTTTGGACCTCACTCCTACCCTCACTTCCTCTGGTATACAATTAAGGAGATAATAGAAATACAGTACTTAGCAATGAGATTAGCGTATAGAGATATTGAAGCTATTGACTTTACAAAGATATTGTTAGGTGCTTATGGACCGAAAGTTTGTGTCCCCTCAAAATTCACATATTGAAATCGTAATCCCAATGTGATGGTATTTTGGATGTGGAGCCTTTGAGAGGGAATTAGTTCATAAGCATGGAACCCTCCTGAATGGGATTAGTGCCCTCATAAAAAGAGGCCAGAGAAGCAGCCAGTTCTCATTCTGCCATGTGAGGATACAGTGACAAGGTGGCTATTTGCAACCCAGAGGAGGACCCTTGCTAAAAACTGATCATGCTGGCACCTGGATCTTAGACTTCTGGCCTCCAAACTGTGAGAAATAGATTTCTGTCATTTAAAGCCACCTACTGTCTGGTCCTTTGGTATGGCAGCCTAAAGAGACCAAATTATTGGGTTAAAAAAAAAAAAAACTTACAGTCCAATCACATTCTCATCAAAGATATAGGGATCTGTATATTCGTCCAGTAGTCAAATATTTATTGAGCATTTAACAACTGACGCTTTGTTAGGAAAAGAGGCTATAATAATGAACTCTGCCTTCATGGGGTTCAATCTATTACTAGTGACCGAGTGTGACCACTTGAGTTTAAAATCCCAGCTGTGATGCTAGAGAGGAAGGAGGTAATGCGAACTTGTATCAGTAGGATTTGATCCAATCGGGAAAGGCAGGGAAATTTCCTGAGGAAACTGTACTTTAGCAGAGACAGAAGAGTAGGCCTTGACCAGAGGAGACGGGGGTGTATGGGAAACAGTGCACACAAATGGTTAAGCACATTGAGTCTGTAGTGCGTCAGGTGCTCTTCCAAACCTCCCTCTACCACCCACAGGCTGTTGTGAGTCTGGTCTGTGGCTCATTCTCTCTGTCCCAATGACCTCACCTGTAAAACAGACATAATAGCTTTCCTTATTTAACGTGCTTGTCATAAGAGTTAAAATAGAAAAAATGAAAAGAGCTTAGCATGGTGCCTACTACTTGGAAAATGTTTAATAAATACTAGATAACACTGAAAGGGGGGAGAAAAGAATGAAGATCCGAGCGCAAAGGGGGAGCAGGGTATGCAAAAGCCCTCTGGGAGCATGATGACAAAAAGGGAAGGAAGCCATGTTGGTCAATCTGCTTTTATTCTGAAAGCTCCAGGAAGCCACTGAAGAATTTACGCAGTGGGCATTCCATGGTCTCCATCATTCTCCCTTTCAACCTTGGTGCTACAGCCCCACCTGCCAAGGCTCATTCTCCAGCACTTGTCACAAGGCCCTCACACATGATGTTTCCTCATCAAAGACTGTTCTTTCTACCTATTTTCTCCTACCTCCTTCAGATTTTAGGCCATGTCACTCCCTCAGAGAAACCTTCCCTGACCTCCCAACCAGGCAAAGCCTTATTAACAACTATCCTAGTGTGCAAGCTTGCTTTGCCTGATTGAGGTGTACCTCCCTAACCTACAACTCCAGAGATGAGACACTGTCTGTTAACATGCTTCATTGTGTCCCCAAACATTAGCACAGTGGTTGGCCTCTAATTTCATATTTCATATTAGGTAATGGAAGACAGAAATGTTGAAAGAGAAGGAGGAAGGTTAAAAAAAAGTGGAGAAAAAAATGAGGTAGGGTGAAGAAGTGATGAAATCGACTCAATTTTAGACTTAATTTTAAAATTTTAAAATCAACTTAAAATGATTGTGGGTGGCCCATCTGTGTACTGATGTTCTAAAAACAGGGAAGAGTGATCTGGAGTTTGAGAGATCTAAGCTAGAGAGACATGTCTACTAAGGAGTCATTAGGACATGGGAGAAAACCCAAGCAAGGGAATGTGGAATAGCAGGATCTGTGGCGACAGATGGTTTGGGGTCACTACCTGCATGAATGGGGGCAGGTTGCTAAGTCCCTAGGTCTCCTTTAAGAACCAGAGAAGGATAGTACCCTATCACAGCCAGCCACACATCCAATAGCATGCTTCCCATATGTCTAGGTTGCCTCATACCCCGCTGGTCACCCAGAGTACCCTGAATATTAATCATACAGAAATGAGACTCTCCTACTGGCTTATACTGGAGTTTCTCAAGTACGGACTGATATCTGTCAGTTATAGATGGGGCTATTAAAATATGCATCATTTTACCTTTCCCTAGCTCCTGCACTGGGTTGTACAGAGATCCAAAGAGAAAATGCATATGAAAGGACTTTGAAAATCTCAAAAGAAGTCAAACAAATGAAGATGTCATTATCATGACAGAGATCAAGTGACAATATTCATGATGTCTTTTTCTTCATCCTAGGGGAAGTGAGAAATGCATTCCATTGGAGTCCATCTTTTCAGACACGTTAGCAGTTAACATAGGTCTTGTAAGTACGACAAACCTGGGTTTAAATCTGGCTCAGTGATTTCCTAGTTGCCCCAGTCCTGAGTCAGGGACTTAATTTTTTTAAGTCTTTCTTCTCATCTGTAAGATAATAATAACAGCACCACTTCACAAATTTGTTTATTAGATAACACCTATGAAGTGCTTTGCACAGTGCCAGGCATAAATAGTACTTAATAAATATGAACATTTACTCATTATCATTATCTTTAGGAGTGTTCTGGAGAGCAGTGAGCAAATGGAAGAATCACTGAATCTTGCCCAAATTCTTTCAGCATCCTCTCCTCTGGGCTGTATTGCCCCAGATCCAAGATGTTGAGTTAGATGGCAGAGCTCCCTGCAACTCAATGGAGAGTTCTCCACTCACTCTTTAATTAAGGACATATGTGAAGTGTACTCTTCCCAGGCAAGGGAAGAAATCAGGTGATAACTTGTGTCAAGTTGTATACAACAAGGCAAACCTGTTCCCAGACAATGCAGAGGGCTCCATGCTGTTTTGGGGACTGCATCAGAAAAGATCACAAGTGTTCATTCCAGGCCTGGCTGTCTTCTTATCTTGCTGTGTGATCTTGAGTAGGTCATTTCACCCTTTGGGTCTCATTATCTATCATATTTTATTTTTTTAAAGATGTACTTATTTAAGGGCACCTGGGTGGCTCAGTCGGTTGAGCGTCTGCCTTTGGATCCGGCCATGATCCTGGAGTCCTGGTATTGAGTCCCGCGTTGGGCTCTCTGCTCAGTGGAGACCTTGCTCCTCCCTCTGCCCCTCACCTTGTTCATGCTCTCTCTTTTTCTCTCAAATAAGCAAATAAAATCTTTAAAAAGTAAAAGATTTATTTATTTACTTGAGAGAGAGAACAAGCAGGAGGAGGGGCAGAGTGAGTGGGGGAAATAGACTCCCTGCTAAGTGGGGAGGTCGATATGGGGCTCAATATGGGGCTCGATCCCAGGACCCTGAGATCATGACCCTGAAATCATGCCAAAGTCAGACGCTTAACCCGCTGAGCCACCCAGGCACCATCATTATCTATCATCTTTAACTGTGACATGAGAAAGGGGAGAAATGGAGGGAGGAATGGAGTTGTGAATTATCTCTAAGTTCTCCCCAAGTTTTAGTTGTCATGATTCCATGCTTATAGACTAACTGGTGCCTGTCCATTCTTCATTGACCCTAGCAAATGTTTGTTAGATGCTAGCTCCTCCCCGAAGGAAATTTCATGTACAGAAAAATCATTTTCATATTATCTAATTCCTTATGAAATTGCTAATTGTCACTCAATAAAGAAGCCAGCCATTGAGTTGGTAATAAATGTGCTTTTAAAAAAGAAAGAAAGCGTTAATAATTTACTGATTGCTGGTGAAGTTCACTTAGTTGGCACCTCAAACCACCTTAGTGATGTTAAGTCATTTGAGAACAAAAATGTGAAAGAAAGATATTCCTGCTTGTAGTAATTAGAACCAGGGTCTAGTGAGGGGTTTGTTTGTTTGTTTGTTTTTCTTGGAAGAAAGTTTTGCTACGATGTACCTGAAGAAACGCGTCACTTTGGGAGAGTAATGAAGGCTACGTGCTGGAGACACTGTGGGTTTCTCTGAATAGGTTTATTTGACTGGAAAGGGATGTGGTTTGAGCATGAGCCATGAGTGTGCTTGTGGGCATATCAGAATGAAATGTTGAAATGAGGATTATTCCGGAAAGTGATCTGAGGAGAAAATAATGAGGGATAAGTAATGAGGATCCCATTAGTTAAAGACCTTAAATTCTATCCATAGTTTAAAATTATAGGAGAGACACGGGAATTTGTGTCGTTCTGGAAATGAAAGGCTTTTTTTTCTTTTCTCCAAATTGCAGAATGTAGACACACTTTCCAGCACCTTCTCCACACCCATGAAGAAAAATAACCCAGCCAACACAGAAATACCAGATCTGAGGTGTTGTGAGAAGTCCCTCAATTTAAACCCAGCCCTTCTCTCTATTGTCTGTTTTAGTAAATGTGCCTTGACACCCTCTTCAACATTACCTTGAATTCAGAATTAAAGTGGGTGGAAAGAATAAAAAATGGTATGATGTCCAAAAGCACCAAGTTCCCATTTATGTTAACCTGACAAAACTGTTTATAGTGTCAGAGTGATTATGACACTTGGGGAGAGGGGGAGCCCAATATGATCACAGAAAAAAAGCGAGTTTGAGGGACTCCCTATGTTTCCTCTTCATTCCTCCCTACAAGCTGCCCCATGCTCCCTGGGGCAAGGATTCTTACAAGAAGAACAATAATGAAAGCAACTCCCAATCACTCATCGATGAAGCAATATTAGCTCTTGCTAATCCTTTCATCATCTGGCTCCTGATGACATTTGTAAGCATTTCCTTGTTTGTTTTTATCTTATGCACTAGTTTTATACCTTATTAAGTATAGAACACAAGTCTCTTAAGTTTTTTCCCACAAGTTTTTCAGAGGCTTGCTTTCTCTATTGTTCAAGTGGTCAATGCCTTCATAATTGCTAACTGCAAGAGAAATTCTCGATCCCCTTCTTTGGCATGTGATGCTGTAAACACCTCTTTGCTCTTAGTTCTCTCCCAGTTTCTCTCACACTTTCTGACTGCTCTTTTCTGTGATCATTCCCTAGGTCTTCTTTTGTTTTAATTTTGTTGCTAGATTTTGCTTTTTTTTTTTTTAGAGCAGTTTTAAGTTCACAGCAAAATGAAGCAGACGGTTACAGAGACCTCCCATATACCCTCCCCCCATTATCAACATCCTCCTACCAGAATGGTATGTTTGCTAAATTCATAAACCCACATTGACACATCATAATCACCTAGAGTCCACAGTTTACATTAGGGCTCACTCCTGGTGTTGCACATCCTATGGGTTTGGACAAATATATATTGGCATGTATTCACCACTGTAGTATTATACAGAGTAGTTTCACTACCCTAAAAACCCTCTGTATTCCACCTATTCATCCCTCTGTCACCCCTAATCCCTGGAAACCACTGATCTTTTTGCTGCCTACATAGTTTTGACTTTTCCAGAATGTCATATAGTCAGAATCAAACAATATGTAGCCACTTCAGTTAGTGGCTTCTTTCACTTAATAATATGCATTTAAGGTTCCTCCAGGTCTTTTCATGGATTCATTTCTTTTTAGCTCTGATTATTATTCCACTGTCTGCATGTACCACAGCTTATTTATCCATTTGCCTACTGAAGAACATTTTGATTGACAATTATGAATAAAGCTGGTTTTTGTGTGGACATAAGTTCTCGACTCCTTTGGATAAATACAAAGAAGCATGATGGCTGGAGTGTATAGTGTGATATTGTGATATAATAAGAAATATATATTTGGTCTTCATCCCTGGTTCCTTGTACAGAGCTTCTAAAATCCTTGTCATTTCCTGAGTGATGGGGTGACAGGAGCATCTTTTGTTATATTTGATCTTAGTCCCTGTTTCCTAACACAAAAGCTTCTAAGACACTTGGGAATCTCCAGAATCATGAATGTCTTTTGAATGCTAATGAGATGTCTAGAGGCTGGGGGGCCCTAAATAGCTTCAGACTGGGGGCTGGTCACTAGAAAGACCAAGGCATGATTAGAGGGGAGAGGGGCTGGAGATTGAGTTAATCACCAATGGCCAATGGTTTCATCAATCATACCTGCCTAATGAAACCTCCATAAAAACCTCTAAACTACAGGGATCAAAGATCTTCCAGGTTGGTGAATGTATCCATATGCCAAGAGGATGGCACATTCCAATTCCATGGGGCAAAAGCTCCTGTGCTCAGGACGCTTCAGACCTCACCCTATGTATTTCTTCATCTGGCTGTTCAGTTGTATTGTTCTTTATAAACAGGTAATAGTAAGTCAGTACATTTCCCTGAATTCTGTGAGCCATTCTAGCAAATCAGTCAACTCATTTCAAACCTGCTGGAACTATGCATGCTCCCCATGTTTCTTATTCAGTTAATGTGCTATTTATAACTACCACATACATCCATCCAGGCTAAAAAACTCAGTTCCCTTCTCTGCTTCGTCCCCTCTATACCTAATCAATGACCTAATCCTGCTACCCAGGTTTATGAAATATCTTTTGAATCTACCTGCTTCTTTCCTTACCCTATTTACTTCATACCTCATCTCTTTCTCAGAATATTGCAATAGTCTCCAGACTTGTCTAACATTCTGATTCTCTTATCCCTAATCCAGTCTATATTTCCATATGTGTTATCATTTTAAGGCAGCAATGTCTTGTAGAATGTTCTGAAATGATGGAAATGCTCTATATCTGCACTGGCCAATAGGGTAGCCATTACCTCCTATGTTGCTACTGAGAACATCAAATATGGCTAGTGTGACTGAAGAATTGAATTTTAGATTTAATTGATTTCAAATCTACATAGCTTCATGGATCTAGAGGCTACCATATTACACAGCACAGTTCTAAAACGTGGATTTTTTTTTCATATCCTACCCCAGTGCTTTCAAAAGGTCTTTAACTATAGGATAAGGTCTAGGGTTTCTAGTATGGCACTGAATGACCCCCATAATCCAATCCCCTTTTCAGTTCTTGCCACCTCTTCTGCACCAATCCCACATATAAACCGGCACTGTAGAACATTGCTTTACCTAAACAAACCATAATTTTTAGATCTTCCAGCTTTTGATCCTGCTCTATCCTCTACCTAGAGTGCCCTTTGCTCATTTTATTCCTTTCAAAATCTGTAACTTTCCATGCCTAAATAAAGCCATGCACACACCCTCCAACAGAGGAACATTTCCCTTATCCTTGACCTTGAACAAGCCAGTAGAATCTCTCAGCCCAGTTTTCTCATCTGCAAAGTGGGAGTGATAATATTTTCTGCCTTACAGAATTGTTGGGGGATTAGATTAGCACTATCCAGACTCCACCACTGAGAAAGCACTCAATAAGAACTGGTTACTTTTTTCTGTTCTCCCACAACACTTATCACGTAGTATTAGAGGTCTTTCCAGATGGGACTCTTTCTCTCTCTCAAGACTATGAGCTCATGAGCAGCAAAGACTCAATCTTGTTCATCATTGTACACCAGCATCTAGCACAATGTAGCTATTTGGCAAATGCTTTAACTGGGTGACAAATAATGGAGTGAATCAATTATTCACATAGGATGTCACAGAATACTAATTTAAAAAAGTATGCCTTTTTTTGTGTGTATCTTTAGGGAGGAGCAAAAGAGATATACAGTGGCAAGAATGAAAAAAGAGAACGCCATCAACTTCTCTTGTAAAGCATTACATTTTTCTGGTTGCTACCCAGAAAAACTGGCATAGGCCTGTTGTTAAATCTGTGTCCCCTCTCCTTGCTTGACTGGAGTATAGCTCTAACGTTTTGGCCATTTTGACTATTTGGGTCCTCTGCCCCTCCCTGCCTTGGGCATCAAGCTTCCATCACTGTCACCAAGGAAACAGCAGGGATGTCTCCTTTCTCACAGCTCTGCATATCTCAACTCTGGTCGCCTTTGTCCAGTGAGCTAAATTCTTCATATGCACCCCCACTAAATCAACTGTCTTCTATTCAGTATTTTATTCATTATTCTACCTTTAAAAAAAAACTGATGTATAACAATTTCTTCTCTTGAGGATGGTCCAGATCTGTCACTATTCTTGAATGCACTAGACATTTTTGGTCCCTGGGGAGCAAATACAAAAATTGTCTGTTTAGCCCTTGGAGTGTGTGCAGTATAAGTGCAGGTCAATTTTAAAGAAGGCAACAGGGCATTCATAATGGGTTTCCCTTTTAAAAGCACAGTAGACCAAAAATAAACCTGACAAAGCGCAGCTGTAGAGTTTTAACATGTGGAAAACTCCACAGGCAGCGGTTATATAACTGGAAAGAAACATGATAAATATTTTACACCGTTAGATGAACTTCCAACTCTGACACGTGAAAAGCAAAGAACACAAAACACACCTCAACTCTCCAAAGAGCAAAAAGCTTACACTGAGAAAGGGCCAAGACTATTGCTAAAATCGGAGCCCTGCCTTCTAGCAAGAGTCTTGATTGCTTTTTTTTCTTTTTTCTTTCTCTGGCGTCCAAGGCGGAGCCGGCGAACCCCATCTCCCCCACAGCGCCTCCCCCGCAGCTTCGCCCGTTGGCCAGAAATTTTCCAAAAATCTCCACCCCTAGGCTGAAAACCCAAAAAGTTTTGTGCCCAGAAGAAGGAAGACAGGAGTTGGAGCGAGGCAGGCAGAATTGCCCTCCACCGCCGCCTCCCCCCCACCAGCCCCCGCGGCCCGCGCCTCCCCCCCACCCTCGGCTCCTCGCCCCGGGGACAGCCGGCAGCCCCGCGCCGGACCAGACACAAAGCCGATCAATCCCGGCGGCGCGGGGGCGGGGGGACGCCCTCCAGGGCTTCCCTTCCGCTCCTCGCCTCCTCCTGCCCCCTCATTAGGACCCAGCCCACACCTCGTCCGGCATCCCCCGGCCCCCCCCCCCCCCCCCCTCCCCCCACAAAAGCCACCGCCCTCCCCCCCCCCCCCACCCCCAGCCCGGGGACAGGCCAGACCTGCCCCTAGGCTGCCCGTTGAGAAGGCGCCCCCGGCAGGGGGAAACTGACATCCATCAGGGTCCGCCCACCTCTCCCCTCCTCTCCCCGGAGCGAATCTCTCCTGCGCTCCCGCCCCAGAAGTTGAGGGGCTCCCGCCCGGCCTGCCGCGCTCCGGCCGCCGGGACCCTCGGCCTCGGAGGAGCAGCCAGCTCGGACCCCGGGAAGATGGCGAGGAGGAGCCGCCACCGCCTCCTCCTGCTGCTGCTGCGCTACCTGGTGGTCGCGCTGGGCTGTGAGTTGCTGGGGTACCTCCACCCTCCCACCCACGCGTGCTGGGACCCGGCCCCCCAGACCTCCAGCCCCTGGACGCGGCGCTCGCGGACGGCTGTCTCCGGGGCCCCGGGCTGCGGGTGCGCCGCGGGGAGTCTGACTTGGCACCCAGCGAGCGGGAATCAGGGCGCAGGCTGGCGCGGGGCGGTTTATTCGGCTTACTGTAAACAGCATCTGATTTTGTCAGTTCTGGGTGGAGAAAATTAAGAGCCCACACCAGCAGGTTTCTCACCTTCTTCCAAAGTTCGGGTACGTTTTCAAAGACGCAGGGACGCGAACAGAATGCAAGAACTCACTAACTACTTAGAAGATGCTAGGATCTCAAGATGGCATCACAGGGAGGCAGGCGCCGGCCACACGCGAAGTGCCAGAGAAGGAAGCGGGTAGTGCTAGAGTTGTCTTGGTTTCTGAAGCTTCCTACTGTACGGGTAAAACGCAACGCACTTGTGGGGCAGGGGGATGAGGGGAATTCGTGGCCGTTGAGCCAGATTTACTTGTATCCTCCCCACCTGCACATCTATCTATATTCAGTTAGGGAAGTCTGGTCTGGGGACTCCAGCCAGCTGCTGTGTCCTCGGGGGACGTCCACAGGAATGATTGTTAAAAAAGAGGCAGAAGCTGAATGAACGAGTAGCGGGGGGACGTCCCAAAGCCTGTTTCACGGGGTGGTTCTAAACAGGATTTTCACGGATTCTGGGCTCATGAGATTTAAAATCCTGGGAACGTTTCCTATTAGTTTGTTTTCTTCGCATTAACTTTTTAGGAAAATGGAGGAAATCGACATAGATCTTAAGCACTTAGGCAATGAAGTCCTTTTTTCTATTGTTTTTCTTGTTTTCCTTTATCTTTCTTTTTTTCCTCCCGCCCCCCCCTTTTTTTAATAGAATGGGTTGTTATTGTTGCTATTCAAGTTCTGGTAATATTTAAAATAACCCGCCGGATGAGTGTCTAATGCCATAATAGAATGACTTTTTCTCACGCTCTTATTGCCGAAGTGGGTATCGCTGAACTCAACGTGATATGAGCTTTGTTTCTTAGTGGGGGAGGAAGGTGCAAGTTGTCTCAGTGAAGGGGCATGTGCTGACCTATATTATAGAAAATTGAACCAAGAAGGCAAATCTTCACAATAAAACCCTTATGCAATTTTGAAATTGGTATCGTGTTGGAAACACAAAGAAAAAAAATGCAGTAATGGTAAAGGGCAACAAAGAGACAGGCTGGAGAAATTGTCACAAAACTGCTGGGAAAGTTATGTATTTTGTTGAGGATCCTAAATTTCAGTTAAAAGAGACTGACTTTAGAATTGCCACTAATTAAAAACAGAGAACATGGTTTTTACTCTTCTATTCTTATTCAGTGATCAAAATAGAAACAATACACCCTAAGTTTGAAAGTGTAGCCAAGAAATAACCAAGAGGCAAACACAGGCTTAGATGAATGAGCAGAATAACCTCTTCTTCAGACCTTGGGTAAATCAAACCATTGGCTCTTCTAACCCTCACCCCTATGGGGGAATAATTTGGGAGTATGTGTGGATCTTTTCTATGCTGTTCCCAGGATGCCAAAAGGTCTGGCATTGCAAGAATGCTTTCTTTTCTTTGTGTGTGTGTTTTTTTTAATAAACAGTTATTTTATAACAGTAGATTTAAAGAAATATTGTGAAGATAGCATGGAGAGTTCCCATGTATACCACATCCACTTTCTCCTTTTATTAATATTTTACGTTAGTATGACACATGTCATAATTAGTGGAGCAACTTTGGTAATTATTATTAACTAAAGTCCACACTTTATTCAAAGGTCCTTCATTTTTTTTCTAATGTCCTTTTTTATTTCAGGATCTCATTCAGGATACTCTATTACATTTAGCAGTACTGTCTCCTTCGGCTCCTCTTAGCTGTGACAGTTCCTCAGACTTCATCTTGTTTTTTATTATCTTGACAAGTTTGAGGAGTACTGGTGAAGTATTTTGTAGAATGTCCTTTAATTGGTGTTTTTCTGATGTTTCCTCATGACTTCTGTATCAGTATGGGCTTATGAATATTTATTTTATACTTTGGATTATAGTCCAATATGATTTTATTTATTTTAGTACTAAAGTTCTTCCAGCTTTGGCCATTGGGAGTTCTTCTAGTGGTTTCTGTATCCTCTGACATATCACCATCATTATATATATATAATGCATTTTATATATATAACTTTATATATATAATGATGGGGGATATGTCAGAAAATACAAAAATGTGCATATATATATATATATATATATATATATATATATGCATCTTTGTTTTTAGCGCTTCCTTAGCACTCTGTGTTCATTTCTGGCAACACAAAGTGCTTCAGGCTGATCTTGTATATTTCCTGCTCCAGTCCTAGGATCAGCCATTTCTCCAAGGAGTGCTGGTTCGTTTTATTGGAGAATGGTATTAGAAACCAAGATGTGAGTCTACCACCATACCACCCTGAACATCCCTGATTTCATCTGATCTCAGAAGCTTAAGCAGGGTTGGGCCTGGTTAGTGCTTGGATAGGAGAAACCAAGATGTAGGCATTGGGTATGCTCATTGCTATCAGAGTGTTGTTGAAAAACAAGAATGTTTTTCAGGGCTAAGTTTCACTCCACAGTCCTATTTGTGATTGATCCATTCAGTTTTCATGTCCAACTCCAAAAACAGAATATTAAAGGCTTTGTATATATCAGACACTGTTCTAAGGGCTTTCTTGAATATTCTCTCTTTTTAAATTCTCAGCAGATGCATGAAACAGAACAAATCTTCAGCTTACATATAGTGGCCCCCAAGGCTCAAGAAAGCTCATTCATGTAGGCTGGAAAGAAATGGAACTGGGGTTTGAAGACCTGAGAATTTGTTCCACAGATAATTGGACTTCTGTCTGAGCACTTAACTCCTTCCACTGTCTTCATTCAAAAAAAAGACTCTGTGTATTTCTTACTCTCTAATTACATACTCATCTTCTTAATATCCATCCCCAATATAACTACCACCCTTCTGTCCCAGTCCTATTTTATATAATATCATGCTTGTTCCATTCTTTCCTTTTATTTCTGTTTGTCTGTATTCTTATTTCTTTCTTAGCAGACTGGAAGACTTTTGTTGTTGCTGCTGCCACTGTTATTTGGACTATGAGTTCAGTGTACCTGTTGATACATGGACATTTACTTGTATGTTTAGTGAAACTCTATTTTTCTTTACCATGAAAGTGGGAACTCCACGAGGGAAGGAATTTCTTCATGTTTGCTCACCACTGTATATACAGTGCTAAGCAAAGTGCCTGGTTAATAGTAGGTGTAAATAGACACCTGTTGATCAGATGGGAAGGGCATGAGGTGGAGTAGGTGGAAAAATGGATGGATGCAATTAATGATTTGCTATATAAATCATGAAGCCCTAACTAATGCTAAGTAGGTGAGGTGTCCGATTTCTCGGAGGTGACACTTAAGCCAAGCAGTTGAATGTGAATGAGAGCAGTGTGCTGTTCCTGACACTACATGGCTGGTAGCAGTTGGTCCTCCACTCTGGACTGGAACCCAAGCCAGGCTACTTGGCCTGAGTCTGTAATCTCTCATCAACTGATAAGGGCTTTGGAGCAGGGAAAGGTCTGGATCTTCTGCAAAATCACAAAGTCCTGCCCCGGTGGTGAAACTGACCCAAAAGAGCACTCCAGGGAAGCAGTGCCAGGAAAATTTTGCCCTCTGTAAACATTGTTAAGAACAAAGCATCATCATCACTTTGCGGAGGAGGACTGGTTCCATCCTGGCATGGTCTTAATTATCTGATGAACATAAAGGTCAGATTGGGCTTGCTGGTAGACCTGATAACGGTTTTAAAACTGAGACAGAAATGACATTCAAAAGGAAGAAGTCTAAAACAGAAAGTAAGCATAAAGAGAACAGCAAATTCCCTAAGGCTGATAATACTCATTATCCTTCCACCAGAGCAGTTTAGTGAGAGGAGCCTATGTGCATCTACATATGTTTTCTCTACCCATGGTTTCTATCACATCGGTTTCCTCCGGTTGGTCGGCATTGTTGGTAGAGAAGATGTGTTGAACTATGGAAGCTAGAGCTGCTGTGTTTGTTGAAGTGGGACCAGAAGAAATCTGTAAAGGCCATTATTTAAAATAACCTTTTCGGGTGCCTGGGTGGCTCAGATGGTTAAGCGTCTGCCTTCGGCTCAGGTCGTGATCCCAGGGTCCTGGGATCGAGTCCCGCATCGGGCTCCCTGCTCCTTGGGAGCCTGCTTCTCCCTCTGCCTCTCTCTCTCTCTGTGTCTCTCATGAATAAATAAATAAATAAATCTTTAAAAAAAAATAATAACCTTTTCATCCCATAGCACTACTGAGTCGGTACTCCAGTATATCTGTATTGCCAGATTGATGCCTTGAGGAAGATGAAGGTGAATATAGAAAAGGGGAATCGGAATCTAGGTCAAGTGCTTTCTTTGGCAAAAGCAGAAAAAGAAAACTTAAAACTGGGTACTGTTTTCCTGGGGGGTGTTACTGTTAACATGACCAGAACTCAGAAAAACAATCCAACTATATTTGTTTTCTATTGGTGCAGAAACAAATTACCACAAATTTAATATAACACAGATTTATTATCTTAAAGTTCTAGAGGCCAGAAACCTGAAATAGGTCTCCCTGGGCTGAAATCAAAGTATGGGAAGGGCAGCTATGTTCTGGAGGTTCTAGGGGAGAATCAGCTTCCAAGCTGGTTTTTCCAGCTTATAGAGGCCATTGGCTGGTGGCCCCATTCCTCCAGCTTCAAAACCAGCAATGCTAGGCTTCTATAAATCTGGTTTTCTGCCATATACCTCCCTCTTGCACTTACAAGGACCCTTATACTTACATTGGACCCACCTAGGTAATCCAGATTAATCTGTCCATTCCAAAGTTAGCTGGTTAGCAACTTTCATTCCACCTACAACCTTAATTCCTATTTACCGGGTAAAATAACATGTTTTAGGCTCTTGGGATTAGGATGTGGACATCTCTGGGAAACCATCACACCAACCAAAATTAGGATGTGCACAATAACAGTGTAATCAGCATTGTAGCCAAGAATATTCTAGATCCCATGGAGCAACCTTAACTTTAACCTTTAAATTACAATTTATAGTGATATAGAACTGTATGTTTTGAGTTCTATTTCAGATCACATAGTGTAGCAGTAATAAACATGTACTCTGATGCTAAAATCTGTGTCCATTTTCTAGCTAACTGTATGATCTGGTACAAGCTATTTGATTTCTGTGTGTGTCGGTTTACTGACCTGTAATGGTGACAATCCCAATAATAGACTTACTTTGTAGAGGTAGGTGTAGGGAGAATTAAATGTGTACACATGTATAGCACACTTAGAAAACTGGTCCTGTTGTTATTGATAATATTTGGGGTCAGTGGAGTTAAAGATTCATATTACCATTTATAATGGATCTCCTACATTTCTGAGAGTCCTATCCAAACACAAATAATAGGCTGTTACATAAGTATTATGCTAATATAAACAGTTTGTTTTATTCATTTTTGTTATTTAAAGGGTTTATTTTAAAATGTGTTTTTTAAAGTTTTATACACATGTATCTGTATTATTATAGAATACTCACACGTATATATAGACACCTGTCTATCTATCTACATGAGAAGAATATGCTAGGCAAGTGAAGGAGGGGGGAAGCCGTCTCAGATATGGAGGGAAGAGTGTGCACAGAGGTACTTGAGCGAAAGCAATCAGGAGATGGAAGAAGTTCCTTATGGCCAGAGCATGGAGGACGGGGGAAAGGGACAGATTTAGGATTTTGAATTTATCCCAAAGACTAGGAGAAGCCACTGAAGGCTTTTAAAGACTGAGTATCAGATTTGCCTTTCAAAGAGAACGCATTGGATGGAGTGTGGAGAATGGGCAGGATGGGTGGGTGGGACATGGAAGTGGGGAGCCCAGTTAGATGTCCTTGGAACGGTCCAGCGTTACTTCCTAAGTATTCTTTTATACGGCTTATTGAAAACATGTACGTGCACATATAAAATTAGACATTTACATTCACCCACAGAAAATCTACATTCACCCACAGAAAATCGCTTCAAATCTGAAATGTAGTTAATTAAACTTAATCAGGGATTTGAGAAAAACGTCTCTTTGGTTTTTAAGGACTTTTTAAAAATGGTGTATACTACACGTGTTTCCAACTCTCTCTTCGGCTCCCAACACCTAAACGTGAAACTAGCTTTTGGGGCTACTGTTTATCGTCTTTCAATATTACTCTCTCCCCTCTGCCCCACGGGGTTTGTCTTCCTTCGGCATTGTTTTACCTTATTCCTATCTTGCCATCCTTAGGAGGGTGATTGGATTAGATTTGATGGAGAGAAGAGTGGCCTTCTGTGTTACTAAGTTTGTGAGGGTATGCCTGTATGAGAGAGACAGAGACACAGAGAGAGATAGACAGAGGGATAGAGGTGGAGAGAGGGGGAGGAGAGAGGGAGCAGGGGAGAGAAAGAAGAGAAGGTGTGTGCTCAAATGAGTGCCTGCTAACAGGACCCTACTCTTGGAATCCTCAGGCCAGTGAAGGGTTTGGAAATGTTTACAGTTTTAAATTGTTCCCACATTTTATGAACAGAGAAGCAAAGAACTACTGAACCTAGTCCCCTGAAGGTGTTTCAAGAGCTACACTCTTAGCTCTCCACTGTCTTGGCTCAAACAGTCCTGAGCAAGAATTCTTGTGATCTTGGGGCGCCTGGGTGGCTCAGTCGTTAAGCGTCTGCCTTCGGCTCAGGTCATGGTCCCGGGGTCCTGGGATCGAGCCCCGCATCGGGCTCCCTGCTCGGCGGGAAGCCTGCGTCTCCCTCTCCCACTCCCCCTGCTTGTGTTCCCTCTCTCGCTGTGTCTCTCTGTCAAATAAATAAATAAAACCTTAAAAAAAAACAAAAAACAACACTTTAAAAAAAAAAAAAAGAATTCTTGTGATCTTTTTTTTTTTTTTTTTTTGTTTAGAGGGAGAGAGAGAATCCTCAACCCCAAGCAGACTGCCCACTAAGCGCAGAGCCCGAAGTAGGGCTTGATCCCAGGACCCCGAGATCATGACCTGAGCTGAAATCAAGAGTAGATGCCTAACCGAGTGAGTCACCCAGGCACCCCAAGAATCCTTGTGATCTTAACAGATGGGAGTTTTAGTTCGTAATTGAAGAATTTTGCCTTTCTCTCTCTCTTATGTCTTGGCAGTTTTTATTTGTTTTGTTAGATTTTCTGTTTTGTTTTAGTTTTCAAAATTTTTCACAGGGACAGTTTGGGACTGAGTTGTTTTTATGCTGGTAAGGAGTGATAAAGCCTAATCTGGTCTTTCTCCTTTATTCTAGGTGTTTCCAGTTCACTCACTTTCCTTTTTCCAACTGAGCCACCCAGGCGCCCGTGCAAAAATTTATTTTTACTATTATTATTTATTTTTACTAGTAATTAAGCCACAATGCAAAGCTATGTCTCACAAATAGGACTCATGATAACATCTTGCAGAGGCCTTTAAAATCCTTAAGCCAAAGTGCAGCAGGGGTTACCTTCTAGTTAAAACCAACAAAAGTAAGTCGTGAAACAAAATGAATATAATGAAACGAAGGGAAATAACCCCCCAAACCAGTGACCAAATCTAGAAAGGGAAAAATCCCAACTCTCATGCTATGAAAAAAGTCCAGACTAGAAGGTAAGGGCCAATGCCGAGAAGACCAACACCAGCACTAGCTGAGACTTATAGACAAGTGCAAACTGGTGCTATTTTTAAAGGAGACCAAAGAAGAAGTAATGTCCTCAAATAAAAAGGGAACATGTTGAACTACTGGGAAAGTGCTAAATTTGAAAAGGGAGAATTGTGCTAATGTCTTTAAAAATGCTCTAGAGGCGCTTTAAGATAGGAATGGATTCTAATCAGAAGTTGAACTCCCACCGTGGAATAAACAGTAAGTCAGGGTCTATATTTGTTCAGTAATCTAAACATGCAGTCGGCTATGTCATTAAAAAAAATAGGATAAAAATTCTACATAAGCTGGTGGGAGCCGTGGATCATTGGACTTTGGCCCCACACAATGCTTTTGGTCCCAGAACAAGTCAGGTGCTTTCATGCCCTGCCTCTGTGGGTGTGTGCGAGCCAGTGAACAGCTCTGCCATTTTGGATACAATATTTCTCCTTCCCAACCATCTTCTCTACTGTTGTGTTGTCATTGTGGCCAAATGCAATTACTCCCTGAAGGTCTAAACCCCTTCTCTTTAACCCTCTCCAGCTCATCCGTTCCTCAAAGCTGAAGTCTCCCACTATATTATACTCCTGGTGTTCTTGGTATGTTCCTGGTTCTCTTTTGTACTTACTGGGCGACGCTGTTACCATGTTTACATGTGTTTCTCTCTGGATTGTGAGTTTGTCAAGGACAGAGATAATACATCTCTCTCTAGCACCTAGAATCCTGCCTGGCACTTAGTCATTCTCTAATACTTAATTGAATAGAGGTAAGTAACCTGGAGTTTAATGTTTATTTGTTTCTTAGCTTTGTAAAATGACATTTTAATACTAAGGCTCCCAGGACATGTGTAAAATTAATATTCCCTAATGAATGCCTAATTTGACTGCTCTTAGAACTTCCTTCTCCCTCATGAACCATAGCCTCCTTAGAGTTTAGACTTACAAGGTAATATAGAGACTGGTCTGCCCTATAGAGTTTTAAGAAATTTTGCTGATTGCCTGAGGCCTTCTTGTATTGTAAAAGACAAAACAAAACAAAACACACACACACAAAAACCCGACATAAGCTCCTCTTGAATTAGTAAGCATTGATTAAAGTTTCAAATGAATCCAACAATACCTTTTCACAAGTTGCCTGAGGTAAACTACAACACAGGATGTTGGAGAGTTGTACAAGTACTCTCTACGAGTACAAGCAGGCGATTCCAGACTTCACCCTCATGGTCCAATCTCTTTGCCACTCAATTGATAGCTTAGCAATCCATGTCCCTCAGTAGGCAAAAGTTTACTAAAAGAGAGGGGAGGGCCTGATAAAGTGATCTTTATTTCCAAACCAAAGATGGTTTTCCTAGGCATTCTTGTCGAGTAATCATATCTTCTTGTGGGATCTTGACACCTGCTTATTAGCAGTGAAAAACTTTCTTCTGGATCCAGGTGACTCATCAACTAGGTCCAAGGGTGTTCTTTCGTTGCAAATGCCAAGATTAGATGCATCCTAAGATTTTCAGCTCTATTGTGCTACTCTCCCAGAAAATCTGAATGAGGATGCTGAAATGTTCAAAAAATACTGCCTGGAGCACTGGTTCTTCAGACTTTTTTAATCCCTTGTTCTCCTTTTCTTAAAAAGAGCATATGGCCCAACATATATTTTTGGTAATGAATTATATATATGTATTTCTGTATCAATAGATTATATTAATTATAAGATACATATAAAATAAGTATCAGACAAATGAGATAATGAAAAATAAATCAGCAGAAATGCCCTTGGGCAGAAATGAGGTAATGGTTGCCCTATATTACAGCACTTGATAAAACCTCTATCATTAAAACACTGTGAGACTAGCACATGAATAGAATGACAGACCAGTAGAACAGAATATGAAGTCCAGGAACTGGCCCAAGTTCATTTGGAAATTTAGTATAGATGTGAGATGTATCTTTCCACTTATTTATCTATATATAAAGTAGGAGCATCTCAAACCATAGAGAATGCTTAATAAATATTGTTACAATTGGGTAGCCATTTGAGGGGGAGGGAAATGGATCAGATCCTGACAGTGTACATGAGGATGAACTCCAAATGAATCAAAGATCTAAATGTCAGTAAGTAATAAATTCACCCCCCAAAAAATAACAAAAGCATGGATGCATTCTTTTAAAAACTATGTATCAAAAGGACATCTGCTTGAAAAAAATAAAATACCATACAAAAATCAAAAGGCAAGTGACTAATTGGGAAAAAGATATCTGTACCCCTAAATCTCAACCAAAGAGTATTGTCACTGATATGCAACAAGCCCTAAAAATGGAAAGAAAATAAAAATATAAAGGACAAAATGGAAAAATGGCGCACATACAACACAAACCCCAGAGAGTTCCCAGAAGAAAAATTTTAATAGTTCTTCAGATATGACACTGCGCTCAACATCACTTAAATGCAAATTAAACTGTCACAAAGATAATATCTCTTCCCTGCCAGATTAGCAAAAACACATAACTCATCTGCATCCTCAATTATTGAAACTGTGTGCAAGCAGACATTCTCACTGCTGAGGGGCTATGTAGTGATCTATCTGCTATGGAGAAGAATTCAGCAATATGTAGACAAATTGCATGTCTACTCTGACTCATCAACTCTACTACCGGGAGCCTGTTCCAAAGCTGTATTTGCAAAAAACAGGACATGATCCAGGCATGGTATTATTTATTTCAAAATTCTTTATTATAAAGAAGATTGAACACAATCAAAAGCCCATCAGTAGGAGATTGGCTGAATAAAGAAGAGAATGGTATGCAATGTAGCCATAAAAAGGAACGAGGGTGATCTCCATGTATAGGTATAGCAAAGGAAAAAAGCAAGGTGCGGAACAGTATAATGTAGCATGCTATATTTTGTGTAAGAAAGAAATACTGGAAGGTTAAATGAAAACCACTCACAATGGGTGGCAAGGGGCAGAAATGGAACTGATTTCTCTTAATAACTTATTACATAGATTTGGTTGTGTAAACTTAAATGTTCTGTTTCAAAGATAAATTCACCAAAACAGCCATCTAAAAAATTGAAAACATAGGTACAGAAATGAACCTACTGTGTCAAACTAGTGATGTAACCATGCGGAGGAAAGAATTTTTCCCGTCTGAGTTTGGAATACAATATTCCAATGCGTAGTAGAATTCATTTTAAGGATAAATAAAGCTGCAAATATACTTTCAATGAAAATTATTGAAAGCAGTGGTGTTATTTTGAAATTACAGGATAATGCAAATCAATAATTATAATATAGATATCAAGATTTTCAGGGGAGGAAAAAAGAGATACAAGTGTTATGTTTTAAAAAACAGTAGAAGTCCTATCATGTATATTTGAATTGGAAATATCAGTATGAACTCCTAATGCTTTTTTTGTTCCCAAACTGCATATTTCCTATCTCTGTCCACTAAAAAAAAAGCCTAGATGAAATCACAACCTGTATCAGTTCATTTTAATGAAGTAACAACCTAAAAAAAATCTCAGTAGTTTGCCACCATACACATGACTTCTGCTTTCATCCCCTTTTGGTGGCTCCATGTCAGCTCTGCATGTCCTGTTCTCATTCCAGGCCCCAGGCTGAAGGAGCTGACCCCGTTTGGGACAGACAGTCCTCGTGGCCAAGGGAAAAGTGAGAGACGGACTAAACTACATGTTGGCTCTTAAAGCTGCCACTTACCAGGGCATATGTTCATTGGTCAAAGCAATCGCATGGCCAAAACTGCAACTGGGTTGGGGAAGTGTATCTTGCCATCCAGGAGGCCCTGGATATCATGTGATAATAAGTGGGAAGGGAAAGAGTAGTTGGGAATAATAATAAAATCTATCCTACAACACTATGAGAGTGAGCATACACACCATGATCTCTAAATACCATTCCACACTAGCAGTGACCGGGGAATCTTTGGAGGAACAACTGATTCCATGTTTAGGGTTGGGTGTATTTGAGTCTGGAAACACTTATTTTTTTGTGCCAGAAAGCCAGAGAACTCTCAAAGCTAATGGGGTCATGTCTAAAGGACACAGGAATCAACATGAAAGGTCTCACTGTGGCCAAATTAGAGGCTGTTTTGAGAATCAAAAATATTGAAGGCAGTTGATTTAAAGATGCCACACATATTTTTCAATGTATCAATTATAGACATTAAAAAGAGTCGATAAAATTAAAAAAAATAAAAAAATAATCATTACACTTTGGTCACCATTAGAACCAACTACATCAGTGGCTCCCTACCCTGATTTTTAACAATCAAAATAAAGAAGCCTTCCTGCTGCTTTCCTTTATGTTTGTATATATATAACATATACACTTAAGTGACAGAGAAAATTCTTTATAGAAGTCAAGCTAGTAAATGTGCAAACATAATAGGAAAAACAGAATCTAATCATCATCACCTTGCAACATGTCATTGGTTCAGGATGGGATTATTAAAAATTAGACAAAATGTGATGGGGACCTTTAAAATGGAAGGACCAGTCTGTTATCATCTAAAACCACTGATTAATCTTAGCATTATTAAAAATAAGACAATCACTGTACGATACAACAGGAAGCATGTGGCATCCCCTATGTAGTGTTTGTGCTCATCCCTCAAGAAAATAATAATAATAATTGACCTTTATCTGAATCAAGCCTCTAGGCAAGCTACCTTTTCTTTACAGGAGGGTAGATGCACAGATTAAAGACACGGACAAACTTAGAAAGTGAGTTGTTCTACAGAATAACTGGCTAGGTTTCCTCAACAAGTCAATGGATGGGAGGAAAGTATATGGAGCAGGTTAGCTCTGGATTAAAAACAAAACAAGACAAAAAGCTTAAGAAGCAAGTGTAATGCTGAAATGCAGATGTTGATTCAAAAAAGATATTAGGTGAATTTGACTAGGGCAGGGTATAGATTATACTAAGGAATGAATTATAATTTGTTATTTTAATGTTATTGTAGCCATATGTCTTTAGTTTGTATTGATACTTCCTAAAATAATAAAGAAAATTGATACCTATATATGATTTGCTTTAAAATTTCTCAACAACAAAAAGAATAGACGAAGTAAACATGGCCATCTTTACAACTGTCGAATCCAAATAATGAGTATATGGAGTCTATTGTTCTGTTCTACTTTTGTGTGTGTTTGAAAATTTGTCACAGGGGCACGTGACTGGCTCAGTCAGAGCTCTTGATCTTGGGGTTGTGAGTTCAAGCCCCATGTTGAGTGTAATGATTACTTAAATAAATAAATCTTAAAAATAATTTGTCATAGTAAAAAAGCTAAACCTATAAAAAAAAGAATGTGATAAATACATAAAAATTTCAGTATTTCTTTTCTTAAGCCCTCTGGGTTTTATTGGACAATCCACCTTAGGGTCTACTGGTTTAAAGAGAACATAAATAGACCAAAGTGAGTCTACTTGAAATATCTGCTCTCTTAAACTCTAAACCATCTTAACCAGTATAAGAAACCTGAATTCTGTCTGAATGGGCCCCTTTTTAATCTAGCTAGTCTGTTTCACACTAACTGAAAAATAAAATGCCTGCAAACAAACTGAACATGCTGTCATTAACGAACTCCAACATCCTGGGTTATATACAAAGTCTGTTAGTAAATCTGCATAACAGCAATATTTTTCTTCATAATGTGGTGTGGACTTTTCAGTTCATTTCCTTTGAAAGGGACTTTAATATTTTATTCCCTAAAATCTAAAAGTACCCACTGGATGAGTACATGTCAGAGTCATAGACCGATGACAAGAAAAGATGAATATGAAAAGGAGAGTTGATTAAATTCCTAAAAATTTAAAGTTTTTCTCTTGCATTTATTTAATGGAGGATGGTCCAATCAAGCCTCTTTCGTCCACCCTCTGGCTCTTCCAAACAACAGAAGAGACTACTTCAGCTTTTTTTAGTAGGGTAAAGGCATATCCAGTGCTTAACATGCCAACTCAAGCACATTTCAGAATTGCACACACTTCCTAAAATATTCATTTAATGCTCAAATTCATGTCATTAAAACTTAATATCAAGTTCCAAATGAGTTCTTTATATGATTTAATTTCCCATAGTTCCTTTAACCTTGAAGACCCAAAGCTCTAAGGATTCTCTGAAGAAGATTCTGGTTGTGGGGAGAGAATGAAAGAATTAGAGGCATTTCGAAGCCACCCAGAGCCTGTGCCAGGAGCTTAGGCACACTCTCATTGTAGCCATTTATGTCAGAAATGATTTCTATGTGAAATAACACGTTCCCCAAATACACCATGAATTCATGAGCAAGAGAATGTAGGCATTAGTAGAGGCAGGAGTTCACCTCACCTCCCATCCCATTACCTCTTAGAGTGGAAGCAAGACTGCATCATATTCCTTGAATAGAATTTATACTTAGAGTCCTAACTATGTGAACAAGCAAGCCATGTCCCTCTTGCTTGCACCATTCCACACATTCAACTATTTGTCTTTTGGGGTGAGATACTGGAATTTGCTGAGTGATGATGAGATCATTCAAGACAAGCCTTTTTCATTCCATGGGCTGGAACATTTGAGGAAATTGATTTCTTATTATTAGAAAAATAAAAGGACAGATAATTTTGGAAATCAGATACAGAAATACCTCTTTTAGAGAGTAAAGTTACCTCACCAATGAGTGTGTTGAATATATTTTTTTTTTTCCCAGAGGACGATGGATTTTCATCTTTTACCTGAAAGAATATCAGTTACATTTTCCATGACGGAGTAACTCAGGGGTACATTCACACTGACTGAAATGGTGGGCAGAATCACGTTCACTTTTTAAGTTGATTAATTTTATAAATTAGGGTTCCCAGTCTATTGGCAGGGGTACGTTATTGGATTCATAAGTTAAATGTCCAGGTGAAAGGTCTCTACTGGAGGGTCAGAGGACCTCCTTATACTTCAAACCATAAAGGTTACTTGTTTACAAGGAAGCAAAAAGTATGGCATAAATAAAACGGAGCTTGGGATGCAAAGACCTAAGATTGTGTCAGTTCTGCTCTTAGTTTTTGATAAAGCTAAAAAAAATATAAAAAACTATTTTATTTGGATCTTGTTTTCCTTATTTGTAAAATGAGAGGGTTTGATTTAACGATGATTAGAGTTCTTCATAATTTAACATTTTGTTTTCAAATGGGAAAAAAAATGTACCATACTTAGATGCTAAAATTATTTTGTATGGTGTTGAGAACTTGTTTACATTCTAAACTGCCTCTTTCAGAGTTCTTATTGGTTAGAACACAGAGCTTGTTTTGAAAAGGAGCAAGAAATGGCTTGGTATTCATGAAGTTGATTGTATATTATGTATAAAGTCTCTATTTGATGCCGTAGTCGTCAGGAAGTTGCTAGAAGTTTTGAAGAATGAAGCAGTATACCAAAAGATGGTATTTAGGCTAACCAATAATTTTGAGCCTTACATATAGGATAGACTTAGAAGGAAAGAAGTAACAATAGCCCAAGTATTAGGTAAAAAGGTACAGAATTAAGGTAGCAGCTGCCAAAATTGTTTAGGAACAGTTAAATCCAGAAGACATTGAAAATAGAAATTGGTAAGATTTAGTGGTTGATTAAATATGGGGGGACATCAAAGACATCAAAACAGTAATTTCAAGTTTGTAAATTTGAAGAACCAGAGAAATCATAATGTTTACATTGAGAAGGAATGATTATTTTGTGTATGTCAAGAGGCAACAATATATCCGACTACAAATGTCTCTATAGAGCACTGGAAAGAGGATGAAAGTATAAATCCTCTTGTACTTATCCCCTGTACTTAAGTGGTAAACAAAAATAGGGAGATTCACTCTGGGAGAAGACATTCTCCGGGAGAATATTCAGAGGTTGGATTAGTAGGGGCAAAGGACTGAACTCTGGAGCATGTGCTCAGTTAAAGAATATAAAATAGCAGAGACAATGAAGAAAAAGTGCCCAGGGAAATAAGAGACAAAGTGGGGAGAAATTTTGCCAAGTCAGTTGTTATCTGGAGGCCAGAAGTACCAAGGGACTTCAAAGTGAAGCTATGGCTAACCTGAAGGATTAAAAAGAAGACAAAATTAGCATTTGAATGGAACTTTGCGATTGGCAAACGCTTCACACGAATTATATTACTTAATTCTCCTGTAAACATTCCTGTGAGGTACCCGGAACTATTTTTATCAAGGTTTCATAAATGAGAAGCAGAGGCTTGGAATATTTTTAGGGAGACACAGAGGCAGGACTTGAAGTTAGAACTGCTGACACCAAATCCCATCTTTTTTTTTCCCCCCTCTGTGGGAGATGGAAACACTGGAAAGTGTAAGGAAAGTTAGAAGGCTGAGGAGATTTTTAGGGGAAATGGAAGGCAATCGTTTCTGGTGTTCAAGGGCACAAGGAGAAGAGAGGGGAATCTCTGTCTTGTCATGTATGGATTTGGAATCAGCATACAGTATCTCACAGGGGCACTGCAAGGATGACTCATTTTTTCTGTCATAATAAGAAAATAATTTGAGTATTCCGTTTAGAGTGTGGGTAATGGCTTAAAAATCTTAATATGTTATTAAAATGCCTTCTGACATTTAATGTCTGACATTTAGTAGTATGACCACTACAAATGTGTGGTTGTCTCTTAACACATACAAATGTCTTCTGTTCACAACTCAAATTGAATTCAAAGCAATATTAACCTGAGGGTAAGCCATAAGCCCGAAATAAGTATTTCATGATCTGAAAATATTGTTTCACTAAATGGGAAAAATATCCAAACATGAGCTCATCCAATATTGTTGAGGGATTTATTATGAAATTTAGTCACACTGTAGCATCACAGATCATTTGAAAGGGAAATAGAAAAAGTCCCCATAATTTTCTGGCTTTTTTCCTAGAAGTTAATATCAAAAGAAAAACATGAATATTGTCATAAGCAAAAATAAATATTTTCATATATCACACACTTCCTAAATTTTTTGTATGTATTATATTTTAAATTGCTACGTGCTATCTGATAGTAGGACACAAAAGATTTTTTTTTCTTTATTTTGAAAAGAAGAATAAGTCTTTCAGCTAATTTCTGTGGTACCATTTTGTAATTTCTTCTGTCTTTTACTACTTCCCAACTTTAGTTTCCATGGGAACAGGATCAGTCAGAAAATATTTGGGACTCTTTCAGAATGTTGCGTCCAAGATTCCTAATTAGGCTTCAGGCACTTGCAGTTTAATTATGAGTGTCTGCGTTATATCTTTGAAGGTAACGAAAACTGGGTTAAGATTTCACGATATGTTTGCCATTTCAAAGATTTTTATTAAAGATTTGGATCAGAGAGCTTTAAAATCATTTAAGTATGTGGGAGAACATGCCTGGAAAGAAAGAAAGAAAGAAAGAAATATCTTTAGGCATACTATTCTTGACCGAAAAGAAAACTTAAGAGACACCAAGTATCCCAGTTAGATGATCAAAATTGGTTAAATGTTTCTTAGCTGAAAATGTTATCCTTGGAAATACAGCATATTGTGAGTAGGCAGAATTATATTGGGCTTAGATTTGGAGCAGGGAGTAATTAAAAATCAAAAGAGGTGAGAGAAAATTACAGAATTGAAAAGTCACCAAACTATACCAAAAAGGTCTCAATAAACCCTGTGTCCTCTCCAATACCTCCTTCGTAGTTTTATCGTGAGAACAATTACCACCAGTGGAACATGGGAGATCATAGGTTTACCCTTAAAATATTAACTTTATAGGCCATGTGACATCAGCTGTGTAAGTGGAGAATACTCAGTTTGTAATAGTTTGTAACGCAAAGCTTTCAGGTTTCTATTAGCTGAATGTGTGTTCAAGGAATTTGATGGGGAACTACCAGTGGGTGCTGCTGCCCCAGGGAGTGTTGCGGAGTTTGATTGTCACAATGTTGGGTGGATGCTATACACCTGCTGGGCAGGGATCTTTGTGCTGGACAGTGTTGTAAAATGAAGAACTTCCCTGTGTCCCTCGCCCTTCATCCTTCATCCGGCAATTCCCACTGCATGTTCATATAAGTGAAAACTTTATAACTATCTGAGCCTATAACTTAAACTAATTTAGCTGTAAACAGAATTTTTTTTTTTTTTTTGCACAGCCTTAATGCATAACTAAATATCCACAGTGAGTCTGTTCTTTATTTTCCTGTACCGTTTGGAATGGCTTCAGGTCTTTTTCTCTTAAATTGAGTTTAACATATTAAGTATAGACAGACTAATACCTGAATTCTTCATCATTGTGTATGCTAATGTACTCATGTATAAACATTTATAAATTGAAATATATAATATTTTACTATATATTGTTCTATTTTTATTTCTCTTTAATATTAAAGGAACATTATGTTTAGTTTTCCAAATTTTATACATGCATATATGTTTATATGTGTATATGTATACACATATATACATAGAAAATGTTATATTACCCATAAATTTTGTTTCAGGATAGTAAAGGGGCATGAAAAATTTATTAGAAAAAGAGGTCTGGGGTGCGTGGATGGCTCAGTTGGTTAAGTGTCTGCCTTTGGCTCAGGTCATGATCTCAAGATCTTGGTGGGGGGGGGGGGTCCCTGCTCAGCAGGGAGTCTGCTTCTCCCTCTCCCTCTGTCCCTCCCCCACCCCCCTCGTGTGTGTGCGCTCTCTCTCACTCTCTCTCTCTGTCTCGCTATCTCTCTCTCATGCTCTCTCGCTCTCAAATAAATAAAATCTTTAAAAAAAAGAAAAGAAAGAAAAAGAGGTTCTGGGAGTGCTGAAAACCAACCAATTAAAATAAATGGTTGCAAATTACATGTATTTCATTCCTGCAGTAAATTCTTCAGTTTGTGGAAGACAGGAAACTTATATATTCTATTTTTAGGGAAGCAGTTTTTTCCCTTTTCAGTGTTCATTTTTAGCTGATGTGAGAGAAAAAATTAAATGGGAGAAAAATATTAAAATAATGACTATAGAATGCACTGAAGAATAACTGTTCATATGCACCCGTGTTTCACTAAAATATGTCATTTTTTTCCTTTTATATGTAGTTAGAGTGAGGGTAGTTTAGAGTTATGCCATGTGAAAGTTACTTTTAGATTTTTGTGCAAAGAGACTATAAACTTTAGTATTATCAAAGAATTATTAAAGTATCACTAGAGCCTAATACTGTATTTTAATTCAACTAGTATTTGTGGGTCTAGTATGCCAGGGGGTGTGCTAAATTACAAAGATACGTAGTTTATACCATCTTTAAAATATCTTTCATGCTCTATGTAAATATAGTTTATAGTATATATAAAATATACTAAAAAAGTTGATACATCTCATTTGAAGACATGTTTAGTTTTGTTTGCAACAGACATTTAATTATCTCTTATTGTGTGTGAAGTATGAAATATGTCAAACAGTTCCTAACATTGTCAGGTTCCTAATGCTATTCAGTGGAAGACACAGATATGTAAAAGATAGTTCGTAATAAAAAATAATAAAGGCTTATAAAAGTGCTGTATCAGAAGAAGGACTAACTATGTACAGAAGGATAGAAGGGGCTGAGGAAGGCTTTGGCTTTCATAATGTTTGAGTGGGGCATTGAGTTATCTATGGAAGTTCCCCATTTGTCAGGGGAGCGTTGGAAGGAGGGGATTTCAGAGAGAGAGAATGGAGGATGCAAACACCCATGGTGTTCAAAGAGCAGTGGGAGCCCTCTGGGGGCAGGGGGAGGACTTGAACGCATCGGGCTCCTTGCTCAGTGGGGAGTCTGCTTCTCCCTCTGCCTCTCTCTCTCTCTCTCTCTCAAATAAATAAATAAAATCTTATAAATAAAATATAATCAGAGTGTATTGTGAGAGGGTACCTCATGAAGGAGTGAGGCAGATGAATTGAAGCCTGTGCACATTCGTGTTCATCCTTAGCAATTTCCCTCCTGAACCAAAGAGCCATCTCTCCCTCTGAAAGCTAGTTTCTTCCTGTGCTCAGGATGACATTCCACCAGTCTCCTTGGGTCCTTTGTTTCATCCTCCCTTATCTATCTTCCACTTCTCTTTATTACTAGCTCTCCAGTCATGGGCTACAAACATGTTAAAGTCTCTACAATTGCAGTGGGAAAAAAGCTCACTGTGATTCTGTAATAAAATTCTTAAATTGGGGATCTGCATTTGTCTCCGTTTTTGTAGTGACCATTCAGCCCACCGCAAAGTGCTCCTTTCCCATGCCACTGAAATTGCTATCATTGTATCACCAATGATTTACTAGTCTCTAAATTTACAGCTTACTTTCAGTTAAAACCTTACTTGACCTCTCTGGAACATCCAATATTGTTGACGCTCCCTCCTTGAAAGTGTAACCACCCCTGACTTCCATGACATCATTCTGCCCTAGTTTTTCTTGTTTCTCTGATTACTTCTTCTCAGTCTTCTACAGAACTTTCCCTTGGGCTTTTTCCTCTTTTACTCTACTCCATTGTTCATACTCTAAGTTATATTTCCCCTTGGAGAGTCACAGTGCTCCTTAGCATGCTAAAGGCTCTAATAACTCCTACAATAGAGAGTTTTGTTTAACTCTTTTTTTTTCATGGATTTTATCTTTAATCTCTATATCCAACATGGGGCTCAAACTTACAACCCCGAGATCAAGAGTTGCATGATCTGGGGTACTGAGTGGCTCAGTTGGTTAAGCATCTTCCTTTGGGGTGGGTCATGATCCCAGGGTCTGGGGATGGAGCACAGCATCAGGCTCCCTGCTCAGTGGGGAGTCTGCTTCTCCCTCTCCCTCTGCCTGCCTCTTCCCCTGCTTGTGCTCTCTCTCTCAGTCAAATAAATAAATAAAATCTTAAAAAAAAAAAAAAAAAGCTGTATGTTCTACCAACTGAGCCAGCCAGGCACCCCTGTTTAACTTACTAACGGGGTGTTTCCCAAACATTTATGACCACAGAACCCTCATCTTTCTTTTTTTATTTTATTTTATTTAATTTTATTTATTTGAGAGAGAGAGAGAATGAGAGATAGAGAGCATGAGAGGGAAGAGGGTCAGAGGGAGAAGCAGACTCCTCGCTGAGTAGGGAGCCGGATGCGGGACTCGATCCTGGGACTCCAGGATCATGACCTGAGCCGAAGGCAGTCGCTCAACCGACTGAGCCACCCAGGCGCCCAACCCTCATCTTTCTATAAGACACTAAAAGTCAGTGGCCAGTCGGAGGAGAGGAAACAGGAAAGGAGCATCAGAGAAGAGAACCGGGAGAGAATGTTGTCACAAAACTATGAAATGTGAAAAATCATACAAGGCTATTTAATTTTATCAAAGTGGATTTTGTCAAGATGTTACTTAGAGCTTTGACAGGAGAATTTTTTTTAAGATATTTATTTATTTATTTGATAGAGAAATTGAGAGAGAGGCAGAGCATAAGCAGGGGGAGTGGCAGGCAGAGGGAGAAGCAGGCTCCCCGCTGAGCTGGGAGCCCTATGTGGGGCTTAATCCCAGGACCCTGGGATCATGACCTGAGCTGAAGGCAGACGCTTAACTGACTGAGCCACCCAGGTGCCCTGACAGGAGAACTTTCTAGAAGTGGTGAGACTTAGGAGAGGCCTTGAAGATTGGAGAGAATTTTAATGGAGAGGAGACAGAGCCTCCACTCCTGTGCACACCTCCCCTCCAAGGGAAGGCTGTGTGAAAAGGATAAGGAAGACTATCCATTGTCCTTGAGATGTAGGCATGGCTCAGAGGAGGGTGTTTGTTAAGGTTTAAAGGGGAGTGATTGACTACATAAGGTTGTTCTAGGTCATTATTCTTGGGACATAAATGACTATGGAACATTTAAAAAAATTTACAGTGTATCGCTGAACCTCCAAAAAGAACTCCTAAGACACAAAGCACACTTGTATTAAAGTAGACACCCCCAAATTAATTTATTACTTAATACATTTATGATGCTTGTATTAGAGTTCTCCAGAGAAACAGAACCAATAGGAAGTGGATATAAATGAAAAGACTTATTTTGAGGACTTGGCTCATGGGATTAAAGAGGCAGACAAGTCCAAAATCTGCAGAGTGGGCCAGCAGACTGGAGACCCAGGAAGAGCCAGTGCTGCAGTTCAAGGCCAATGGCTGTCTGCTGCAGAATTCCCTCTTGCTCAGGGGAGGTCAGTCTCTTGTTCTGTTCAGGCCTTCAGCTTATGGGAGGAAGCCCACCCACCTTATGAAGGGCAATCGGCTTTACTCAAAGTCCATCCATTTAAATGTTAACCTCATCCAAAAACACCTTCACAGAAACATTCAGAATAATGTTTGACCACATATCTGGACATTCTGTCCCATCCAAGATGACACAAAACTAACCACAATGCTATTTTAAATTATATATCAAAATTTTCAAGCAAGTAATTTTACTTTAAGAAATAAAACTTCTTGGGTGCCTGGGTGGCTCAGTTGGTTAAGCGACTGCCTTCGGCTCAGGTCATGATCCTGGAGTCCCAGGATCAAGTCCCACATCGGGCTCCCTGCTCGGGGACCGGGGAGTCTGCTTCTCCCTCTGACCCTCCCCCTTCTTATGCTCTCTCTCTCATTCTCTCTCAAATAAATAAATAAAATCTTAAAAAAAAAAGAAAGAAAACTTCTCACCTTGTGTTATTAAAAGAGAATTTATTAAATGGATATTTAAAAAAATAAGAACAGTGATATTTGGCTTTTAAAATCACATTTTAGGTAACTCTTCCATATACTACATACTACTACTGCTATGTAATTTTTTGCTGCAGCACAATATGAAAATTAATTCCGCACAGTGATGTTGTGATAAAGTGTTTTCGATTTCAAAATTAGCTGCTTCAGAATCTTTCATTGATTAATCTTGTGCAGCTCATCCCTTAATTCAAAAAAATTAAGCATAGCACTTTATATTCCATTTCCATTTTCTCCATAATTAACTTTGTTTCCATTCATTTGGCAAATATTTATTTAGTATCTACTACAAATCAAGCAATTCTTGGGTTGGAGTATCGGTATAGGCAAGAAAATAAAGCTCCCTGCCTTCAGTGCATAAGTACATTATATAGTATGTTAGAAGGTGATGGGCACTATGGAAAAAAGAAAAATCAAATCAGAATTAAGGAAATCAGGGAGTTTGGAAGGAAAAAGGTCAGATGGAGGTGGGGTTGCTATATGGGAGATGGTGGCCAGAGTAGACTTCATTAAGGAGGTGTCCTCTGAACAAAAACTTGGAGAAGTAAGAGAGTTCATAGACATCTGAAGGAAGAGTCTTTCAGGCAGAGGGAACAGTCAAGCCTGGCCTGTTTTGAGGATGAGTACGGAGGCCAGTGTCCCTGGAGGAATTGAGGAAAGGAGGTTGAAAGGAAGCAAGGCCAGACTGCATAGGGCTTCCAGGCCAATGTAAAGGTGTCTGCCTTTACTCTGAGGAAAATGGAGAACTGGCCCAAGGTCTTGAGCAAGAGTACCATGATCCGATTTAGCATTTTAATGGATCTCTCTAGCGGATGCATTGAAATTAGATTTTAGAGGGACAGGATAGAGTAGAAGGCCAGTCAGGAGTCTACTGCAGGGATCCAAGCAGAGATGATGGTACTCAGAGCAGGTGGCAATGGAAGTGGTAAGAGGTAGTTTTGGATGCATTTTGAAGGTAGAGCTAATAGAATTTGCCTGATGAATTGGATATGAGCCATGGTAGCTGCAATCAGTAAGGTAAGTGCAAACTTTTTGGCCGGAACAACTGAACGAATAGACTTGCCATCATCTGAGTTGGGGTAAGTGGGGCAGATTTAGAAAGAAAGATGAGGTTTGGACATAGTGTTTGAAATGTCTGCTAAACCTTCAAGAGGCAGAGTTAAATAGGCATTTGAATCTGAGTCCGGAGTTCAGCAGAGACATCTAGACTGGAGATATATATTTGGGAATTGTGAGTATCTGGGGGCGTTCAATGCCGTGAGTCGGGATGACCCCATTAATGCAGGAAGCCTAGGCAGAGAAGAGGAGATGACCAAGGATAAGACCTGTGAGAAGGAAAGCTAGGGAAGTGTGCTGTCCTGGATGCTAAGTGTGGAAGGTGTTATCAAGGTGAAGGGTATGGTGAACTGTATCAATGAAAGTAGTTAGGGAAGACTTCGCCATCATAAGTCATGTTTTATAGATGATGAGGCACAGCCCAAAGAGGCTGCAGCTGACCCAAATATGTCACAGCAAAGATGAAGAGGAGGTCGAATTTAGACACAGGACTTGCCTCTCGGAGCAGCCACTGTAATGACGACACCATGCTAATCCTTCAAAGAAGGGAGACAAATATATAACCCTGGCCATGCATTCTCTGTGTTTGCAATCCATCCGAATACGTGATTATGGCGGAATCATTTGTAAAACACTACATTTGCCTCGGCACATTGGATAAAAAGCACTGTTGAGCAAGAGGGGAGAGCTAAGAGTCAAGTATTTGTAGAGAATCTACTGTGTGCCAGGAAGTAGGCCAAGCAATTACATACTTTATTTAATCTTATAACCAATTAGGGAAGGCACTATTAGGTTCATTTTACTTCAATGGAAACTAAGGTTTAGGTTAAGGCTGTCGCTTGCCCCAGGCGATGTGACCGGTAATTCAGGGCACTGGTAGTCAAAACTGGCTGGGTCTCATTTCATCTCTATCAGTTATGACTTCCTGAAGACAAGGAACGATTCTGTCCCCAGCTGTAATAAAGCCTTGGGCCACCTTTCTAACAGATGACCCTTTCTTCACCCATCTGGACTTTAATGTTGCTTTTTGTTTGATTTCAGATATTTAATCAAAAAGCCAAGCTGTTGAAAATGGTGCTGGTGGTGGTGGTGCAATGCTATTTAGCACTTTATCCCATTGGATGAGAAGCCAGGTCTGACACCACCTCATCAAAATATGAAGGGCTAAGGTTGCCTCTACAGCATTTCAAAAATATCCGGTGGATTCTGTCATAAATGCAGTCATCCTCAAGCTACATGGGACACCCAACAACAATTTCACCTGAATTTTTTGATTACAATTACTTTTAGACACCATATTTGGGCACAACTACCTTTGTCCATTTTTTAAATACTTCATCTGAAAAAGTTTCAAAAATTGGATCTCTAACGGCACATACTCATTTCCTGACCTGCTCAGGATGCAGCTCTGATTGGAATGTATGCAGATCGTCTTAGTTCCGGCTGCTATAGCGAAAATACCATAGGCCGGGCAGCTCAGAAACAAATACCTATTTCTCACAGTTCTGGAGGCTAGAAATTCCAAGACCAAGGTGCTGGCAGATTCCGTATCTGGTGAGAGCCTGCTTCCTGCTTACGATCTGTCACTTTCTTGTTGTGTCCTCACATGGCTGAGATGGAGGTCCCTTGAGTTTCTTTCATAAAGGCACTATTCCCATTCATGAAGGCTCCATCTTCATGACCTAATCATCTCCCACAGGCCTCCACCTCCTAATCTCATCATACTGGCCGTTAGGATTTCAACACACGGATTTTGGGGGAGGGGACACAAACATTCAATCCATAACACCGATTTTCATTAAACCATTTCTTTTACTGGTCTAGATGACTGACCCTAAAGAGTAGGTTTTGGTGTTAGCTCATTGTTGGATGTGTAGAACCCGTTTTGAAATAAAAAGAGTGAATCTAGGAATTGTCTTTATGGAAAGAGAAGGGAAATTATAGTACCTGGTTGTAAAGCACCTGAGAAATCAGGGTAACTAATTCTGAGTAGTGTTACCTGACAGTTGTAAAATATGACAGCTAAGCAATGCCAAACCATTGTTTCCATGTTCAGCATTTCAAAATAAATCATTCTTGTTCCTCTGGCTTCCTGAAGACTAATCAAAGGAAGCGTGAAGCAACAATAAACTGGGAGGGTTTCCCTTAGGTTTCAAATCTCTTCTGGAAGCATTTATGGTAATAAAAGTTAATTAGTAACATATGTATGAACTGTAAGGGTGAAAGCTTTTATGAACCATCATCCAGCAGGAGAGTTGAAGAATAAATTCATACAACCCCTGTATTTTCCAGAATTGAAATTTGAGAGGGAGAGAGAGGGCAGGGATGTGCTAAGTTGTTGGTCATATAAAATCCATAGTATTTTAAAGGTTGAACTATCAGGCAGTGAACTCTGGAGATCACTTTCTTGATTATAAGTGGTCAAATCCAGAAAGCTAAATAAACTCATTAATAAGAAGAAGCCCATAATTGTGTGCAAAGATGGATTATTAGAGTCCTCACTAAGAAAATTGTACCCCCAAAAATCTTATTCTTGCAAGTTTTGTTTTTTTTTTTTTCCTAGAGAGAGTGCATGTACAGGCGTGCTGGGTGGGGGAGGGGCAGAGGGAGAGAGAGAATCTCAAGTATACTCTGTGCTGAGCACAGAGCCCAATGCAGAGCTCTATCTCACAACCCTGAGATCATGACCTGAGCCGAAATCAAGAGTCGGGTGCTTAACCGACTGAGCCACCCAGGTGCCCCTTATTTTTGCAAGTTTTACAAAATGTGCACACATTTCTAGGCCCTCCCACCTCACCCTCAGAGCCTTAGGAGATGCTCATGCGAGGGAGAGCCCCAAAGCTTTCCCCTTATTAAATTCATGGTCAGTCCTCCTTCCTTTATGTGTTTATTCATTATATTTTATAAATCTTCTAATTCAGGAAAAGATTTAAGACATTAGCAGTGCTCTATCTTCCTCTGAGAAATGCAAAGATAACTTCATTTGCAGATTATAAATTTGACAGATTAGGAATATTAGAGAATATTTTTGACATTCTGTGCTGATCCCTGTAAAACTCAATTTGTATTGATTACTGCATGTTTGCGCTTTCAAAAAAATGAAAACATTGGATGCATCAAGTGATTCCCCAAATTCATTTAGTAAAGCAGAGAAGTAAGACTCTGGAGGTACAAAGATTGAAGATGGGTGTGAAGCCATCTTCAGAGTGTCTGACAGAGTCACGTTTGGTATGACTTTCTCACAATGCCTCGTGCCAGTCTGAGAATGGGGGGAGGGAGAAAGGTCTGTGGAACCGAACTAACTAGATGTCAATGCACATCTTTGCTTCTCTGCGTTCGAGCGTTGTGACCTTGAGCAAGGACTTCTCTCTATCGTCATATCTGTCCAGTGAGGATTTTAACACAGTGGAGTCACATCTTACTTAGATGCTAGGTTCTTAAGGGGAAAATTTATTCAGAGTCAAAATCACCCTTTTAATTCTTTAGGTCATCATTAACTCACCAGAACACCAGCCACGGATAGCTGTAAAGCCAACCACAGCTTTTATTTTTCCTTGCACTTCGGTGTATGGTTTCCCTTTCTCTCATTAAAAGGAAGGGCCAGAAGGGTTGCCTGGGTGGCTCAGTCGGTTGGGCATCTGGCTTTTGGTTTTGACTCAGATCATGATCCCAGGTTTGTGAGATCTAGCCTGCTCCCCACTCAGCAGGGAGTCTGCTTCTCTCCCTCTCCCCTGGCTCACATGCTCTCTTTCTCTCTCAAATAAAGAAATAAATCTTGTCAAAAAAAAAGGGGGGGCCAGAATATTCAGTTTGAAGACGGAAGGACAGGTTTATCTCTCCCCCTCTCTCTCCTCTCTAGACCCACTATGGTTGAATGATAGTGAGATAGATAAGTATATTAACCTAACTCCTGATTCCTACTTCATTGGGAGACTTTTTACCCTATAAATATTTATCCATAATAAATACTGGAAAGTACTCTATGTCTGAAACTAATACTACATTAAATGTTAATTAATTGAATTTAAAAATGCAAATATAAAATTAAAAAATAAATAAAAATTAAAAGTCTCCTTTAATAAATAAATACATACATACATACTGGATAGTGTTATTTTATCTGTTACTACTAGCCCTGTGCATCTTTTCTATATTTGTTAGTACAATAATTGTGTATTAGTGATTGTCAGCCACATGGCTACTAATTTTCATTTTTGAAAACTTATGAAATAACTCATATGCACAGTTTTTATAACTTGTTTTTACCATGGTACTCTCTATAATGTACTCTTAGAACCAAAACCTCTGTAACACATCAGTTTTTCCTCATCATGTTTCCAATTAAAAGTTACTTTTTAAATAACACTTTTATAGTAAATTTAAAAATTGTGATATAAATATAAATATTTATTCTTAGTCATACTAGATTATCCTTAGTCACACAAGAATATTTTAAATGATTGATAGACAATGTAAGAAATTTTATTCTTAGAGTTGAGGGAAAAGAAACACAAAAGATTTCATTTGGTTAGGGATTACTTGACTTGGAGTTGTTAGCAGTTATGGAAATAATCATCTCTTAACATCATTTTTTTTTAAAGATTTTATTTATTTATTTGACAGAGAGAGACACAGTGAGAGAGGGAACACAAGCAGGGGGAGTGGGAGAGGGAGAAGCAGGCTTCCCGCTGAGCGGGGAGCCCGATGCGGGGCTCGATCCCAGGACCCCGGGACCATGACCTGAGCCGAAGGCAGACGCTTAATGACTGAGCCACCCAGGCGCCCCTCTCTTAACATCATTTTATGAACTTCTGCCAGTGATTTTGGAACACATCCAAAACTATTAAAGATGTTTTGTAGCTAACTTTAAAACAATTGTTGACCTCAACCAGCAGACCTACATGACAATTTTTTGTTTGTTTTCTTTTTTCACTCACTCTGGAAAGGTGAAGAAAAAATAAAAATCAGTTCAAGAAAGCAGCCAACAGAGACTCTTCCTAACATCTGTTAGTGAAATGATGATAAAAAATCCAACATTTTGTTTTCATAAAGCTATTGGATTCAAGTTAAAAAAAAAAAAACAACAACAACACAACACAACCGAATTCCAAGACCAGAAATGCTTAAAACAAGGTGGAAATCTTATAATGTATAATTGTCTTTTTAAGATTCAGAACTTTCTGTTTAAATAAGTTCACCATAAGGTACTTAATTAAAAAGCAAACCTTGAAGTAAATAGAACCAGAGGAAGCAACGTAGCTAGAAGACACTTAACATCACAGAAATAAATATTCAGGTACCAAGAAATAATATCTATTTATAAATTTACTAAAACCAATCCCCTTTATAATTGTTTTGCATTCATAGTTTTGCCAATTCAATCAATCCTCTCTTTTTTGATGTTTGGGACATTTTTTTTCTATTCAAACATATACATGTAAAAGTAATGAAGAAATTAATAAAATTCCTGAGTTAGCAGCCACTATTTTCCATAGAACTTTTTAAAGTGATTTTTGAAAATTTGAGAAGTCTTTCTCAAAGGATGTTTTAGCAAGTAGGAAACTGGAATTGAGAAAAGGGGAAAATAATTGGACCCAGTTCTAAATCTTCCAGTCTCAGATTGGACTAACATTCACTTCAAATGAAAGACAACCCAAGCCTGCTGAAGAAAATAAACATTCTCAGTAGGCAGTGCAGTGTTTGAAAAGTTCAAAGATATGATGATGTGGAGGGAACAAAGATTATCTTTTTCTATTTTGCCCAGATTTTCCCCTCAACTGGTTTCTAGGGAATATGAGTTTTCATTGTTTTGTCTAAAAAATCTACTAAAGTAGTTCAAAAATCACAAGAAACGCCTGTCACAATCCGAATTTCTCTGAGGGCACTAATTTACGCATTGCTAAAGGAAAAAAGAGGCTTTTTCAAAGTGTGCTTTGAAAGTTTCACAGAATAATGATTTGGAATCAAAATTATTGGGAAAACATTCAGTGATCATGTCATTTAAACGTAGGTGTAACACAGAATGAACGTATGAGGTCCTGGCTTTCCTGGCTTGGTCAGCTTAGTGTCTTCCCTCCCTCTGTTCTCTGAAGATCCGGACCCTCTTTGGGATCTACAAAATAAAACTGGGGAAGGAGAGGAGAAACTGGAAAAGAAAGGCATATAGGGGTGAGGGTAGGGTTTAGAGGACTATGGGACATTATGGCATGTGGCAGAGTATGTGGAAAAAGGGAAAGGGGGACACTTAAAAAGTTTGCTTGGACCCCTTCATTTTTTTTTTTTTTAAACACAAGCAAAAGCGGTATTTTGAAATCACTCTTTCGTGACGTGACACCTCTCTTAAGACTGGGCCACGTAGGTCACTGCTTTATACAAATGTATTTACAGCAGCTGTCAATGAAAGCAATCAGCTCAATTCTATATTCTTTGCAATAGACACCAGCTTTGCCGATTTGCCTAATGAAGATGTTTGCAATTTAGAGATATAGAACCTGAAGAGTTGAACAATGTTAGATAGGAGAACTACACATTTGAGGCCTGTAGGTTTCTAAGAGTTTTCATTTCACAATTACATTTGCTGTCCAGGCTTCTCAGGGAGAGGGGGGGAAAAAAGTTACCCCAAATAGCATGTATTCCTTAGGAGGGATGAGGTCTTAGGACAGTGTCATAATTTACATGTCAGTGTCCATATAGATGAATAAATCAAAGATGGCGTGTTCTATGAAACATTTTTCACTCCTTCCCAGAAATGTAATACGTTATTTCATATTCAAGAAATTCTGATCTCTTAGGTACTTTTTTTGAAATCCTTGAACTCATGGTTTTTTGGTCCTCCTTTAGTCTATTTATTTCTATTCCTGGGTCTTCAATCAGCCTACCTGCTAAGTCTAAAGCAGTGGTTTTCCACCAAGTATGATTTCCCCACCCCCACCCCCTGGGGGCATTTGGCAATGTCTGGAAACATTTTTGGTTGTCATGACTTGGGTTTGCTACAGGGGAGATGGAGGTTCTACTGGCAGAAGCCAGGCATACTGCAAAACATCCTGCAGTGCACAGGACAGCCCCCCCACAACAAAGGATGAGCTGGTTCCAATGGTTAATAGTGCCAAGATGGAGAAACCCTCATCTAGAGCCTCCCCGCTGAGATTGCCATGCCCTGCTACTTCTCCTACTTTTCCAGTTACCGCCGCCCAGCTTCCGTCTTCCTGTTGTGCCTTCATTATAACCACCAATTTCTCACCTTATCCCATCTTCGTTAGATCAATGGACCTTTCCACCCAGCGTCCTTGCTAATCTGCAGTCCTTCCCCATAGTTCTGCTTGGGGGAAACACGATGTGGGGCCCAGTGTAGTAGTATAGTAATAAACTCCATGGGCTTTGGGAATAGAATGGATGAGTTCAAATCCCAGCCCCACCACTTACTACTCGGATAACCTTGACCAAGGTTTCTTACCCTGTCTGGGTCTCAGTGTCCCCACCAGCAAAACAGGTGGATAAAAATGGTGGTACCCGACCACAGAGAATTGTTGTGAGAGTTAATTGAGTTAATACTTGGAAAGCACTGGGAATGTTGCCCAACACCTAAGTGTTTAATAAATGTTAACTACTGTTGGAGCATCTGGTTGGCTCAGTCAGTTAAGGATCTGACTTTTGGTTTCGGCTCAAGTCATGATCTCAGGGTTGTTAGGTCGGCCCCACGTCCATTGTGGAGCCTGCTTAAGATTCTCTCTCTCCCTTTGGTCCTCCCCCCGCCCTCTAAAATAAATAAATAAATCTTTAAAAAAATGAAATTTTCTATATAAGTTTATGAAAGCAATGATGATCTCATCATCGTCATTGTCGTATTATAATCAGATCACACCAGCCACTGGAATTGGTCAGTCATTTCAAACCTATAGACCAATCCTGGAAAATCACTGAAATTTTTGGGAGAAAAATAAAGACGTTCTGCTTGCATTTTTCATCATATTTGTAATACAAGGTTTATATACAGTATGTATTATATATACATTTCCTAGTCAAAAATATGTTAAATGACCCATTTCTATACGATGTAGGTATAATCAGGGATAAGTTTGTAAAGCGACTTAAACCCTTAAATAATTAGCTTTTATCTTAAAGGGGCAATACCTTAGGCGCTAGATTGCATACTAGGCTAAATTAAGGACAAAGACGCTTGTTTAACAATCAGGCTTGGGGCGCCTGGGTGGCTCAGTCCCTTGAGCGTTCTTGGACTCTTGGTTTGGGCTCAGGTCATGATCTTGGGGTCCTGGTATCTAGCCCAGAGTCAGGCTCTGCACTCAGTGGGGAGTCTGCTTCTCTGCCTCTCCCTCTGCTCCCATGTTCTCTAAAATAAATAAATAAATCTTAAAAAAAAAACAACAACAAAAAATCCTTTCACAATCAAGCTTGTGAAATTGTGTTGTCTGTCATGGGCCCCTTACAGATCCATGGGTTTTGCTTTGTGAAGGGAGGGCAGAAAACCACAATACAGAAAATGGAAGAGACATAGAGGGTTTGGCTTGGTTTTTCTTATTTTGATACTTTAAAACCTGTGGGTTATGAATGTGTGAAACCGTCACCAAACTTTAGGCCAGTTTTCCTTAATGTTGCATCCCATTCAGATATTTGCAAGTGGCCTTTGGTACTATTTTAATTATCCTATCTGTTTTAATCTTTCAGATCATAAGGCCTATGGATTCTCTGCCCCAAAAGACCATCAAGTGGTCACAGCAATAGAGTATCAAGGTAGAGTAACTTATGCTTTTCACGGACTGTGTTGTTCAAAGACTCACAAGTATGACGTGGGTGATGTTATCTATTTGTTGGGACCCTGCAGTGTCACCTCACACTAGTTCTTCCTTCCAAAATGCTGCTCTGTGCTGTTTCCACTTGAGAACTCTTTCTCCACCTCCTCAGTGGAAATGAAAGACCTGATGTACAAAGAAGGCCTCTAATTGCATAAATTATCTGCAACAAAGCAGATCTAATTTGTGAAACTGGTAGACAGAGGTTTTGCAAAGTTTCCAGCCAGCTGGATATGGCAAATGGAAATTAACACCGGAAACCCCACTCTACTTAATGTTTTTAAGATGACATTAATATAGCCTATTTTGGGGTGCCATTTTGTTATGTATTTTAGCTTCTTAAATATATTTACAATAGGGAGTTGGTGTTTAAAGGATATAAACTTTCACTTTTGCAAGATGAAAAAGTTCTAGAGATTGGTTACTTAACAATGTGAATATATGTAACACTACTGAATCATTAAAAATCATTAAGGTGGGAAAAAGTTAAAAAGTGTTAAGATGGTAGGGCACCTGGGTGGCTCAGTCGTTAAGCGTCTGCCTTCGGCTCAGGTCATGATGCCAGGGTGCTGGGCTTGAGCCCCGCATCGGGCTCCCTGCTCGGTGGTGGGAAGCCTGCTTCTCCCTCTCCCACTCCCCCTGCTTGTGTTCCTGCTCTCACTATGTCTCTCTCTGTCAAATAAATAAATAAAATCTTAAAAAAAAAAAAGTGTTAAGATGGTAAATGTTAAGATCTTAACCACAATTTAAAAATTTTTTTAAAGACTCTGATACCCAAGGAAAACTTTATAAGGGCTTTTTTAAGTTTACTTCAAATATTGACCACCTACTACTATTCTGAAGGCTCTTTTACCTAGAGCACAATAATACTAGGCAACCAGGAGAATTACTATGTCCTAAGTGTGATGCTAGTTTGGGCCAGAGATTGCAAACTTTTAAGAAACAAGTTTCAAATGTGTCTGAACTCTTGTCTTCAGGCATGTCTTAGGTTCTTGGAGTTGGGAGAGACAGGTTTGAAGGAAAGAGACAAAGATTAAAGGAGAGAACTGGGTGGGAAGGAACTAAGTAGATTAGTATTTAGCTAGTACTTATAGCAGTGCCCAGCACACAGCGTTATATGTGCTTCTTCAGTAAAAATATGCTACAGTAAGAATGGGCCTGCCATTCACAAGTAACACATCACTTGATAACAAATCACTTAAGTAACTATTTCAGTTGATGAAGTCCTAATATATTACATGATTAAGCTAATAAAACACTCAACGCTTTATCATGAATTAGTTTTAAGTGGAGAGACGTGGGAAGAGCAAATTTATGTTTGGGAGTGATGTAGGGCTATGGAGCACTTGAAGCGGGAGATAATCAGACCTGGACAAGGGGTTGAAAAGGAGACTAGAAAGGCTAAAAGAGGGATCACACATTGAGAGGATGAGATGGGCCAGGACTCTGTGAGGACAAAAGAAGTGAATTGCCCTCCTTTGTACTTTCCTGAAGCTTCTCACTGTTGGGCCCAGTAGGTACCATGAATATACATCCCTGCTCTCCCCCACCCGCCGCCACGCAGGCCCTATGGCATGATACCTCAGTTAGGATGCCGAAGTTAAATTCTACAGTCTTACATTACTTTTAAAAAAAAAATGTATGGAGGCAAAATTCACATAACATCAAACCAGCACATTCACGTGAATGGGTCAGTGGCATTTAGTACATTCACAATGCTGTGTAACTACCACCTCTGTCTAGTTCCAAAAACTTCCAGCAACTCCAAATTAAAATTGTGTACTATTTACATTACTTTTTAATGTGTACTTTATTTTTAATATAAAAAAATCCTTCTATAATTTATTGCAATCAAATGTTAGTCTTATTCCTGAGTAAGTATTTTCTATTTTTATTTTTTTGTTTCCCCTCTGCTCTTTTAAATTAAGAATTATAGGGGCACCTGGGTGGCTCAATCCGTTGAGCGTCCGACTGTTGGTTTCGGCTCAGGTCAGGATTTCGGGTTCCTGAGATAGAGCCCCACATGGGGGGGTGGGGGCTCTGCGCTCAGCGGGAATCTGCTTCTCTCCCTCTGCCCCTTCCTCCACTCACGTGTGCACGTGCTCTCTCTCTCTCCCTCTCACACACACACAAATAAAATAAATAAATCTTTTAAGACAAAGATTTATATTTTGATCCTATTTTATATGTGCCCCAGTCGTTCCAACTTGGCTCTCCTTAAAGCAAAAATAAATTTCTATCTTCTTCCACATTTTAGTTGTAGCATATTTCATGCAATGACTTGATTTTAGTTAAAGTGTAAAATATCTTGTGATTTGTGTATATGTGTGGGTGTGTTCCACCTAATTCATTTCACTTTTTTTTTCTCTTGTCTCTCTGATGTCAACAAATCATGAATTAATTCCTTCTTTGCAGTACTGCTGTTTTGTATCACTTCCCACAGTGGTGCCAAGAACAGAACAAGACTGAAGTGATAGCAGCTTTGCTAAGCTTATAAATTATATAAGCAGCCTTTATGCAGAATGTCCAACCCTGTGAGCTATAAATCAGGTTAATAACATGCTTTTCTTCACAGAAGTAATTTCTTGGTAATTCTTCAGAGCTGTGTTGGTCGTGTCAATTCTATTTTTGCTTATATAAGATTTTGATGATTTTATACTTGAGCACAGAGGCTAACATCAAAAGATAATAGCAGTACAGAATCCTAGAAAAATTAAAATTCACAGTGATTTCTATCGATGTGATCCCTAAAAGTGACTATTTTGCTACATGAAAATAGTTATTGCTAATACGCTTTTTCTAAACAAAAGAATCATCTTTCCTTGACCCAAAGGAAACATATTTTGGGGAATGAAATGATCATCATAATAAAAAAAACTTGGTGCATTTTATGCGTTCGTATGCCTTGTTTTGAGAAAATATGATTTATGTCTGTATCCTATCCTTTGCTGTCTCAAAGGTAACGGTTTTAGTTCAAATTTGAGTGATTCTTAGGTAAATTTGGGTTGTAGAAAGCAGGGATTTCTATCATGTCAAGGCATACTTACAACTACAACTAAAAGAAGTTTCTCAGGGGTGAAAGCAATAATAACCACTGATGGAGCACGCACCATGTACAAAGTACCACACACACCCAAGTGTATTGATATATTACCTCACTTAAACTTCACACTAGCTTCATGAGATGAGCACTGTTATATTGTTTCTTTTTACAAATGTGAGTATAGGGACGCTTGGGTGACTCAGTTGGTTACGCGTCTGCCTTCGGCTCAGGTCATGATCCTGGAGTCCCGGGATCAAGCCCCACATTGAGCTCCTTGCTCAGGGGAGAGAGCCTGCTCTCTCTCTCTCTCTCTCTCTCTCTCAAAATAAATAAAATCTTAAAAAATATATGAGTATAACATTCAAAAACAGTTAAGTAATTTGCCCAACATCACACACATAGTGTATGGCGGAGGTCCAACTCCAAAAGGCCATGCCTTAAACTACTACCTTATGGGATAATAACCCTAAGGGCTACATACAAGATTATACTGGTCGTGAGCGTTGCATTTTAACTGAAAAGAGAGAGGAGAGTCCATGGTAGTTAGCTTCTCAGTTCATCTGGTTCTTTATCCTCAGATGTTGACCCCATGATTCCAGCTGACTTACTGTTTCTCCCAGTTCCAGAGGTCATGGTGTTGGCACCTTCAGATGGAGGCACTGACCGTGGCCTTGCTTGGAGTAGTCCCAAAGAAACACGTGGTGAATTCCAATTTCGAATTCTACGAAATTTGTACTCAAATTCTAAGGAATTCTAATTTCTTTTTTTCAGTCTTTGGTCAAATGGCACTCTCTAAATGAGTTGAGCTCTGACTACTCAGGTGTTTTGTAATTGAAAACCAACACTCCTGAGCTACTCTGCTTTATTTCCATAGCACTCATTACCTCCCAATGTAGCATTTAATTCACTTTATGATATTTCTTGTGTGCCTGACTCCCCCTGCAAATTGTGAGACCTGAAAGAACAGAGATCTTTGTTTTGCTCACTGATATAGCTCAGGAACAATGCTGGACACACAGTAAGTACTCAACAGTTGGATGACTTAGACCATCTCTACACATCCTCCATGGTAACTGTGAGTGAGGCAAGAGAATGGTGTCACTGCATTTAGGAAAACCATTGGTTTCGTTTTTGAATATAATTTCTGCAGAGGTTTTCCATAGAGCAATGAGGACAGAAGTCAAATCTTCTTGGTGAAAAGGGCTCTGTGTGTGTGTGTGTGTATGCCTGTGTATGTAGTTAAATATATGAAACAATGTGAACAAGTACAAATTTATTCCTAAGACCTGAGCGTATGGGCTAAAAATGAGTGTGGGTGTGTGTTTAATTGTTGGAAACCCAACAAAATACGGGAAGGAAACCTATCTCAAACTCAAGACTCCGGAAAGTCACCACCCATTCTCCTTAATCAACAGAACAGAACCGTGTTTCCTCAGACAAGTCCCTCAGCACACATTTGTCTTTGTAGCATAATTGTAAACATGTCTGTAAAATGATGTCTCTTTGTCATGTAAAACCTGCTCTAAAAACTTTAGGCACCCTTGAAAACAATTTTGTGGGTTTTTTTTCCCCTTGCCTTTCTTTTCTCTGTCCTATTTTCTGTTTTCCATTACCTTGTATTCTGTTTCTGTATTTCTAGCAATGTGTGTGGAACTAAAAGGAAAATTAGAAACTACATATAACAAAAAGAAAAACCACAATTCTATCATGCAGAAATCATCACTGGGTTAATATTTTCATACATATTTTTTGGCTTTTTGTCCATATCTATGTGTATATTAATAAAACCTGGGATGATACAAGTATTGCTCTCTAATCTACCATATCATATAATACCCTGAATTTTTTTATTAACATATAATGTATTATTGGTTTCAGGGGTACAGGTCTGTGATTCACCAGTCTTACACACTTCACAGCGATCACCATAGCACATACCCTCCATCACCCAGCCACCCCGTCCCTCCCACCCCCTACCACTCCAGCAACCCTCAGTTTGTTTCCTGAGATTAAGAGTCTCTTATGGTTTGTCTCCCTCTCTGGTTTCGTCTTGTTTCATTTTTCCCTCCCTTCCCCTGTGATCCTCTGCCTTGTTTCTCAAATTCCACATATGAACGAGGTCATATGATAATTGTCTTTCTCTGACTGACTTATTTCGCTTAGCATAATACCCTCTAGTTCCATCCACGTCCTTGCAAATGGCAAGATTTCATTTGTTTTGATGGCTACATCTGAATTGTTTTTTAAAATGGCATTAAATCTTTAAAAATAAAATCTTAAAAAAATAAAATGGCATTTAATCTGCTACATCAGAATCAGAGGTATGGAAAGGATTTTGAACCTCCTCTAGTCAAAGATGTGTGCTTTTGGGATCAAACTGAATGCATTGTGGGAAAAAAATGTCTCAGAAACATGAAGATGACACTCTAGAGAGCGTGACTGAAATGTACTTTAAAAATATTTACAACCAGAGGTTTCCTTTTGGCAACTCAAAGCAGTTGGCCAATAGGTACTGGACTTCCCTCCCTCCCCCCAGTCATCTTGTTTGGACAGTTAAAAGAGGGGGTTCCTTCGGAGGTTCCAAGAATTCTTTAATGGCATAACTACAGTAAATTTCCTGCAATAAAGTGACTTAAATGCGCTACAGTGAGGCAGTTAAACTTGATGCCAAGATTAAATCTTCTCATAATTTATCTGGATAGAGATAAGGATTAGGAACCCATGATTTAGTAGAAGATCATATCGGGTTCGTACCAATATATCCATAGAGAGGCTTATCAAAGAATGGGTCTGAGTGAGAATGTACATGTTGAAGGAATGTTTGTGGATCCCACAGGCTGCACTGAGTGCCTTTCTCTGTTTACCTCCATAGCGCTCATGGCACTATGAACAATGGAACAAAATTACATTATCTTATTTATCTCTTCTCCCAGGCTGTAAACTCCCTGACGACTGAGACTGGGAATAGTAAGATAAATGATAAGTAATTGACCATGACTGCCATTTTTAAGTTACTTACCATGTCCAGGCATGTGTGCTTTGCATGTATTACTGTATTTGAAGACTCACTACAACACTACGACATACTATCTTAATTCACAGATGGTAATTGAGGCTCAAGAACTAGGGTCAGTAGCCTAGTGTCATGCAGTTATTATGGAGAAGAGCTATAATGCTTTCAATTCATCTTTGGGTTAAGCCAACATGGTGCCCATTAAAGTAATTTATGAATGAATGAATGAAAGAATGAATGAATGAATGGAAGTATAAAGAAATAGCTTAAGGCTGTTTAAAAAATTTACTTAAGTAAAATATAAATTCATAGGGACAATTAGAAAACAAGTATTTTTGTTGTTGTTCTTAGAGGTTATTTTAGCCTGTAAATATCCAAAGAAGACCATTTCCTCCAGATTAGAGTGGAAGAAACTGGGCCGGAGTGTCTCCTTTGTCTACTACCAACAGGCTCTTCAAGGTAAGAAGCTGTAGACTTGATGAGGTGAGAGCAAGAGAACACCAAGTGCAGCCTGGGTTCTTTAATTTACAAATGAGAACAGGACAGGACTAGTTACTGAGAATGTGGGTTTTTTAAATCATTTTATTTTGTTTTATTTTATTTTATGTTATTTTCATCGTGATAAGTATACTCTTAATCCCCTTCTTCTATTTCCCCCATTCCCCTACCCACCTCCCTCTGGTAGCCATCAGTTTTTTCTCTATAGTTAAGAGTCTATTTCCTGGTTTGCCTCTCTCTCTCTCTCTCCCTCTCTCTCTCGCTCTTTTTTCCTTTGCTCACTTGTTTTGTTTCTTAAATTCCACATATGAATGAGATCATATGGTATTTGTCTTTCTCTAACTTATTTCATTTAGCGTAATACCCTCTAGCTCTGTCCATGTTGTTGCAAATGGCAAGATTTCATTATTTTTATAGCTGAGTAACATTCCATTGTATATTTATATACAATATATATATGGGCTGCTTCCATAATTTGGCTATTGTAAATAATGCTGCAGTAAACATAGGGGTGCATGTATCTCTTTGAATTAGTGTTTTTGTATCCTTTGGGTAAAAACCCAGTAGTGCAATTCCTGGATTATAGGGTAGTTCTGTTTTTAATTTTTTGAGGAACCTCCATACGTTTTCCATAGTAGCTGTGCCAGTTTGCATTCCCACAGGGCACAAGGGTTCCTTTCTCTACATCCTCACCAACACCTGTTGTTTCTTGTGTTTTTGATGTTAGCCATTCTGACAGGTGCTAGGTGATACCTCATTGTTTTGATTTGCATTTCCCTGATGATGAGTGACGTTAATCATCTTTTCATGTCTGTTGGCCATTTGTCTATCTTCTTTGGAAAAATGTCTGTTCATGTCTTCTGCCCATTTTTTAATTGGATTATTTATTTTTTGGGTATTGAGTTGATTCAGTTCTTTATATATTTTGAATACTAACCCTTTATCAGAGACATCATTTGCAAATATCTTCTTCCATCCCATAGGTTGCCTTTTAGTTTTGATTGTTTCCTTCACTGTGCAGAAACTTTTTATTCTGATGTGGTCCCAATAGTTTATTTTTGCTTTTATTTCTCTTGCCTCAGGAGACCTATCTAGAAAACTTGCTACAGCCAATGTCAGAGAGAGCCTGTGTTCTCTTCAAAGATTTTTATGGTTTCAGGTCTCACATTTAAGTCTTTAATCCATTTTGATTTTATTTTTGTGTATGGTGAAAGAGAATGTGTTTTGTAAGTGTGAGATGAAACCAGCAATGACTGAGACCTAGAACACAATCACCACGAAAATGGAACAGAGAACAGAAGAAGGTGAACTCCATGGAGACCCTGGACCCTTCATGTCTCAGCTCAGCCCTAAAGGATGTAAAATGGAATGGTTCTTGCTGGCCCAGTAGATTAAACTCTTGAGAGAAAGGAAAAAGAGATGATGTGGAAGTGAGATGAAGGGTCACTGCTCGGTGGTAATAATTTTACCCTATTTCCATATCACCATCTAGAAAGCTAGGCCATCACTAAGAAGCCTATGCAGTTAAGACTTAGACTTATGGCAGGGGAAGGTAAATACAACTACCTTTAACCAGTGCTGTATTTTAATTCTTTGTTATACATTTCTTTCCACTTACTGTTTTTCCCGTTGAATATATAATGAGCTTTTAAAGTATTGATAATAATGGATAAAATGCTATGATGTGTGGTATTTACCTCAAAATAATTCATTGTTTAGATGTACAGATGGAATAGGATAGGCCATGCATGGATTACTGTTATCACTGGGTGATGAGATTTATTTTACAATACTCTGTAATTTTTTATGTGCCTGAAATTTTCCATTATAGACATTTTAAAAGTTGCAAATATAGTTTAACAAGTATAAGAAGCATGGTATTATTTTAGAATGCTATGCATCACTTTAATTTTAAAGAATTAAACACATGAACAAACGTCCAAAGTCCATAAAAAACTTAAAATACCCCTCTTGTTCTCATCGGTCAAGATAAGACCGCTGTGGGCTGCAGGGCTGTCTTTGTGTGAATTTTCTACTGTTGCCAATATATCACCTGAATGTTCTATAAAACGCTATTTTAATTCTGTACATATTACTACCAAAAACTAATCAAAAGAGTGTTTTTAAGACCCCTTCACCTTTTCTTTTGTGGCAGTATGATGTGGGCCACCGCACATAAAGTTACTGTTCCAGCTAATTGAACTAGATGCTGCAGTGTCTTCTGAAGGTGGGAATGTTTGTATAAGCCTATTAGAAAGGGGATGAGGCAGGAATGAGGACTGAATCCTCTGAAATATGAGAATATTGAACTGAATGTTCTTTTGTGAACTGTACGTCATTCTAAAAAACAAGAAGAAATTTGAAATAGCAGCATCTGCATACAATGTTTTGAGTTTTTATTTTTTATTTAAATTCAATTAGCCAAAATATAGTACATCATTAAATTCAGATATAGAGTTCAATAATTCATCAGTTGCGTATAACACCCAGTGCTCATCACATCACGTACTCTCCTTAATGCCCATCACCCAGTTACCACATCCACCCACCAACCTCCCCTCCAGCAACCCTCGGTTTGTTTCCTATACTTAAGAGTCCTTTATTATTTTTTAAATTGAGTTTATTAATAGGAAAATAAATGCCTTCGTCACTGAATGAAGTGACTTGAGGAAGGTAGTATATAGAAAGTTATTTGCACTGTTATTAACATCATTGTCTTCTTTTTCTAAAAGGTGATTTTAAAGATCGAGCTGAGATGATAGATTTCAGTATACGGATCAAAAATGTTACAAGAACTGATGCTGGGAAATATCGCTGTGAAGTTAGCGCCCCATCTGAGCAAGGCCAAAACCTGGAAGAAGATACGGTCACTCTAGAAGTCCTAGGTGTGATGTGCTTGTATCTGTGGGATTACTGTTCCTCACCCTCATCCCCATCCCCCAGGCAACCTGGCACCCCAGTCAGGAAAGTTCTAGAAATCACCAACACCACTTTCCCTGTAAAATCTTGGCTATTGCCCTTTTTCACCTCATTTGCCGCTGAAAGTTTACTCTTACAAATTTGTTCTGACAAAATCTCTTTTCATTTCAGATTAAAGTAAATCTTAATGGGCCTATCTTGTACATAGGAGCCTTTCCCCTAAGAGTTTATTTTTCAGTACCTTTCAGTATGTGCAGTCTATCTCTTACCGTATAAAATCCTAACACATGAGATGACAGAAAAGCAAAAAAACAAAAAAGCAGGCCAGGGAAAGTATTAGAAGTTATTTGGTAGAAAAGAAAAGAAGAGAAGAGGAGAGGAGGGGAGGGAAGGGAAGAGAAGAGAGAAAAGAAAAGAGAGAAATTATTTGGTAAAGAAGGGAAATTAGTATTTATTGTGCAGCTAGTATGTGTTAGGCTCTTAATTTTGCTTAATTTTTCACTGACAACTCCATTTTTATAGATGAGAAAATAGAAGCTAAATGATTTTCCCAAGTCTACACAGCTAATAAGTGTCTGGACCAGGATTTGGATCCTGGTGGGATTAACTCCAAAGCCAATATATTTAGCTACTATGAGAATCATTGATAGATATTAACAGCTCATGTTGACAACTGGTGGAGGAACATGATCTTTTCTTCTCCATCGATGTTAGTATAAACTGCTGATCATAGAGAGTAAAATTAACTCCTCTTCCTTTTTCTATATAACCCAGGGTCTTTCTAAAATACTAGTGATGCACTAGTATAGCAGAAATTTAACTCAGAAAACCCTGCAGAAGATTCCACTGGTGTATTAGTCTTCTGTTGTCACATAACAGATGATCACAAACCTAGCAGCTTAAAATACCACCCATTTATTGGCTCACAGTTCTGTAGGTCAGTCCACCTCGACAAGGCGGGGCTCGCTGCCTAGGGTATCATAAGGCTGAAATCAGGGAGTCAGTGGGCTGAGTTCTTGTCTGGAGGTTCTGGGGAAAGTCATTCTCCTTGTTGGCAGATTTCAGTTCCCATGGCTGTACAACGGAAGACTCCATTCCATGCTGGCTGTGAGCTGGGGGCCACACTCAGCTCCTGGAGGCACCACATCCCTTGCCACGTGACCCTCTCCATCTAGAGTCCAACAGAAGCATGTTGAGTCACTCCTGTGCTCTGAATCTCTGACTTTCCCTTCTGTGACCACCCACAGAAAACAACTTTTCAAGGGGTCATGGGCTTAGGTCAGTCCTACCTGTGTAATCTCCCTTTCTTAAAAGACAATAGATTTGGGACCTTAGTTACATCTCCAAAATCTCTTCAAAGTAGTACCTAGATTCGTGTTTATGGGTCAGGCCTGGAAATGGCATAAATGACATTTCCCACATGCCATTGGCCAAAACTCATGCATATGACCCCATCTGGGTGCAAGGGGGCTGGCAAATGTGCCCGTGAAGAAAGGAAGTGGATCTCTTGAGCAAGTAGCCAGTCTCTATCACAGGTGTCCAACAAGCCCATCTTAACATGGCTGTTAAAATCCTTGTGTAGCTTATAAATAACCAATGCCATTTGACTTCCCTCCGTCAGTGGCCCCAGCAGTTCCAACCTGTCAAGTACCCAATTCTGCTCTGAGTGGAACTGTGGTAGAGCTGCGATGTCAAGACAAAGAAGGGAATCCCGCTCCTGAGTACACATGGTTTAAAGATGGCGTCCCTTTGTCAGAGAATCCAAAACTTGGCTCCCAAAGTGCCAACAGCTCCTATACAATGAATACAAAATCTGGAACTCTGGTAAGGTCATTTCAAGCGTTGGTCTCATAGTTGTCTTATATTTGGAGAAGAAAAATTATTAGAACTAAAATCATGGAGAAGAGAGGGCTGATACCATTTCTTACGTGGAGAGAGGAAGGGGCAGTGGGAAAGATGGTTGTCCCTGCCCAGGGAAGTGATGGAAAAGGTACTACCAGAGATGGGAAGACAATATAGAGAACTAATAATAATAATTTTAATAAATTTTTAAAAGATTCATTCTTTCACTCTACTAGTATACAATAACATTTAAAAACTAGACCCTCTGGTTAATAATAAAGCATATTTGATAAAGTGGCTAAATCATAAAGCATATCGGTGGATGTGGCTCCTTTTTTTTAAGTTTTTTTCTTTTTTTAGAGTTTTTTTTTAAGATTATTTATTTATTTATTTGACAGAGACACAGTGAGAGAGGGAACACAAGCAGGGGGAGTGGGAGAGGGAGAAGCAGACTCCCCTCTGAGCAGAGAGCCCGATGTGGGGCCCGATCCCAGGGCCCTGGGATCATGACCTGAGCCGAAGGCAGATGCTTAACTGACTGAGCCACCCAGGCGCCCCTGGATGTGGCTCCTTGAGGAGGACCACACTTCCGCCCTTGCAGCACCAGCAGGCTCAGTCAGCAGGTCCGATAGATTTTACACTGAGAACTTGGGCAGAAAAACTGCCGTCACACATTGCTATATTTACTTTTCAAATTTATTTTTTCTCAGAGTAGGTGATAAAAGCCCCAAGGCAAGTTTGATATAGATGCACTTTCCCCACTTAGCCACAACCCTTGAAATATCTTATGATGTCAAAGGGATGCACCAGGGCAGAACAAGGGTGGGTTCTTTCCTGAGAAATAGGCAACAAAGACTCCAGTGTATGGATGACAATGACTTCCTTTTAATTACCAGTTATGTCCTAGTAGATCATTTATGGTTTTAGTCTAACTTACCGTTAATACTTACCCTTGGCCTTCATTCCTGGTGAATATTTTTATAGTCTGGCTTTTGGGACAGTGAGAGAGGATTTCATAAAGTGAAATACACGAGGGGAAACTTTCTGTCCCATCATGGTAAAGTATACAGAAAGAAGGGGGATGTAGGTAGTGGGTAATGACAAGTGAGAAAGGAAAGGGAGTTAGTAGATCAAAACCTGGCTGCTTTTAGGAACATGTATTGCCTGAGGATCCAAGACAATGAGGGGGTGCTCTTTAGAGATTCATGGCTGTCACGGCTGCGGTCAATGGTGACCATGGCAGTATTGAGGGTGTGACAGGAGGGCACCAAAAGCATGATTCTGGGCACCCCTCTCTCCCTCTGTGCTGGTCCTGGCAGGATCCTTTAAGGCATTCATGACCCACTGCATCCCCTCTGTCCCTGCCTCTCTCCTAACTAACTTCCTCTCTCCCTCCCTTCCCTTCCTTCCATCCATCCATCCATCCATCCATCCATCCATTCATCCAGCCATCCATCCATCTTTGCTTCCTTCCTTCCTCTCTTCCTTCCTTCCTTCCTTCCTTCCTTCCTTCCTTCCTTCCTTCCTTCCTTCCTTCCCTCCCTCCTGCCTTCCTTCCTTCTTCCCTCCCTCCCTTCCTTCCAGAAATTCACCAAGGGGATAAATCCACTAATAACACTTATGAAGCCTGTTACACCAAAGTCTTACCTTTCAGTTGTTTTGGCAGAGAGTAGAAGGAGCAAAGGTTAGACCTTTATCCTTTCAGAATTTTCAAAAATTCCACAACTGATAGAATTTTTAATCCTATAAGCTAAACTGATTAAGATTTTCCTCGACCCTCTGCTACTTCCTGGTAATAGCTCTGACCCTCTCGAGGAAGTCTTCATCATTTCCTGCTGTAATGAACTCACTTGTGGCTGAGAAAACTGCATTAGCCCTTTCAGGCCAAGGAGGCCTTCCTTTACAAATGGTGTTTCCTGGGAATTAGAAATACTGACAAAACTTTAATACTACCATGTGCTGTAAACTTTAAAATGCCCATCACCTTCCTAACCATACCACTTCCTCAGTAGCACAGAACAAAGACACTTCCCCATACATATTTAAGTCTTTCTCTGTCAAAATAAACAGGAAGCCAAGCCTACCCCTTGAAGGCATGGCAAAGTTTTGAATTCACAGTAAAGACATCAAGTCCTAAGTCATGAAAAAGGAGAGACCAACTTAATACTAAAAATCAAGAGACATGGTTACTTGAGGATCTACTTACAGATTTATGGCTTAAAATATATATTTATTTTCCTTCCACAAATAGCAATTTAACACTGTTTCAAAACTAGACAGTGGAGAATATTCCTGTGAAGCCCGTAATTCTGTTGGACATCGCAGGTGTCCCGGGAAACGAATGCAAGTCGGTAAGCATGAAATATTGGGAGGAACAATGGTTTGCGGTCAGAGCGCGCATGTACTTGGGGACGGGAAGGAGCAAGGGGTAGGATTGTGCCTGAGTGATTGGAAGAATAAACCAGAGGGAATGTTTAAAATTAGCTTGACATAATGTGTTGTAAAAAGCAAACATGCTGTTCTTAGTCCATGTCCCAAACAAGCCAAGAATATTTAGCACTCTACTTTTCAAGTTTTTGAATTTTTCAAATCATTGTTTTAAAAATATGCTTGTCTGGGCAATCTTCTTTCAAACAGAAGCTAAGAGTCTTGTAAATTGCTCAGGGTCAAGGATTTGGTATGGAGTTCAATTTCCAGCTCTGTCACTTACTAGCTACATATTCTTGGGCCAGTTATTTAACCTCAGTCTCCTCAAAATAGAAGTAGTAATATGCTATCTTTATTGGGCTATGGCTCAATCAGTAGAGCATGTGACTCAATCGCGGGAGTCGTGAGTTCAAGTCCCACATTGGGAGTAGAGCTTACTTAACAAAAAGAAAAAATAATTTAAAAGAAAAAAGAAACGGACCTATCACTGGCCCAAAGGGATAAGTTTTCCAAAAAAAAAGGAAGAAAAAATAATTGATATTTGAAAGTGTTAGAATAGCACTGGCATATTGTGAACACTTTCAAGAGTTGGCTATTTTAGTCATTGATAATTTTTTCAATCCCCTAAAATACAGTGCTTTACTTATCCCAGAGTGGGCTCTCAAAAAAGACATGTCAAATGTAGTTATGAATCTCTATTTGCTATAAAACATAGCTGCCATATATTTCACAAAATAAGCTTCCTAGAAGTCAATAAAAGCAGACTCAGGAATCTTTTCAGATTATATGAGTTTCAGAGCAAACATGTTTTTTTCATTTCGTTTTTAATAATTTGGTTCAATTCTCCCTTTGTGAAAGCCCTGTGTTTTGAAAAAGACTGTGTAATAGGGCCAGCTGGAGATGGCACCTGTGGGGTTAAAAGTCACTCAGGAAGGCTGCAACCTGAAGCAGAATACCCACGGCCCCCCTTGGTTCAGGAGCTTGTCCTCATCTTTGTTAGGTCAGAAATTCATGGTTTCAATGTGCTCAGAGATATGCAGATCTATGCACACTAATTTGTGCTGTTCATGTACAGTTAAACTCTTGGCATTATTTTTTAAGTAAAATATAATCTTATTAGACCTCAGAATGCTCTAAAATGTAAGATATTCAGTAGTGTATTCTAATTTCCACAAGTGTCTTTTTAAAATTCAGGGATACATATTATCCACCCAATTCACTCAAGTGTTGATAGTTATAGTCAAACATAAGCGTTTGCTTAAAATACCAGAAGGTATCCCTCTTAGTGCTCCTTTGGAGTTATTAGAAAAATTCATCAGAACATGTTTAAAATTAATGCATTGATACAGGGTTTTCCTAACTTCATTCATTCATTCACATACTACCCTCATGTTCTTTTACTGTAACCTTATACCACCTGCACTATTTATTCTTTCTTTAAAGGGTCCCATTTAATTTCAATGCCTAATTTAGCCTCATCTCAAGAAATGATATCTGTGATGTCATGGTCTTAACATACTAGTTACATTTTTTCCAAGCATGCAGTAAATAAAGAACAGTTAAAATTTAATACTTTGTGCTTTGCTAGTCTTACCACTTTAATTTGATCACTATTTTCACGTATCTACTCTTTCTGTATAAGTTGGCTTAAAAGTTAAAATTCGTTCATTCAATGCTCATCCATTGATCTTAGATGTTTCATGCCCTTGGGTTGAGATTTATATCTTTTGATACATAAGAATTCATGAAATCGCATGTCAAGTTTCCTTCGTGAGTTAGCACCAATAACTTATAACCCAAACCAGAATCTGTTCTAAAGAAGCTCTTTTTGAAGTATAGAAAGAAAGTCAGTCATGGATCTGATGATTATTCCCAAGCTGCCCACTGTAAAACTCCCAGGAGACCCCACTCATACTTAGCATTTTAACAGTTTGGTTCCTTTCCTTTCAGTTAGAATAATGATACCTTCCTTTTATAGTGCCCCTTTTTTTTCAAATAAAAAAATATTTTTGTACATGTTGTTACATTTTCTCTTTAGTGTGGCATAAGGCAGTTATAGAACTTACTCAGTAACTCACAGTCAATGGCAAATAGCATGAAAACAACTCAGCTCTAACTTACAAGGCTTCTTCCATTTCACTGAAAAAAAGTAAAATAAAATTTATACCATAACTTACAGGATAGGACAGTTTTTTTATTAGAATCTGCCTTTAGGTTGAATCCTTCATAGATGTCAAGTTCATTGACAAACTATGGGACAGATTTTTGTCCAATAATAGCCCTAAGATTGAAACCTTCACAGATGACTACTACAAAGAAAATAGTAGGTACAGTTTGGTTCTGTAATTATTAACTTAATTTTGCCTTAGATTATGATTGTTTTAGATTTTTCCCTATTAACTCCATTTTGCTTTAGATTATGAAGAATATTATGGCCTTTTTTCCCCTGTCCACTATTTTTTTAAGTAAATAAATAGCTGGATCTCAATGACCTCTCAATGCTTAAGCAAAAATGAACTGAATTTTTTTTGTTGTTTGTTTGTTTTTAAGATTTTACTTTTAAGTAAAATCTATACCCAATGTGGGGCCTGAATTTACAACCTTGAGATCAAGAGTCACGCGCTCTAACTGACTGAGCCAGCCAGGTGCCCCTAAAACTGAACCGAGTTTATGCCAAGCAATAATTAATGTTTTCTACTCTGGTCAAATTGCTCAGCCTTCCAAAAGAGGTATTCAATTTTCTTTTGTAAAAAAATCAATTAATATTTCAGATTTATGAGAAAATTAATAACCCTTGGCATTAGAAAAAAAATTTTGAGACCACAAAGTTTTATGATAAGCATACTCACTTAAATAATATTTCTTAAAAAAAAATCTTTCCCAAAATGTGCAGTGCTTTTAAATACCTAAAATTACTGTTGAGAAAGTGCTACCTAATATTTTCTCCAAATTAATCACACATTAATTAATACTTGCTTTTAAAAACAAGAACCCTTTTATTATGCTAAGCGAAATAAACCAATCAGAGAAAGACACGTATCATATGATCTCACTGATATGAGGAATTTGAGAAACAAGACAGAGGATCACAGGGGAAGGGAGGGAAAAATGAAACAAGATGAAACCAGAGAGGGAGGCAAACCACAAGAGACTCTTAATCTCGGGACACAAACTGAGGGTTGCTGGAGTGGTGGGGGGTGGGAGGGATGGGGTGGCTGGGTGATGGACATCGGGGAGGGTATGTGCTATGGTGAGCGCTGTGAATTGTGTAAGACTGATGAATCACAGACCAGTACCTCTGAAACAAATAATATATCATATGTTAAAAAAAAAAAAAAGAGAGGTAGTAGGAAGGGAAAAATGAAGGGGGAGAAGTTAGAGGGGGAGATGAACTATGAGAGACTATGGACTCCGAGCAACAAAATGAGGGTTTTAGAGGGGAGAGGGGTGGGGGGATGGGTTAGCCTGGTGACGGGTATTAAAGAGGGCACGTACTGCATGGAGCACTGGGTGTTACACACAAACAATGAATCATGGAACACTACATCAAAAACTAATGATGTAATGTATGGTGACTAACATAACATAATAAAATAAAATTAAAAAAAAACAAGAACCCTTTGAGGAATTGTTCCTTTAAAAAGTATAGGTAATTTATATATTAATCAATACATAGGAAGTATCCAAATGACAGAAGGGTGTGGCTCATGAAATCCTGAAGGACAAGCTGGAGAAATGTGACCCAGGTTAAATATTTAGATGGATGGATTCACACAGTTGGATCCCATACCCAGAGGGTGTAATAAATTCTATTATATGAAGGGAGGTGTATAATAGCCTGTTCCATAGTTCTTTCCCTAACAAAGTCATAGTCATCATTTTAATTAATGCTTTGAATGAGGATATTTTTGATGCTGTTTCCAACTACATAAATATTGATCTTGGAAGATTCATAATCTAATTCTTGGACAACAGAATCAGTATCTGAGAAAACCTTGCAGGTTGGTCACATGGTAGTGATTTCAAATGTGGGTCCAAAAAATCCAGTTGTATTAGGTTAGAGGAAAGATGACTTGATAGCAACAGGAAAAAGTCTTGGGGAGTTTAGTTAATTTTAAACTTAATGGGATGACAGTTTAATGGCATATATGTATGTGAGTGGGTATGTGTATGTAAGTACACACACACAAGCCCAATTAAATTCAAGAAAGATGTTTCCAACTCTTATCTTATAGAACAAGAGTGGCATGGCTTTCTTTGGGGCTGAATGAGTTTTCCATTATTGGTAAAATTGACACAGATGATGGTGTAGAAGAATTTTGAGTAGAATTGGGGGTGTGTGTAAGTTGAATACTTGACCTCACTGAACTTTGAAGATCATGATATTTAATCCTTTGAGGTATTATCTTCCCAAGTGAATGCAAGAGAATACCATACACGTTATTTCTGAATCATGGAACTTCTTTCAATTTAAGATTCTTGCAAAACTTAAGTCTGTTAATATTTTCAATCGATTTTGAACCTTGTCCTGGAATGAATCAGTTGAACAGGCTTCAGCAGCATGAAACTATCCATGTTTATGGTATAGCTGCCAAGGGGAGCTTATTTGAATTTTTCAATTTAATAACTACATCTGTCCATCTCTTTGGCCCAAATTCATGCCTGGTTTATTTTGCATTCCAGATGATCTCAACGTGAGTGGTATCATAGCAGCTGTAGTGGTTGTGGCCTTAGTGGTTTCTGTTTGTGGCCTTGGCGTGTGCTATGCTCAGAGGAAAGGCTACTTTTCAAGTAAGTGAGTTTCACTCTTCTTCACTGGACAACTTCCTGTGGATGTAGAGTTTTCTTATGAGACCTTGTTTCTCCTAATTAGCTCTAACAAACTCTAGAGTATTTTTCCTTGCTTTTTCTGCAGTAGAAAATGTCCCAAGTGACATGTAGGTGAGTTATGAAGCACCTTGGCAAACAGAGGGAGAAAAGGCAGAGTTTCCTCATGTCAACATTCAGGAAACACCACAGACTATGTGGGAGGCACCTTGGGATGGCATAATGGGGTGATACTGATGGATAGTCAACGTACATGGATATTTATAGTATATTGGCATGTATTTAAGGGCCCTTTAAGTTAGGAATTATATATCTCAAGATGTAAATTGATTTCCAGTTTTATCATAAGTCTCATTGAAATAAATCAGTGGAACATTTTATCAGTGTAAAACAGTGGAATGTTGAATGTCAACTTTAGCACAACTGTATATAGGATTGTTCAATATAAACTAGAAACCTGTAGTATTACAGTTGCTTCTGGACAAAGTTTTTAATTCTTTGAGTTTAGACCTCTTATAACTCCAAACCCCCATTTGATGATAAAATACATTTGTTATGAATGAGATGAAAAATAATGATGTTTTATTCTCTTAGTGTATTTCTTTACTCCCAGTCTTTAAAATCATCTGAGAGCTCAAAAGCTGCAGAACTACATCGAGTCCATTGGGAATAATGTACAAAGCAGAATGTTTTCATACAATAGTAAATCAATTTATAGCATAAGCAAGTTTTAGACCCATTGTTTTACAGTGAACATTAATTTTAGAATTTAGGTTTAAAAAAACATACTAACATAAAACTTAACCTATAAATAGATATTCAGTGTCATAAAATGTTTCCATGGCATTGTTTCAGTAATATTCGCTATAATTAAGAATAGCTGCTCTGTGAATTAATAGCTCTTTTCCTTGGTGCTCCAATCTTAGTCTAGTGTAAATGTAACTTTATGAATGGAATCCAGCTGAGGCCCCCTGCTGGTCACTAGTGAAAGTACAGACAGATAAGATTACTCCTGCAAAATTCTTGTCATCCTTATCTCTACTTGCAAAGAGTATCTGAGTATTTTTATCAGAAACTTGGTAAACACATTTTTCTTAAAATACTGAATTAATTAAAGAGTTGGCTTGGGTATTAGGAACTCATTAGTGAAGAATATTACTCCCATCCTCAGCTGGCAGAAAATCTATCCAAGGGGATTCATTTTCTTGAACTTGATTTCAGACAGGAGTTGGCAAACTATGACCAGTGGACCAAATCCAGCCTGCCACCTGTTTTTCTGTGGCCCACAAGCTAAGAATGGTTTTTACAAATGAACATTTACAATCTGTTTGATAATAAGGAACACTAACTTTGAATCCCAATTAAGAGAAATGTTATCTCCCTGTCAACAAAAGAATTCTCTTTTTCTAATTAATAGACCTATACTAAAGGCTTTGATTATTATTATTATATTTTGAATTTTATTAATAAAAATTTTTGGAAACTTGGTCTCTCTTATTATATAAGTACCTACTTAATATCCTCAATTCTACCTCTTGGCCCAGACAAAGCCTAAATATTTGCCTTGTGGCTCTTTACAGAAAAAAGTTTGCCAACCCTTGATTTAGGAAGTACAAATGTCACCAAGAGAGAAACAAGACTGAGTAAAAGAAATTAAGCCTACACTTGCTTTTATATGAATATGTATCATACCGTATTAACTCTTGCATTAATGATATATACTTATTCTTTTGTAGAAGAGACCTCGTTCCAGTAAGTATACTTTTCTTAAATGCATGCCTTTCCCCCACCTTAGCTAATTTTCTGTTAATCATCTGTTTAAAGTCAAACATGGAAAGTTGGGTTATTTGTGAAGGTTTTATCCTATGGGAAATGACTCAGATTCATCAAGAAATACATCCCACTTCATTCCTCATGCCTGTCAATGTTGTTTAATTACCTAGAGAAGACATATAGTCACTAATTTGACACTGTAGGCACTTCCATAGTACTACTTTAAAAAATATATTTGTTGTGTTTTGCTAAATTAAAAATTTTCAAATAAAATTTTACTGAACAGCCATTTTCACATTGAATTGAATACTTACTTTGTGCCCAACACCTCCTAGAGAGTGGCAGTACAACAGTGAACAAAACAGGCCACACAACTCTCTGCCTCATGGAGCTTATATAGAGAAAGGTGGAAAGTAAAAACACTTAGGTAAACTCTACAGTATGTCAGACTGTGATAAGTATTGTGGAGAAAACTAAAGTGGGTAAGAGAATAGAGAATGCACAGGGTAGGAATGGAGATTGTCCTTTAGGGTGGTTAGGTGGTTCATTCACAGTGATGTTTGAGAAGGACCTGAAGGAGCAGAAAGAGCAAATTAGGCAGATACTCATGAGAAGAGCGTTCAAGCAGAAGAGAAAGAACAGATGGAAAGGTCTAGAGGCCAGGCACACCTGGAGTAAGTATCTGAGGCACGTTGAGGGGATTTGGTGTGGCTGAAACGGAGTGAGGACAATGGAGAGAAGGGAAGAGTGCACAAAAGTAGTGGAGGCCAGATTACATGGAGCACCTTCTAGGCAGTGGTGAGGAGTTTGACTTTGATTCTGAGTAAGATGGGAAGTCATTGGAAGACTTTGAGTCAGGGAGTAATATCCTGTTACTTAATTCTTAGATGCTCACATTCACTGCTCTGTTAAGAACCAACTATAAGGTAGCAGAGTGGAGGAAGCAGGGAGACCAGTTAGGAAACTACTCAGTAATTATCCAGCCAAGAGAAAATGGTGGCTGGTTCCAAAGTGATGGTGTTGGAGATGTGAAGTGATAGGATTCTGGATACATTTTGAACAAGTTACTGATTGGTTGGATGTGGATGTGGGAGAAAAAGAGAAAAATCAAAGAGAGCTCCATGGCTATGGGAAGAAAGATGTTACCAATTACTGAAATGTTTAAGACTTTGGGAGGAGCAGGTTTGGGAGCATTAGGAGGGAAGGTCTGGAAAATTTGGGAATTTTAATATTTGAGACGCCAATTAGGCTTCCAAGTAGAGATAATTAGTAGATAACAACATATATAAACGTGGGGCTTGGAGAAGTAACTAGGATTAGCAATTTAGGAATCATTGGTGCATGAGATCACCAAGTTTAGTAGATAACCAAGATATATAAACATGGAACTTGGAGAAATAACTAGGATTAGCAATTTAGGAATCATTGGTGTATGAGATCACCAAGTTTATGTGCACTTGATTTGTGACTGTGCTTCCGGTGTACATAGAAATGGCAGACCCAACGCGGGGCAATGGGCATTCCTTTCTACTCTCAGCGGCCTTAGCTGCCATTGATTTCCTGTTCCTAGACTTCCTGCTCAACCCTGGTCGCTCAGTCTAATCCTATCCCAGTACAAGTCCAAAATGAGCTCCAAGTTATCAGGACTGGCAGTAGCAAAGGGGGAGAGTTCAGAAAACAGGGTTGCCTGATGGCATAGCTATCCCACATCCCACCCCAGGCAATTGTGAGGACTTCCACTTTTATTGAGGAAGATGGAAAGTAATTGGAGGGTTTTGAGCAGAAGAGAGCATCACTACCATGGGGAAGATTATTCTTTTCTTTAATCACATTGTCTCTTAGGTAGGTAGGAATCTGGGAGGCAGTATCTTTACTCCTAGACACATCTCCTGCCATTTGTCAAATCCATGGCCCTTAAAATTTGTTAGATAATGAATTGGGTGTTATATTAATTTGCTAGGACTGCGGTCACAAAGTGCCACAGATGAGTAGCTTAAACAGAAATTCATTTTCTTACAGTTCTGGAGGCTGCAAGTCCAGATCAAGATGACAGCAGGGTTGGTTCCTTCTGAGGGCTGGGAGGGAAGATCTGTTCCAAGCCTCTCTTTGCTTGGCTTGTACATGATCTTCTCTCTGCTTTCACATTGTCTTCCCAATGCCTGTGTCTGTGTCCACATTTACTCTTCCTTATAAGGCCAGCAGTCATATTGGATTGGGGTCCACCTAATGACCTCATTTTAATTTAATTTAAAGACCTTATCTCCAAATACGGTCACATTTTGAGGTATTGGTGGTTGGAACTTTAGCATGAGTTGTTAAGGAAGACACAGTTCAGTCTGTAACAGATGACTAGAACCTTAGTTACCATGTAAAACTTTCTTTCCGTGGGGAAAAAAAATGAATTTTGATTATAGTGCTCAAGTTTTCAAAGTGCTAAATGTTAAAAAATTGCTAAGTGAAAAGCAAGTCTCTGTTTGCACATCCCAGAGAAATCTTTAGCCCCAGGCTACAATGAGATACATAGGGCTTCACAGGCTGATACTTTGTTATGTGGCTTTCTCTGTGGAATATTGTCTATAAATATAAGAAATTCAGTTAGGCTTGCTGGCATGTTTTAATATTGTCTTTTATATTCCACAAACAGGAAGAGTAGTTCTGCATCTAAAGCCACCACAATGAATGAAAATGTGAGTATTTTTAAAGCATATTTATAGATCAGATGTGTTTAGGAAATAGGGCAGGGGAAATGAAATAATTGTACAGAAAGTGATGGATTTTCACTTTTAATATACTTTGTGCGAGAGTCTACGACTGGTCCTCAGAAGGAGGTGAGTGACTGTTAGCTTCCATCCTCTGCCTGGAATGGTATGATAAAGTTGCCTGGCACTTGTAGAGCAATGGGGCTTTGCCTACCATTATTTTTCTCATGATGTTTGCTATCATTAGCCTCCTTAGCATCATTAGGTCTGGTGTTATCAGCTCCATTTCATAGATGAGAAAATTAAGATCCAAGTTCTCACAGGATCATAGTTGTGGGGCTGGATCCAGGCACCTGGATTCCTGTCAGCTTGCCCAAGCAGATGGCTTCCCCCAGATCTATGATTCCAGGACTCTCCTTTGGTTATTCAGAGAACTTGGAAAATTTAGGAATATGGAATATCCTCCTCTGCTATTGCCGAAAGGAGTATTTCAGAACTCCCTGAAGGGATACAATAATTATCCAATTCAGATGGTTTAGGCAACATAATTTGGACCCTTGTGTACTTTTGCATTTGTGAACACTACAGTGAAGCAGTAGATACCATCGTTGCTCAGATTTTGTAGCTCTTTGGATGGATATTCAACCTTCTGGATTTTTTTCAGGAATATGAGAGGTAAGGGAGGAAGGTTTCCAGTGTTTTTGGAGGTCTAAGCCCTTTCTTGAGAAATGGAACACTGGTTCTCTGAACTCCTTGGCACTCAGTGGCAAGGATTCTCTTAGATTTCCTATGTAAAGCTCGGGGTAGGCAGTGGACACTGGTATTTTAAACACTTGAGTGACTCTAATGGACACTAAATTTACGACCCATTTATTGTCCCATAGACTTTTTTTCTGTCAAAATTTGATTTTTTTTAAATTGTCTACTCCAGAATCTCTCACAAGTCATTTGATTTTGTAGTTTACTGCACCACAGTCGTATTAAATTCTTTCATTAGCAGATAAGCAATGTGTGACTCAGTCATATTTGTTCCTACAATTTATAGAAAACACTCCTTAAATGTGGAACAAAGTAATCTCATCCTTCCAAACAGTAGGAGACACTTTGCGGCTGAGTCGGAAGAGCAGAAACCTTTTATTTTTTCATTGTCTTCCTCTTGGTTGCTCTCATCCACTGAGAGGTCAAGCCTTCCATTCTGGTTTTGCCCTAGAGCACAATTTCTCAGTCTTGGCATTATTGACAATTTCTCATCATTCTTATATTGTAATTTCCCTTTTGAATTCTTACATAGTGAACTCTTACGTTCATTATATATGAATTTTGCGTAGTTTCCTTTTGGGGGAGCTGTACTGTGCATGATAGGATGCCGAGCAGGAGCATACACCAAGCAGATAAGATTTCTCCCATTCTAATTCTCACTCTGACTTCTTTACTCTTTAGGCAAAGTTTCAGAGACCTCGTCTCCTAGTATTTATTTAATTCCCCATAAAATAGATTTAGTTAACTATATGCTGGTTTTTACCTACCAATTCTCATAGTGCACGTAGCTTTATACTGATAAAATTTATATATTTCTTTAAATATGAATTAATACATTATACTTAAACTTGTTTTTTTCCTTTTCCTAGGATTTCAAGCATACAAAATCCTTTATAATTTAAAAGAATTCCACCTTTGAGATACACCAAAACCACAGTTGTTACACAAGTTATTAAAAGATTATAAAACTCTGCTTTGTCTTACACTTGCAAAGAGGTACATGAGGAGATGAATTTGGTATTTCGTGATAATTTTTATGATCATTAAATTACTTGAAATTGTTATTTTAAACAAATAGTTCTGTCAGCACCTAAATAAAATCCAGTCTGGCTTCTTACCTCTGGACTAAGTTAAAAGAATCACAAAACTTTGTAAGATTCTGGGATTTATGAAATGTTAAATGTCCTAACTCCTAGAGAAACTTACTAAAATATATGATACTGATTGTGAAATTAATCCACAGAGCATGAAAATACAAACTGTGTGCACCCTCTGTGCAGGAGTCTGATTTAGAGGGTTCAGAAACTACTGACAGACGCAAAAAGGAACCTCTAGTCTCATTTCTACCAGAATCCTCTTTTCTCCCCTAATACAATCCTTACTCCACTGCTCATTTGTCACTAATCTATTCACAGAAGGGAGGTAGGAGGAGTGGGTCTTATTCCCAAGGATTTGTACTTTGTGTTTATTTTTATTTCTGGGGAACCAAAAGCAACATGAAGAAAAATACCTAATGACCAGAGCTCACTCCCTTGGCGTGTGTCATTGATTTTTTTCATTAAACGTAATTTTGAGAGTCAAACACAAACCCAAGTGTCTTATTTCACTTGAGTTGTTTTTTGCTCTTTCCTTCCTCTAAGACCCCTTTGAAGAGGATCAGGGACCTTGACCTCAGAACTCATCACTGGACCCTCCACACATAACCTTGCAGATACCTTTCTCTGCCTGATGGTAACTTCATATCGATTTTCAAATAATTTTCTCTGAAAACCATGCAGTGAAATTCTGGGCTGGGCCGAGTCCCTTGCTGGCCAATCCTGCTTATTGCAGAGCTGGGGATATAGAGAGGAGAAGGGACTGTGCCCTACACCTGTGCCCTGCTTGATACATAGAAGACACAGGAGAAACACTGGCTGAAATGAAAAATCGGTCTCATCATCTGGTTTCTCCACTGATTAATCATAACGGCGTCCAAGCTAGGGTTACAGAGTGAAAATTCTAATGATCCGTGTAATAGTAAGAGCAATGAGACTGTGTTAAAAAAGCATAATCTTCTATAACTTAGTGTGCTTATTCAATTCATGTAAAATATGGGTGATAAAATATGGGTAGGGGATTTCTAGTTCTGGGCAAATCTGGATGAAAAGGTTACTCACAAAATTTGTCAACTTTGAGCATGGTTAAGCTGCTTTTAAAGGAGTCCATTCTTTTTTCCCCTCAGACAAAGCAAGTCCCAGGATTTACTGGACAAACGGCTTAAGCACTAGCATGTACCTGGACACCACACCAGGTCCCTGGGAAGATGCCTGTTGTCAGACTATACCTTGTGCCCCACTTGTCTGTGGCACTGGGTGCTTCTCACCAGACTCCTTCCAACATTTTCTATAAAGGGCCAGATACTAGATATTTTAAGCCATACTGGCCTGTTACAACTACTCAACTCTGCCTTTGCAGCACAAAAGCAGGCATAGACAATAATAAACAAATGGCATGTTTGTGTTCCAATAAAACTTTATTTGTAAAAACAGCAGGCACAGACAGGATATGGCTCCTATACATGGTTTCTCAACTCCTGGTGGTGAAGCACGAGAAAAACACCTGTCTATAAACTTTTGCAAAAATTAAGCTAAATGTTGCTCATGCTTTGATTTGCTTTGGTATGAGGAATGCTTTCTTCTTGCATTGCCAAGTGTCAAGAGTATATGTGAGTCTCGAAGTTGGCCCTTCAGTGGGTGCCTGGGTGGCTCAGTTAGTTAAGTGTCCGACTCTTGATCTCAGCTCAGGTCTTGATCTCAGGGTTGTGAATTCGGGCCCTGCATTGGGTTCCTTGCTGGGCTTGGAGCCTACTTAAAGAAAAAAAAGAAGAATAAAGATGGCTCCTCAGGCATACCTACCATCACATAAGATCAATTTCTTCAATTTAAATGACACAAATCTATATTGTGGGGAAAAACACATAGTGCCTTAGCTTTACTAACAGATGAAAGCTTCTGATCCACTTGGCTAGAGGATTCATCTTATAAAGTATTAACATATAACACTTTCTTTGAGTTAAATATATATTATACATTATCTTAATATATTGTATGTAGCTAAGTAGAAATCGTTGTGTGGAGAATACCTTCTCCCACACAAAGGATACAATATAATATTGTGCTCAATATTATATCCACTTGTGTCTGGACTTGTGTTTTCCATTTGCTTTTGAGGGACTTGAATATTAACAATTGGTAAAACCTCATTATAATTCATAGAGCATTTTGATTTTATTTTCCTGCAGTGAAGTTGTGTTGTATAAGGATTAGGGCTCTGAAATCTCTAATAGCAACTTCTGTTTTAATTATCATTGTTGCTTTTGTAACTAGATTTAATTTATTTTTAGTGGGAGGTTTAACCTAACTAAATGTGGAACAATTGTTTTAGTACAACTTTGCAAAGAACTTCCTTCATCTCACGAGTGCTTTTGTTTGATTAAAGGCTACATTAACAAAAAAAACTTGTTCAACTTTTTAGACCCATTTAACTGGTGCAGGGCAAGAGTCATCCACCTATTGTTCAGCAAAACCCGGGAAACTACACCCTCTACCATCTGTAGCTACAAGGCTAGCTCTTTAGCTGCTTAAGATTAGAATCTCATCTTTCTCTGGATGCCTGCCAACCTCTCAAATGCAGACGAAAATGCTCTGCAAAGAAAAAGTCAAAACTATTGAACATTTTATATATGTCTGCCGGGGGCAGACGGAGGTGAGGGTGTATACAATCTCATTCATCTCAACGATATTATATACCACGAGGCACCTGCGTGGCTCCCTCAGTTAAGCGCCTGACTCTTGATTTCGGCTCAGGTCGTGATCTCAGGGGAGTGAGATGGAGCCCCGTGGAGCCTGCTCAAGATTCTCTCTCTTCCTGTCTCTCCACCCGTCTCCCCTAGCGCGCGCTCTCTTTTTCTCGCTTAAGTAAATATATATTTTTTAAAAATAAAGCTGGTCATGTCATCACTGGCAGACAAGGAATCTGAGACTCAGCGTCAGTCCACCAAGTTCAGGGAGGTAAATGAGGACTCTCGGTTTACAAGACCCAGGTCCGTGTGATGCAGGATGTTCACACTGGGTGTTTTACTTAGCTCCTTTTAAATTTAAATTTACATTCCTTTTAACTTCTTAAGTTCTCCTCTGGTGCCACACCTCCCCTTCACCCTTAGTAACCTCTGGCAAGTGGACCCCTCCGTAGGCTCACAGCTGGTAACACTGTTCCGTCTTCCCTGTCCGCACAGCCCAGGCTCAGTGCTGTGGTGGGCCGTTCTGTTCTCATCCACTCTCCCCTCACCACGGACGCCCAAATCTCTAATCTTCTTCTTATTTTTTTTAATGTTGAAGCTAACCATGATGAATACACTTAAATGCTAGCACTCCTACCATTCCTGTCTCTACATCTGCCCAGCTTCTACCTCCCCTTACTCATCACTCCGCCCTGCGCTGGCTCATTCCGGGACTGTCACTGCTGTCATCCTTTTCACTCAGGCCTTTGTTACTATCTCAAGCCTTATCTTCTGGGACCTTCCTCCCTCAAATACGCTCTCTTCTTAGTCAGGACTTCTAGAGCAAGCAGTCCCCTTCTCCCTTTTCGCCCTTCCCCTTGCTAAAAATCTTCCGCTTTTTTCCGTGGGGGTTAAGTTCCTTAGGCGGGAGTTCAGGGCTTCCCCCGCCCCCTCACATACACGTCTCGTCCTATTGTCACAACCTTTCTATCTAGCCAAATGTTCCACTGTTCTACTTTGCTTGCCTTATGCACCTGTCAAACTGAACTAGGGTCATTTTATTTCAAGAACGCAATGTTTTCCTCCCCTGGAATGCTGATTCTCCTGATCAACAAAATTGGTAAAATCTATTTACTATTTAAGGGACAGCTCAAATTTCACCTTCTCTATGAGGCTTTCCCTCATTCCTCCCGCTGGAAGAAGTTTCTTCTTTGAGTCTCCATAGCACTTGGTTGATTTTTTAATGGCAATTATTGGTTTTTATTTCATAATACACTATGCATGTATTAAATAGTATCTGATGTGTAGTTGGTATCTAATAAATGCTGAATGAATTTTTAAAAACCAAGAGCACTTGTGAAAGGGCAACTAAGAAAATATTGATAAAATTTCTCCACAGATTTATATTATTAATAAAGTATTGTATTCTGCAATGTTATTATAATCCAGTTCATTTATTATGCAAAGTGACACAAATTATTGCTCCATGAATTAAAGCTGGGCAGAAACTCTTTCCCTCTTCTCCCGCTCCTTTGTTATTAGGCATCCATTCCCACGCAGTTCTTAAAAAGATCTTAAGATACTTTTCCAACTTTCAAATTTTAAAATTTAATTTTCCATCCTTTGTTTCTTGTTTCCAGTTTTCCATCCTAATTTTCCATCCTTTGTTCTATAAGAGTTTGGGACACTTTTAGTAGTAATAGCTGGTCAGGAAATTCAAAGTAAACTGTACATTTTTATTTGTTGACGATACTGTTAAAAAAGAGACAGCGTACTCTAGTGTCGGGCGCGTGAGCCCCGTGGGGCCGGGGAGGCACCAGCTGCCGCGCAGGGAGGAGGCCGCAGCTTGAGGGAGGCCCTGGCCCCTCTGCGCCTGTGTCTGGCAGAGCCGGTGTGAGAGGAAGAGACAATCCTTCCCTGCTGCCCGGATAATCAAGAGTTTTGGCCGGACCTTTGAGCACACACCGAGAGAGTGAGGAACCAGACGAAAAGCAGACTAGGGCGCTGAAACGGATTAATAAGGAACTTAGTGATTTGGCCCGTGACCCTCCAGCACAATGGTCTGCAGGTCCATTTGGGGATGATCATGTTTCATTGGCAAGCCACAATTATGGGACCTAATGACAGGCCATATCAAGGCGGTGTATTCTTTTTGACAATTCATTTTCCCACAGACTAGCCCTTCAAACCACCTAAGGTTGCATTTACAACAAGAAGTTATCATCCAAATATTGACAGTAAAGGCAGCATTTGTCTCGATATTCTAAGATCACAGTGGTCTCCTGCTTTAACTATTTCTAAAGTTCTTTTATCCATTTGTTCATTGCTATGTGATCCAAACCCAGATGACCCCCTATAGCCAGAGATTGCACGGATCTATAAAACAGACAGAGATAAGTACAACAGAATATCTCGGGAATGTACTCAGAAGTATGCCATGTGATGCTACCTTAAAGTCAGAAGAACCTGCATTATAGCTGGAATAAACTTTAAATTACTGTTCCTTTTTTTGATTTTCTTATCCGGCTGCTCCCCTATCAGACCTCATCTTTTTTAATTTTATTTTTTGTTTACCTACCTCATTCAATCACACGCTCATCTGAGAAGACTTAAGTTCTTCCAGCTTTGGACAATAACTGCTTTTAGAAACTGTAAAGTAGTTACAAGAGAACAGTTGCCCAAGATTCAGAATTTTTTAAAAAATGGAGCATGTGTATTATGTGGCCAATGTCTTCACTCTAACTTGGTTATGAGACTAAAACCATTCCTCACTGCTCTAAAATGCTGAAGAAATCATCTGAGGGGGAGGGAGATGGATGCTCAGTTGTCACATCAAAGGAAGCAGCATTATTCTAGCATCCAGTCTTTTTTTTAAGCTTTCCACTGTTAGAGATTTGAGGTTACATGATACATTTTTTTTAAAGATTTTATTTATTTATTTGAGAGAGAGAGAATGAGAGATGGCACGAGAGGGAAGAGGGTCAGAGGGAGAAGCAGACTCCCTGCTGAGCAGGGAGCCCGATGTGGGACTGGATCCCAGGACTCCAGGATCATGACCTGAGCCGAAGGCAGTCGCTTAACCAACTGAGCCACCCAGGCGCCCTACATGATACATTTTATGCTCATAACTGATGTGGCTGGAGAATTGGTATTGAATTTATAGCATCAGCAGAACAGAAAATGTGATGTATTTTATGCATGTCAATAAAGGAATGACCTGTTTTTGTTCTACAGAGAATGGAAATTGGAAGTCAAACACCTTTTGTATGCCAAAATAGGGTCTCAAACATTTTGTAATTCTCATTTAAATTGTTAGGAGGCTTGGAGCTATTAGTTAATCTATCTTCCAATACACTGTTTAATATAGCACTGAATAGATGAGGCAAGTTGTCAATGGATGAGTAATCAACTAATAGCTCTGCTAGCAATCGATATATTTTTCTTCAATAAAGTTGCATAAACCAAAAAAAAGAGAGACAACATACTCTAAAATGGAGACATCTGTGCTAAGTCCAAATCATCAAACCAAAACTTTAATACCAAACTTAACTAGAGTTTCAACCTCTCCCAGCAGTGGCATCTAAAACCAGTCAATCTGGAATTGCCTGGTCTGGCTAGTGAGGTAATCTGCCCCATAGACCCCTCCGGTCCCCTAAAGGAAGGTGACCTTGCCACAGCCAATCCACTCTGCTTGTAACTTCCTTGTCCCACCTCCTTCTGCCTATAAAAGTCATTTTGTATAGCTCTTCAGGGCACTTTTCTATTTGTTAGACTGGATGCTCCCTGGTTCATAAATTGTCAAATAAAGCCACTAAGGTCTTTAAGATTTCTTCAGTTGGATTTCGTTTAACACTTTCTATTTACTCTTGTTTATGACTTTTAAAAATATGCTGTATTTTTATTTGTTTTTATTGTTTTTAAAAAAAGTACCAAGACATACTAGACTATAAAATGTCTTTATGCTTGGGGCGCCTGGGTGGCTCAGTCGTTAAGTGTCTGCCTTCGGCTCAGGTCATGATCCCGGGGTCCTGGGATGGAGCCCACATCGAGCCCCACATCGAGCCCCGCATCGAGCCCCGCATCGAGCCCCGCATCGAGCCCCGCATCGGGCTCCCTGCTCGGTGGGAAGCCTGCTTCTCCCTCTCCCACTCCCCCTGCTTGTGTTCCCTCTCTCGCTGTGTCTCTCTCTGTCAAATAAATAAAAAAAATCTTTAAAAAAAAAGTCTTTATGCTTTCTACTAAGAAAATGCTCTCAAAATAAGTGAATAGTTGTGTCAACAAAGGACTTGTTTAAGTTCTCTAAAATTGAGGGTGGATGGTCTTAAAGGTCCACCTCATAATGTTTTTAACTTTGAATGTGCTACCTCTGAGTGATTCCTAAAGACGGTGTAAAAACTGAAGCTTCCTAAGATCTGTGGTTGGATTTCTCAAGCTGCCCTTCCCATGTGACTTTTCATTCTCAAACTCAATTTCTTTCCAAATATTTAACTAGTAAAAATTATACTAAAGTTACTATAGGTCAAGAAAATGGTTTTTCTAAATTTTAGGATAACATATAGCCAAAAACATGAGAAAAAGTATTATACATAAAGATATGGTACATTCATGTTAACAGAATGTTGATTGGGACATCTTCTGTTGCCCGAAGGCCAAAGACAAGTACATTTTCTAAGGTACAAATACCCCCTTTGATGTTCACGAAGATCATGGTGCTACCCCGGTCCTCTCCCTTTTCCCTACCACACAAGCTCTTATAAAGTGTGTATGGATGGATTGAGGGTGGGAAGGAATGGAGACAGAGAGAATGAATTGTCCAAACTGTGAGACAAAATGAATTTGTCCAAATTGTACATTCTATTACCTGACTCATCCCCCAAGGCAATTAGAATTAAAGAATTTTAAATTCTTTAAAATTAGAGAATTTTGAAGAGAATCACTTGCAAAAACTGAAGGTGGCTGCCAAGAAGGAAATAGCTATTTGAGCAGGGAGAAAGAATTGGAAAAAGATATTAAGGAAGACAGCAGGGGAATGGTGAAGCACCTATTTTCCCATGATTTCTTAGGGCAAGGATGTATGAATTTCTCATGGTGAGTAGGCATCATTGAAAGCAGTGGGCCTTGAGGCTCTTGCCAGTGTCTTACTGAGATAAAACATCTGAAACAAGACTGCACCACTGGGATGGGAACAGAGGGGAGTTTGGAAGAGATGAGTTGGAGTGGACCTCCCACTTAGGGTAATCTGTGCAATGGGAAGACTTCCTAGTCCACAGAGCCCCCCAAGAACTTATGCACACAGCACCTAACCAGAGACAGCCAGCATTTATAAGCCCACTACAGCAAGGGCAGCAAAGAACTAGTAATCGCTAACACCAAAAAATCCTACACTAGATGGATTTAAGTAAGAATTGCCCGAAACAGAAGCCCTCTTTGCTTATTATTAAAGCTAACCCTAGGTAAGTAACAGACATTATGTCCCTTTCCAGTTCTCTGTACTTTTCAACTCAGATTTCCTCTTAAGAATGCTAGTCAGATTGGATTCAGGCCCACCCTAAAGACCCAATTTTTACTTAATCCCCTTTAGAAGTCCTATTCCCAAATACAACCACATTGTGAGAACCTGGGGCTTAGGATTTCCGCAAATGAATTTTAGGGGAACACAATTCAACCTGTAACACCAGGCATGGGAGAAAAGCCATTTTCAGCACTAAAGCCTAGAAGGTTGAGGTTGTTTGTGACAAACATCTAAGGTGTTAAGTCCAGGATAAGGCGTGCACTGGCCAACCAAAGTGGCGGAGAAGGGCTGGAGTTGCAGAGTCGTGGCAGCCTCACCAGAGAGGAAGGGGCTCTGCAGATAAGGGCTTTCACATCCAGCTGGAGAAAAAGGCACTTTCCGGGTCAGAAGTTAGTAATAAAAGCCCTATGATGTAGGGCAGGGGAGTAAGGTACTTAACACAGTGTTCTTATAGTCAATCACAAACAGAATCCTTATGTTTACAGAATGAAGAGACTGGGATGTTCCAGCAAACTCCAAATAGTTGCAAGACAGATTTTTAAAAAGTGTATGAGAAAGTAGGTGTGAAATTATAAAAGGTAAAATAACTAAACCAAGTGGGGAAGTGAGGGGAGTATAAGGGAGGTGAAGCGTGTGCTGACAAGGGTCAGGCCCTTCTCTAGACGGGCAGTTGCACTATGGACTCCAAGGCACCTCGCCTGCCACAGGTGGGTGTTGTTTCGGTGGAAGTTAGAGAAAAGACCTGAGCAACTAGACTTCTTCAATTACCTTACCATAATCAAACATCAAACTGTTTCAATATCTACAATTATTTAAATAAACGTAGTTGAAGTGAACTGTCATTGCTTAGCATCATTTGAAGAAACTGGGCTGTTTCTTCCTACTGCTTTCCCCAATTCCAATTCTGCACATCTTACTAGTTTAATCACAGCTATTATCATTAGGAAATGTTTATAGGTCTTTTGGAAAAGGTATTCCTAAGTGGGTCTGATTTCAGCTAGACTGGCACAACACAGTAAAAATCTATTCTTCTGAAATGAGCTAAATGAGCCATCTACAGTAACTGAGATTTTGACATGCCTGTTAGGTCACCTATCCAGTGCATTATTTGCTGGGTCTTCCATCACTTGGGCAAAACCACACCATACGGCTTCATCTTCCAAAGGAGTTCCTTTGGAGAACCCCCACCCCACTCTCAGCTTTCCTTCCGCTGTCTGTGGAGCACAGTACTAGCCTCTGATCATAAACTGCAAGGGAAGAGAGGGCCCCGGGCTATTAGGATAAAAGCAGTTAGTATTTGAGGAGATGGTAGTTAAAACACAATGGATGCTCCTGTTTATGTTCGAACTTAACTTGAGTTTCCTGGAAAAGTTATAATAAAAGGTTTATAAGCCATTTCTTTATATTCTGGGAGCGGATGTAACATCCTTCTGCAGCAAACATTCCTTAGGTCAGAGTGGCTCTCCTCAGGAAGTCTCCACGACTAAAAGGTAGCCCTGCACAGACTAGAGTCTGGCCGGTTATGGGCAAGTTGTAGCCAATTTATCCAAGGTCTCCACCTGATTCATTGTAACTCAATGGGAGGATTTAAAAATGACGCCGAGACACAGAATTCAATACACTCAACTGTACACCCAACATCACCAAATAATTTATTTGGAATCAGAATTAAAAGAACACTTGACAGCTGAGAAATGTATGTTTATTCTGATACAGTTGTACAACTAATCTAGGACAAGTTACCAAATAAATTTTACATTCTTTCTTCAGGACTGGGGTTTTTCGATGACTTCAAATTTAGGATCTAAGAAAAGGAAAAAAAAAAGGTTCAGGCTTAGCCATATTGCAGTAAAATGCATTACATAGAAGGCTTTAACATTTAACTCATCAATCTCCTGATTTTTTTTTAGTGAATACTGTTTTTAAACTCCTACATGGAAACATAACAATTGCTAAAGATTTATTCAGCACTTACTATAAACCAGGCTCCCTATTAACTGATCTCACATACATTATGTCATTTAATTACAACCACCACAAAGAAGATATAATTCTCCCCAAAGATCAGGTGACAAACAGTCACCAGTTAACCAGTTAACTATCCAAGATCACACTTCATAGGTGATCTTGTTAAGATTCAAGATCAGGGAGTTTGATTTCAGAACCCCACCATTTAACCTGTTATATGATCTCCTATACCAATGCCAAACATTTATACCAGAGCTTCTCATGCAAACGTCACTGTCCTAATAAATTTACGTGTGATTGTCATTTAATCCTCTGAACAATCCAAGTAAGTATAAAGTAGAAATATGCTCAACTTAAAATAATCTCCCACAAGACTGAATCCATGATTAAAAACACTTACCTTCAAATTTGAAGTCCGGGAACGTATTCATGTCTGCTTTACCATACATTTGCTTAAGCTTAAAAACCTCCCTCTCTAGGTCTTGCTGGTACTCTGGGCCAATATCAACGGGTCCTCCAGATGCCCTGTTGTGTAAACGAGCAGGTAAAAACTCATCTTGTACACTAGTTTACAAAAACAAAATTACTTCTCACCATCAAGTTTCAATAGATCTTTTAAAAGTATTCACATGGGACAAATACTCTTTCTGAAAAAAAGTATATCCATTTGAATTTCTTTTTTTTTTTTTTAAAGATTTTATTTATTTATTTGAGAGAGAGAATGAGAGATAGAGGAGAGCACGAGAGGGAAGAGGGTCAGAGGGAGAAGCAGACTCCCTGCCGAGCAGGGAGCCCGATGTGGGACTCGATCCCGGGACTCCAGGATCATGACCTGAGCCGAAGGCAGTCGCTTAACCAACTGAGCCACCCAGGCACCCTATCCATTTGAATTTCAACTCAAACTTTTTTTATGATGTTTCACATAAACAAGGCAACTTCAAACTTCTAACATGCAAGGTTTGGATTATCAAGGATGTTTATTAAGTCAGAATCTCTTGAGGTCTAAGTTGCTGTAAGATATGATGGTTAAGTCCATGGGCTCTTGGAGTCAATGACTGCTTCTGCTTGAATCAGCTCTATAATGTATTAAAACTGCATAAACTGGAGCAAGGCATGAAGTGCTCTAAAATTTTAGTTTCCACATCTAAAACTAAAGGTCCTACCTAATGGTGGTGTTATGAGAATTAGAGAGATAATGCACATGTACTACTTAATATAGGACCTGGCACATAGTGAGATGACATAGTGGTCAATAAAAGTGTTCTCTTTTTATTACCTGATTTAAATCAGCCATCACTAAATGGCTTCTAAAAGGTCTCAGCAAAAAATTTCCTACCTCAGAGATTTTGCTGTTTAGGAAAAAAAATAACATGTTTAGAAACATTTGTGCTGTAAGAGTTATTGATAAACTTCAGGGCACGTGGGTGGCTCAGTTGGTTAAGCAACTGCCTTCGGCTCAGGTCATGATCCCGGAGTCCCAGGATGGAGTCCTGCATCAGGCTCCCTAGTCAGCAGGGAGTCTGCTTCTCCCTCTGACCTTCTCCCCTCTCATGCTTTCTCCCCCTCTCCCTCTCTCTCCCCCAAATAAATAAATAAAATCTTTAAAAAGAAAAGTTATTGATAAACTTCAAAGACAGACTATCAAACAGCTACTCAAGCTGAAGAGAACGCACTTTTGCTGAGCTAATTGGGAAAAATTTCATCTTAAAAAGGTGGCATATGTGACAAATCATTCATTTGGGTCAGATTTTAATTTCATACATTCTAAGACTAAAAAAGCAAAGATATGGAGGTAATAAAGATCTAGCTATATGTGGAGAACATAAGCCATCTAGATGGAAAAGCCAGCAGGACCCAGGTCATGGGAGGCCTGGAATGTTAAGTCTGGGAGTTTGTATTTTATTTACTAAGGAATAAAATGACAACATTAGAGGTGTGCTTTGGGAAGATAAATATAGCATCACAGACCAGCAGTGGGGCCAATGAGATCTAACTAATTCTTTGCGTAAATTCTGTTTGTTATGTTACTGCCTGCCTACCAATGAACAATAAACTTTTTAAGTGAGAATTCCAGGAAGGGTAATAATATTTTCACATATGACTATGATAAAAGTATAGGGCCTTACTTATGTTACAGAATTTCCACAAAAAATACAGAAACAACTCTAATTTAAGAACTTGTTAATGTTTGTTGTCATGGACCCAATTTTCTTCTAGATCAGCCCATGCAATAGAACCTTCTATAATGACAAACATGCTCTGTTATCTACACTGTCTCATAAGGTAGCTACTAGCAAAATCTGGCTAGTGAACACTAGAAATGTGACTAAAGTGACTGAGGAACTGAATTTTTATTCATACTTAATTAATTATAATTAGATTTCAATAGTCACATGTGGATAATAGCTAATGAAACAGACATTGCAGGTCTAGATAAGAGCCTTCAACCAGATACTTTAATGACTGTCTTCCAGCTCTGGGACCACAAGTTTAGAAACTGCTTTGAGAGGAGCCAGCCAGTCTCACCAATATACTGGTTACTTTTTTTTTTTTTTTTTTTTTAAGATTTTCTTTATTCATCTGCGACACAGAGATACAGTGAGAGAGAGAGAGAGAGGACAGAGCCTGAGCAGGGAGAGAGGCAGAGGGAGGAGGAGAAGCAGGCTCCCTGCTGAGCCAGGAGCCCGATGTGGGGCTCAATCCCACGACCCCGGGATCATGACCTGAGCTGAAGGCAGACGCTTAACCATCTGAGCCACCCATGCGCCCCGACCAATATACTGGTTACTGATAGATGATGGCTGTTTTAACTTTAATATGTACTCTTCTGAAAAAGAGGCAAGGTATCACCTATCTCCTCAACTGTCTCCCAGCCCATCTTACTACATCCCCAGAACTTAGCATGGTGACCAGAACAAAGGAGACACTCAAAAGATACTTGTTTATTTGACTTAAAACATACTGAAGATTTATTCAGCACTTACTCTAAACTAATTTGTTGAATCACTCAATTTTAATAACATCCTATGAAACAGTGCTGTTATTATCATCCCCACTTTACTATGAATAAGGTACAGAGGTTAAATAACCTGCCCAAGGTCACAGCACTAGTAAGTGTCAGAGCTGCATTCCAGGCCAGAATCCATGCGCAGAACACTTCTCCACACCATATGCACAAATGAATGAACCATAGGCTCCTTAGACTGAGTACACCTCAGAGACACCTGGCTGTCTCAGTGGGTAGGGCATGCAACTCTTGAGGGTCCTGAGTTTGAGCCCCACGTTGGGTGTAAAGTTTACTTTGAAAAAAAATAAGAAGAGTTCACCTGAGGATTGACTTACTGGATAGCTGAAGTACAAACAGCATCAATACTAAGACACTAAAATACCTCTGGACAGGAGACACTCACATTCCCCAAACAGCCCTGCTCATCTGCTTACTGAACATTGTGATTTTAGACAAATTCTAAACTTTTAGCCTTGTTTTTCTCAAATATAAAATGAGGATAAGCTCTGTAAGATTGTTGTCAGAATTTCGTTTTAATCCCTTTGCTCTCTCCTTCCTTAGTTTTTGAGAAGGACAAAACCTTTCTGTTAGTTGCCCAGTCTCAAAGTCTCAGAGTTCTTTAACGGTTCCCTCTCCTCTGTCTCTCCACCAGATAACCAAGACCAGTTCTCAGTCTCTCAATGTCTTGACTGTAACTTTTATATTCCCACTGCTATAAAGTAAGATTCTCATCAACCAATACTTGGATTATTACATTTTCCTACCCTGTCTGTCTTCCTTTTCTACTTATTCCAATTGTTGTAATACTGTGATTAAATTACCCTAATAGAGTACTCTTAATCTTGTTCCACTCCCACCATCCTGCTCAGAAACCTTTAATTCCTCATCAGTTCCTATCATATGACACCTAATTGCCCCGCTATAATCAAGGCCTCTCCTAAGCCCCTCATTTCAAACCCATTCCTGTTCTTACTGCTCCCTACGCTCCCTGTATACCCTACAGTCCTGGGAAACAGCATGACACAATTTCCCAAATATACTTTGTGGTTTCAAGTTCTCATGCCTTAGCTCACACCATTCTTTCCTCCTAGAAGATGTCCTCCGCCCACTCCCATTTATCTGTCTGAACTTCACACCAATTGTTCACAACCTGAGGGAGACCGCTAGGTATGGATGTCTACTGATGGCCTTCCATGGGTTTGAGAACACTTTCAAGCTATAAACAAAATCATGTGAGTAAATTCTTCACTTTTTTTAAACTGAGAGGATAATCCATAGCTATCCATATTCTCAAAAGGGATAAAGGACCCCAAACAGTGCTTTCAAAGCCAAGATAAAAACAATCACTCTCGCAAGCTACCTTCCAAACTGCCTCCAGCTAGAAAGGAGCATTCCTTCCTGCGAACTCCCCAAGCACTGACTCGTGTCACTACCTCAGCTCTAATCCATTTTACCTTATACATTACTTTATACATACCTGTAAGCTTTCTATACTTATCAGATTTCAAGATTATGGAAATGCAATATGGCTTCTTTCTGTGGCCCACCACAGTTAATACCCAGTGCTTTGCACATGCTAGACAACTAAATAAAACAGAACACCGAACTGATGTATGTTACTTTTCCTAAGATTTGGGGGTTGAATTTCATGGCTAAGGTCATCATTTATCTCCAAAACTGTGTGGTTCTGCAATCATGTTTATCCCAGACTTGCTTTATGCCATTTCTGTCTTTTGTCCTTTGATCTTCCCAAAAATATGTAACTATGCAAATAGCATTAAAGAAAAAAATGCTGTGGGGGCGCCTGGGTAGCTCAGTCATTAAGTGTCTGCCTTCGGCTCGGGTCATGATCCCAGGGTCCTGGGATCGAGCCCCGCATCGGGCTCCCTGCTCAGCGGGAAGCCTGCTTCTCCCTCTCCCACTCCCCCTGCTTGTGTTCCCTCTTTCATTGTGTCCCTGTCAAATAAATAAATAAATAAATCTTTAAAAAAAAAAAAAAAAAAAGAAAGAAAGAAAAAAAAATGCTGTGTTAATACATTCCCCCCCAAATCATGATGTCATAGAAAGGCCACTAAATTAAGAGTTAGAATATTCTGATGTTTTTCCTCTGATTAGTTTTATGACTTTGGGCTAATTAATGTCTAAGGGACTTAGTTTTTTCAAATATAGTTCCTAAATGATTTCCAAGATCCCATGTGCTTCTAAGAACTGACTCCACTTTATAATAAATGACATTATAATAACGATATATCTAAAATGACAATAGATTTAATGGAATTCTCCCTTGGAACCCATATAAGAAAAATAAAATTTGGGACTTAACATCAAGATTTTTATCTTCTTTTAGAGCACCTAATGAACCTCCATACCAGGGATCTGCCCAGTGAAGATCTCAGACACTTTGAAACACCAAGTAATTTTTACCCCCATCTCAAAACTTATATACTTTGAATATTTATATTTACACCATGGTTGATTATCTACCCACTTACTGTCGCTTAGTTCTGTATTCTCTAATCTTGTCCACGAAGAGTTTTTGTACAGGATCAAGTTCCTTATTAAATGCCACTGCTGTAACACCAATGTTCCTCCTCAAATGAACTGAGACTGCAGACCGAATGAGAGAGGAGAACCTGAAGAGCCTCTGAAGAATCATGGTGATTCTGTTACTGAAAACAAGCACCAGAATGTTAATATACTTTAAAATACATATAATTGTAAAACACCTCTACATCTATCACATAGTGGGAATCTAACTCCACTAACTGCTACAGAACTCAATCATAAATCATACCAGAACTCACTGAATGCCAAGAACAGTCAGTCACTGGACCAGAGCTCCCTTCCCCTCACCACTGCAAGTTTTTTGCTTCTTAACCAAAAGGCCCTGGGTCCTAGGAGCAGTTAGGAACAAATCAGGCCTGTGCGCTGGGTTAAATGCAGAAAGAAAGCAAAAATCCGGGATGAGGTGTTTCTTCTCCATAAACTTAGTCTTGGACCACATGGCATAGTTGAGGTAGGATGTTAGAAAACTGCCCATCCAAGGCAGAAAAGAACACTGGCCCCCAAATTAACGTGCCAGTTTTCCCTGACCCCCTCAAAAGGCCAAAAGGGAGCTGAGCAGAGACTGGAGATAATCTGTGCCTCAGCCAGGATTGATGGCCTGGAAGTTTCTACTTCACAGGCCCCACAGCAGGGGAAACTGCTGTCTGTTACAACTGCAGGATTCCAGGCATTCAAGAATAGTTTAACAACCACATCTAAGTCCAAAAGAACCAGCCCAAGGGAGCCCACCAACAAGAGAGAATCAGGCGGTACAACCTAATCAATAAAACAATGAAAAATAAGGACTTAAAGATCTCCAAGTCCTTAGACTTCCGAAAACTAAAATACATGATTTTCTAACTAAAACACTTCAGCAGATAAAACAGAAGACAATCTCAGTTGAGATCTCATTTAGTATTGTGAAAGATCAAATGCAAAAAAAAATGCCAAATTACAATACATGCAAACAAGAATTCCCAAAGAAAAGGAGTAGACAAGGAAGCCGTAATTAGAGAAGAAATTTCCCTCAGGTTAAGAAAGATGCTGTCTATTAAACAGAGTTTACTCAACCTTACGTTGGATGGGAATAAAAGATTCACACCTATATAGCTTGGTAAAATTTCTAAAATCACGCTAACATGATTCCCATGGCGTTCCAAAATTACCTGTTAATAATAATCATTGTCATCCTGACACTGAACTTCTGTTAAAGTGCTCAAAGTGTGGTCTGTGGACCAGCAGTGGTATACGAATCATTACTGAAACTTTTATAGCAATGTGACATAGTAATATATATTTGTTGAATAAATCAGTTTGTATTTGTGTGTCTTCACCCTACTGTCTTTCATCTGATTTTTCCAGTAACTCATTTTTATTGTATTCTTCCAAAGTAGCTGCAAGGGTTGGGGGAAAAATGGTCCTCTACCACTAAGAGTTTGAGAAGCACTAAGTTAGAAGACTGTAGAGTAGCACAGTGGTTCTTGAGTAGGGGTGGCAGTATCCCCCAAGAGATAGTTGACATTTTTGACATTTTGGTTGTCCTGACTTGTCCTGACTTGGATGTTACTTGCCCCTAGTGGGTAAAGGCCAGGGATATAATAACAATCACAAAAATAATAACCGCCTTCCCACAACACAGAAATATCGGGTCCAAAACGTCAATAGTGCTAAGGTTGAGAAGCCCTGGACCCGCACATAAAAACCACCAAAAGAAGAGAACAAACTTGAGGGTTGATGGAGGGAGGTTGGGTTGGGGGATGGGCTAGATGGATGATAGTTATGGGGGAGGGCACTTGTTATGATGAGGACTAGGTATTGCATGTAAGTGATGAATCACTGAATTCTACTCCCGAAACCAATATTGCACTGTATGTTAACTAGAATTTAAATAAAAACTACCAAAAGAACTCCCATAATAAACAAAATATCCTTCACCTACCAGGATGAAAGCAAGCTATCTAAAGAAATTAAAGAATTCACCATATATCACGCTTACACCTCACAGAGAAATATACTTGAGAAGACTACAAGCAAACAACAAATAACCTTAAGGTGCTACTTACTCTCATTCCCATTTTACATACACAGAAACTAAGGCTTAGAGATTAAGTATGTGGCCCAAGGTTACACAGTAGAATCTGGACACAGACCTATTTTAAAAATTGTGCTACTCAAGGTATATTTTCCCTTCTGGAAACTTAAGGACATGCTAACAGTAACCAATAAGGTCACCTAACATTTGTTCAGCCCAAAATACTTTGCAAAGCACTGACATATATATTCTCTCTTTGTACCATTAGGGTAATACTGTTAATAATTAGAGGAAAGTGTTCTTATCCCTCCTTTATAGGTAATAAAACCATGTCTAAGGAAAGTTATTACATTGCCCATATTCCCAGAGTTAATTTGCTCCGACTCTTGCAAAAATTGTGTTATTCCTACTCGGTAAAATCCATTTTCATTTTTTCAATTTCTATCATCTACTTTTTTTTTTAAGTAAGCTCTACACCCATCGTGGGGCCTGAACTCACCACCATGAGATGAAGAGTTGCATGCTCAATCGACTGAGCCAGCCAGCCACCCCTCTATCATCATCTAAGTATTAATGATTTCCAAATCACGTCTCTAAGTTTGGCCTTTTCCCTGAACCCCAAATCCATACAACCAACAGGTCTCTTCCCTTCATAAGTCCTCAAATTCAACTTGTCTAAAAAATGAACACATAATCTATCAAAACTTGTTCCTTCTCTTTTATTCCCTTTTGTTTTATTCCCTTTTTTTTTTATTCCTTTTTTGTTTTTTCACTGATTAACACAGGACTATCAGTCCACTGTCACGCAGAAGATACGTTATTACACAACTAGGTGTAAAATACCAAGTGTGGTTAAGTTCTCTAATCAAGTACTATGGGGTGCCACGAGAAGCCAACAGCAAGAAAGGGTACACATGCGCAGAGAACCCGTGCTGAGAGGGTGGACGGTTCTCCAGTTAACGGAGATGACTGACCAGCCACAGATGAGTCCTTTCGCCGCCTCTTCCGCGCATATTCCTGAGGTCAATCCACAACCCGCCTAAACGACCCGTTCTCTTTCTTCTCCTGGAAACCCTGTTTTGTCCCGCCTGCGAACTTTGGCCTCACCCCTAGTTCAAGCACCCCCTTGGCCCCCAGTCAACATCTCGTTTCTTGGCGTTGAGGTGTAGGATGGGCTGCGAAATGAGTGGAAAACAAAGCTGCACTATTTTTAGGTGGAATGCAAACTTTTAAGATTACTATCACCCATTTCCCTCATTCTGCCTTAAGCAGTTGGGCACAATCTCCCGTGCGCCCCGATAGGGCAGGCCAGGCTGCAGACCCGCCCTAAGGGAATGACCTTGGGCTGCCCCAGCTGGGCCGCGGGGACATGAATCCCTGGTCTCCCTGCCTCCCGTGCCACCCAGGTTTGCCCTAAGAGCAGGTATTGCCAGGCCTGAACACCGAGTCCACCGCAAACTTCAAGGCCTAAAAGCGGCGAGGTCAACAGTGACCCTGGGCCAGGCGGTGAAGGTGCCCGGGACAGAGGGCTACTCTGTTCTCCTGAAGGACAGAGGTCCTAGGCAGCCCAGGCGCCATGAGAAACCCAGAATCTTGAGTCCCAAGAGGCCAAGCTAGCCTAGCTACCCTCCCAGTCACCTTGCACTCAGTCCCGAGCTGCCAGAGCCTCCGCGGCCGCGACCGTTCTACTTCCGGCCCTGGCTCCGCCCCCACCCGCCCGCCATCGCAATGCATTATGGGCCGCCGTTTCAGTCGGTCGACACTCACCGGACAGGAAACGTCTCGGAGGCGGTCTACGACCGGACGGCTCTAGGTGAGACAGAAGCTAAACAGGAGGAGGAAGTAGAGGGTAAGTGCTTCCGGGTCCCTTGGCGAAGCCTCCGCCATCTTTCCTTCGCCTAACTTGACCGGCTGTCTCTTTACCTCCTGGAAGCTTTCATGTGTACGCATGCGCACTTTGACTGGCCTTTTCCCTAGTTCAATCCTCCCGGACCCAAGTCAATATCCTGTTCTTTGGGGTTGTTCAGGTGTATGATTATGCCCGGAAAGTCAGAGTGTAAAACAAAGCCGGATTGGGGCGTTGGGCTCTCGTGTGCCTCGTGAGCCTCCGTTGCCTCGGGCGTTCGTTTCGCGCAACCTGCTGGGAGTTGTAGTCCCGGACCCGGGGGTGCCTGGGAGGCGGGAGGGGGGGTTGGAGTTTCTCAGCGCCGATTCCGCGGGAAGGGCCCAGGGGCCTCACACTTCGAATCGCGGGAGCTGCGGGTCTTACTGGGAGAGACGCTGCACGTGGAGCCCGCGCCCCTGCTGTTCTTAGCCGGCTCTGGAGCGCGGGTGGGGGCCACGGGGCCGATTCCGGAGCGGGTGAGTGCGGCCGCGGGGGAGGAAGGGAGCGCGGGCCCGCGCGGGCCGGCCTCGTTCCGGGGCCTTCTCACCCACAGCGGCCCCCCCGCGGCCGCCTCTGTGTTTTGTTTCCGCTGGTCCCCGGCGCTGTGACTCCCATTTCCGTTCGTGGAGACTTGAGGGAGCCGGGTGGGGAGGGGCGGGTGAGGCAGTGCGGGGAGCGGAGGGGAGGGGCGCGCGGCGCGGGGCCCTGGGAAACCGCGCGCCCCCGGGCCCCGGGCCGCCCGTGTCACCTTTCGCTGCTCCCTTCCCTTGCTGTCCCCTCCTCGCCTGTCTGCCGCTGCCGCTGTCGGGATGAGATCCCGACGCCCCCGGGATTTCAGAGGAATGTGCAAAACCAGTCTCCTCGCCAACTCAGCGTTGCGCTCTCACTCCATCTCAGTCTTTCTAGAACTGCCCCACAGTTGCATCAAAGCCATTTATTAATGTATATGGTGTCAGTAGGGGTTTATTTTAGAAACGAGGAAGTAAGAGAAGGGGAGAACGATGGGTTAATGTAGCTTGCCAACATTTTTAGTATTTTGTGTACTGGAAGATAAATCGTTTGTGCGTGTTTGCAGTGTATTTAGTGATCCTAGTTTGATTAGGTTAATAGCAAGGAGAACAGTGCCTAATACTGCCTTGCAAGATGATGAGTAGTGATTTAGAAATAGTGTCCACTTCATAAATAGTTTTCCACTAACGAATTCTACTAGCAGGAATTCCAGGTCTGACTCATGGGAGGAGCAAAGATTTAGAAAGGTTCCCAGCAGCAAAGAGCTGGGCAGAGGTAACATTCCTAGGTACTGTGTTGTCTTAAGCTTAAGAAGAAATTGGTCAGCTCTTTAGGAGCAACGTTAGGGGAATAAATCTGTCTGTCTCGGAGTTTTGATCCAGGTTTTCCAACCTTTTTTTTTTTTTTTAAAGACATATTCTGACACTAGGTGGTCATAAGGCATTTTTACCTGAATTGCATATATGCGTGCCATGAGGGATATATAGTGTTGAAGTAACAAAATAAGGAGCTAAATGTTAAATTGAGGTGAATCATAAGACCATGGGGAGGCTGGATCCTAAATTAAAACTGTTGTGTTAAATCTCTCTCCAACTTTTATTTATAAAACTTTAAATCCACATGGAAAACAAATTATATGGTGAAAACCTCCCCGGGCGGGGGGTGGGGGGGTGGGGGAGGTGGTCACCAAGTGTTAACCTTTCTCCACACTTGCTTTCTCACTCTCTCTACACACACAGATGTATGTACTTTATTTTTTCTTAACTGTTGATTTTATTTTTAAAAACAAAAATGTATTTTAATTTCTCGTGATATTCAAAAGTGTTTATCTTGGGAAAATGTGCTGTCAGTCTTGCAGGTACTCCCATACTATACTTATGTTTAGGAATCCTATATTTTCCTTAATTGGGCAAAGTTGTCCTAACTTCTGTAAACTAATAATGCATTCCAATGAAGAAATACAGTCCTCAAATTTGTCTGTGGCTTCAAAAGAGAATGTTATAAACATACTGTATTTTAAAGAAAACTAGCCTTTCTAGGAATTTTTAGTTAATTTGTATGCATTTTGTGAAGTGTTCTGAACCCCAGTTAGATTTAATCTAGGAGAAAGCAGGGCATCAGGGGGCAGCCCTTAGGTGAAGAGGCTCCATTTTCTTAGGTATTGACATAGAATTCTGGAAAATTGGTTCCAGAAAAAAAGCTAAGACCCACTCTGATATCAAAGATTTGGATTTTGGATAATTTCCCAAACCTCTCCACTGCTTCTCTAGACTAGATTTAGAGTGAACGAGAAAGATGAATTCAGAGACCGTGAGTAACGTGATTTTTTTTCCAAAAGTGTGTAAGGCTCATTTTTTGCTTTATTGGGCACCTTGTGGGCAACTAATCTGTAACTTTTTTTGGAAGAGCACAGGATAAATTTCTTTTAAACAACTCCATGTTTTAGTGCTTGTATTAAGTCCAGCTACGGTTATCCCTGCTGAGAAGCCTGTAGGGCCATTTCTCAGCTTCTGGTCACTTCCTCATTTCTATTTTTCCATAATTCCCAGAAATTTCACTTGTTTTCTAATTTTTCTTTTTTAAAATTGGCTATGGAGGGGCACCTGGCTGGCTCAGTTGGTAGAGCGTGTGGCTCTTTTTTTTTTTTTCCCCCCAAGAGCGTGTGACTCTTGATCTGAGGGTCATGAGTTCAGGCCTTAGGTTGGGCGTGGAGCCTACTTAATTAAAAAATAATAAGTAAGTAAATAATGGAGGTAAGAGTGGATGATGAGTTAAGGCCTGAAAATAAAACATAAGTGATCTTTTTTTTTTTTTAAGATTTATTTATTTTAGAGAAAGACCTGGGTGTTGGGAGGAGGGAGTCAGGCAGAAGGAGAGAGAGAATCCACGGACTCTTCACTGAGCTAGAGCCCGCTGTGAAGCTAGATCCCAGGACCCTGAGATCATGACCTGAGCGGAAACCAACAGTCGGCCACCCAACCAACTGAGCCACACAGATTACCCATAAGTAATCTTTTTTAAGTGTTGTTCTTCTCTAAACCTTATTCTGTTTCTCCCTTTTCCTATAGGGAATAATTTTTATGATTGTGTGTGTATACATTATTTTTTTTGTTTCTACCTGCTATTAAAGTTTCCTAGCATGTGCTGCTTTCTTACCATGGAACTCATACTGGTTTCAGCTTCCAGCTATCACCAACAAAGCTGTCCTGAACATCCTACTATCATTCAGTGTGAAAATGCCTGTAGTGCTTACCTAAGGGCAATATTGCTGAGTCATAGATACAGGCATACTTGAGCAAGTGCTGCTAGATTTTTTTTCCAAAATAGCTACACTCCTGTCTGTACCCCATCACTAGCAGCAGAGGATTTTTACATCCTCACATCCCTACTAACACTTCTATAGTCAAATTTCTAATTTTTTCCATACACACATCAACACACATGGTATAGAGTTATAGTTATTTGTTTTAAATTGCGTTTTGGGGGGTGATTTGATTTTGAGCACTTCTTCATATCCTTGGCTGTTTTACTTTTCTTTCATGTGAATTTCCTTTTCCTGTGCTTTACTTTTGTAATATGTCCTGACTTTTTTGAGGTTATCAACTTGCAGGAATTTGTTGTCTAATATTCCAGTTATTATTCCCTTGTCACTTTTGAATATTGGAAATATATTTTTCCACTCTGTAGCCTGTCTGTTGAACATAAATCTTAATTTTTATGTAATGAAATCCATCAGTTTTTGTCCTTGGAGTTTTTGTGTTTGTAATTTTATTCAAGAAATCTTTTCTATCCTAGATTGCAAAAAAATCCCCACCATTTTCTTCTATTAGCTTTATAGTTTTACCTTTCATGCTTAAGCCTTGAAGGCATCTGGAGCCAATTTTATCTGATGTGTAATAGCACTTATAGCTTTTATTTTTTCAACACATATTAATGGAATTCCAACTAAGGGTAAGGCACCATTTTAAGTACTTTGTATACATCTGTAAACAAATATCCTTAAGTTGTCCTGTAAGGTAGGTCCCTACTGGGCCATCAGTTGTTTTGCAGTAGTTCTCAGTATGAATTCCACAATTTTATACATAGCATCAGTTAAGGGATAGGCTTTACTGGGGAAAGGGAAGAATCAAATAGTCCAAAGTCAACAAGAAAAGTCCTTAATCCTTTCACCATCCAAAATAAAAGTCTGCTGGGGCCTAGGCAGTCTGCTGCGTGTGCATGTTGTGTATCCACCCCCATCCCCTTACTGTTCTTCCTTTTTATAGGGCAGGTGTGAGAGCAACCTTGATAATGTGGGGAAAATCCGACCATTTTATACCAGACAGTCTGGATTTAGGTGCCAGCTGTTTAGAGACTAACTTGTCAGAAAACCTGCTCCTCAGCTGCTGGAGACTGTGGGACCTAAGGAGAGTTACAGCCCTTCTAAAGTGGGAAAGAAGATAGTTTTCTAGTACTACTGTGTGACAAATTACTATACATTTAGTGGCATAAATATACCATCAATTATATACAGTTCTGGAAATCGAGTGTGAAATGGGTCTTTCTGGCCTAAAATCAAATATTAGCAGAACTTTGATTTTTCTAGAGATTCTAGGAAAGAATTTGTTTCTTTTTTCAGCTTCTAGAGGTTGCCTGTGTTCTTGGCTTGTGGCTTCTTCCCTCCATCTTCAAAGCCAGTCACAGCCAGTTAAATCTTTCTAGCTTTGAATCACTCTGGATCTCTTCAGATTCCCTCTTTCATTTTTAAGGACTCTTGTGATTTTTGTTGGATCCAACTAGATAACCCTGGGTAATCTCTATTTTAAGATCGGCTGGTTAGTAACCCTAATTGCCCTCTGCCATGTAACTTCATATATTCACAAGTTTTGGGTTATTGTGCCTTCCAGAGAGTTTGGTCCCTAGAGAAATTGAGACCTGGCAAAAGTCCTATTTCAGGAAGCTGGCAAAGTCCCTAATCTAGACAAAACCTTTTAAGTTCCTGAAGTCACCTTTGGACGATTTGGGTCTTTGTCCTTTGATGATAATAGAACAGAGGAAGAAAGATAATGAGTGCAGAAATTAGTGATAAAGTATGTTAGAGGGACGGGTGCTGTGGCCAAGAAGAAAGAACAAATGGGTAAAGAGGAGGCCGGTTACAGAATTAAATGGGGTGGTCGGGGTATATATACCTCATTGGGAAAAGGAGATTTGAGCAGACATCAAAGAGGTGAGGGATTTTGCCAGGAGGACAGCTGAGGGAAGTAGGTGCCAGGCAGACCGATCAGCAAGACCAAAGGCTGCAGGGCAGGAAGATGCAAGGACTAGCAAGGAGGCTGGTTTAGGAGTGGAAGTCAGGGCAGTAATGGGGTGAGGGGTAGATCTCGTAGGGCCTTGCTGGCCACTGTGAAGTCTTTAGATGTCAGTGTGACCGATATTAATCAAAGGAGCACGATGCTGTAACTTCAGTTTTAAAAAGGATCACACTGGCTGTTCTGTTGACTGAGAATGGACCGTAGTGGGGACGAAGGCACAGAAATAGGAAAACCTGTTAGCAGAGGCTGTGGCAGTATTCCAGGTTAGAGATAGTGGTGGTTCTTGCAATATAGAGCCTATCTTTGAACAAACCACAGTTCAGCCTCACCTAGAATGATGTGTAGTTAGGTTGTTGCACCTAAGGTATGACATGGAACCACATGCAGCCGAGCCTCACTAGCCTCTGGAGAGTTTTCATATGAGGGTAGACTCAAGATTGTTCTGTTGTAAAGATTATAAAGCATTTAAATGCTTGTGCCTGGTGCTCAGGAAATAGTGATTATTATTATTAGGGATGAATATTGGAAGTCTTCATTTTGTCATATCTTGTAAGTGGGAGACTCCTTTGCAAATAATAGAATACCAGATATAAGTCAAAGAGAGGCACTTAGAAAACTACTCTGGACTGAGACAATACATGGAGTCTAAAGACAAATTCATTGACCAACAATGAGAAGGAACAACCTGGAACTTAACAATTAATACCTCAGAAATGGCCACAAAGAAATACCAATATACACAGCTGTTTTTTGCATTACTTAGCATTTTAAAAATTGTAATTTTGTATCAGTGGTAGTTTAAAGCAGCAGGTAATTTTACATGAGAGAATGAAAAACTGAAATTAGTGGTTTAAAATATATAAAACTACATCTAAAAAATCAAAAAAATTCTAATGTGTAATCAGGGCAATAATAAGCATATCTATAATGATATGTTACTTTATTTTGCTGTTTTAGAATATTGTACTGGCCTTTATAAGATGTAATTTATAACACAAATACTAGCTCTGATTAACTTTGTCACTTTATTATTACAATGCTTTGTAGTAAATTTTGCTACTAAAGTACAGCTTTTAGCTGAACAACTATAATTCATCTCTCTGTTAACTTTTAAGGTGCAGGTTTGAATTCATTTTTAAGACTGAGTTGCTGTAAAGAATTAACATACCTTTCACTTGATTTTGAAGTAACTCATTGACTTAGAATTTGGGCCAGAAAATACCCTAGTAAATACAAAGAAATGATGAAAAAGTCATGTTAGGTTAATGTAAATATCATTTGTGGATTTTCTTTATTATGTAAGATTACTTCCTCTTCTGCTTACCTAACTGATTTTATTTATTGGATTTCTGCTTTTTGTATAGCATTTCTGTTTATTCAGATAATTTCAAAATGTCCTAAGTTTTAACTCTTACAGGACTGAACTTTTGAAATACTCCAACCATGACTAAAAGAGAAGCAGAGGAGCTAATAGAAATTGAGATTGATGGGACAGAGAAACCAGAGTGCACAGAAGAAAGGTTGGTTTTTTCCTGCATTTACCACTTTTTATAATTATCAGCATAACTACTTAAAATTAAGAATCAAGTCATAGTTTTGGGGAGACTTTTTTTTTTCAACTGACCTCAGCATTTTGTGGGATAATGTATTGCTTTTTTACCTTTGACTTAATTGCTTTGTAGCTGGGAGGGAAAGACAGTTTGAAAGTAAAGGTAGTAATAAATATAGTTGATAATGATGAAGCAGTTGATTGTGATGGTTCTTTCCACTAGGGCACGGTTTGATTCTTTTTCCTTTCCTCAGTGCTGGTTACTTTTATTTCAGAAAGTTTAATTCACAAACTGAAATAACTTAACAAATATCTATAAGTAACTGCCCTAAAATAGTAGCTGTCAGGAATATATGAATAAGTGAGACAGTAACCTACTCTTACAGAGGCCATGTTGTATTTGAGGCATACAGGTATATGGATAATTATGTGCACAGTACTAAGTATATAGTGCAGTGAAAGGTGTTAGTTTTGGGGATAGTAATGGACTATTACTCCATTAAAGAGGTAGAGCGGTGGTAATGATTTCAGAATCCAGGGACACAGTCTGGGTAAAAGATTTGAGAGTCAAGAAGAAGCTTGAGGAAGATGATGGCTAATGGTCCTTACGTTTCTCTATAAAGCAGGAGATGAGATCATATGTTGAAAGTAAAAGGCACTGAGTAAGAGGACTTCTGTGGAATAAATGAAGGTTTAGAACAACTCTGTTGAATGGACAAAATCACTGAGGTTGCCAGGGATGCTGAGTGTTGAGAGTCAAGCTGAGATTTAAAACCTTAAAGTTTTAATAGAGCTTTTCAACATGTTTGAGTATGCTTTCTCCTCTCAGTTATCAGATACATATATGTATGTGTGCATGTGTGCTTATACATACATATGTGGATATATTTATGTATACACAAATGGCCCACATATCCTAAAGTGTTTACTGTTTGCCCCTTTACAGAAAATCTTTGCGGATGCCTCATGTAAGAAATTGATAGTTACTATGTTAACCTGGGGAGTAGCTGTAAAGGAGCATTTGCTGCTGTGAAGCTGCAGTACATAGTTGTTGTGCAGGAATTTAGGTCCAGTGATGTGAGATCATCCAGTTTTTCAGGAGAAATTCAGATTTTTGCATGAAGTTTCCCAAGGTTTAAATGGTGACAGCAAAATATTTAAACATTTTTTAAATGTTGAGCTCACATAAAATAGGTCTTTACCTATCTATCTTAAAGTGACGTTTCTTTTAAAGAATGATTGTTACAGAAAAAGAAAATTACAGCCTATTGTACTGTCGTTAAAGAATTTGGTAGAAATACTTAGCCAAAAGACCCAATTAATTTACCTTAACAAAAATAATAGTAATAATAGTTTACTATCATTTAAAAATAATCTTTGTTTTAATGAATGGTCTACTATAAACTTTTAAAGTATTAGAAGAAATTTAGGCTATGTACATTTATTGAATGTGATGCATATATCGCATTATACTTGGAATTTATGTGAAAATGGAACTTGACAAATTTTTAAATACATGGTGCTGTCTTTGACAACTACAGATGAGAATTAAATCATATTAAAAGTAAACATGGTGTGAAATTTAATTGAATTCCAGATTCACCGATTTAGTAGATATTATTTGATGTCTGTTTTCTCTTTGACTCCATATAAGGATTTGAAAAAAAGAATTATTTGCCAAAGATTTTACCTTCAAGGCACTCATGATCTCATAGAATTCAAAGTATGAAATAACAATATAAAAGAGCTTCAGAGTTTTAAGGCAGGAATGTATTTTTTTTAATGTGGAATTATACTGATTATAACCAGTAGTTCTCATATTAAATTAAATGGAAAGTATTTTATATAACTTATATTTTCATGCCTTATTATGTACATTTATTTATGTTGAGAAAGGAAATTGACTAATAGAGATGGCATACAAATTTTGAGGGGACTTTTTTATTTTCCATTCTAAAATTTTTCAAAATAAGTTGAAAATGTAATATTTTTGTTTCCCTGTAAATGTTATATATGCAATGTTTATTTGTGCATATATATACTTAGCTACATATATATATAACTAAGGAGATATATTTGCAGGGGTGCTTTAAATTTCATGCTAGCATTTCTCTGCAATTTAGTATTCAGTTTGGCAACACTAGTTGGTGATAAGCCTACCACTATGAATAGTGTCTATGCAGAAATGAGTTTCAAAAACCAGACTTTAATATCCAGGGTAGAAATATTTGTTAACCATTATATCCTTTAACTTTTAGTATTGTAGAACAAGCCTACACCCCAGCTGAATGTGTAAGCCAGGCTATAGACATCAATGAGCCAATAGGCAATTTAAAGAAACTACTAGAACCAAGACTGCAGTGTTCTTTGGATGCTCATGAAATTTGCCTGCAAGATATCCAGGTAATTTTTTTTCTTTTGAGATTTATGTTTCAGCATTTAAGTCTGCAGTGGAAATTTTTTTTGAAGATTTTTATTTTTAAGTAATCTCTACACCTGATGTGGGGCTGGAACTTACAACCCCCAGGGCAAGAGTCACATGTTCTACCAGCTGAGCCAGCCAGGCACCCAGAAATATTTTTTTGTTAGCCTTTTATCTCTATAGCTGTAGTCTTTATAACTAAATTTGACCTGTATTACAAAATTTAAGCATTTAAAAATAAAAGTTCCAGCAAAATTCCCTCCATTTAAAATTGTATCTAAAAGATTGAGTACTAGCAGCAGCTGGGTGGCTCAGTGGGTTAAGCATCCGACTCTTGATCTCAGCTCAGGTCTTGATCTCAGGGTCATGAGTTTAAGCCCCGCATCAGGCTCCACACTGGGTGTGTAGCCTACTTAGAAAAAAAAAATCTTGAGTACTAAATCAAACAAAATACGAAATAAGTTTAAATAAATGTGAATCAGAGCCTAAACATAAAGTAGTGAGAAGCACATTGACTTTGGAACTTGGAAGTGTGTCTTCCTCACACTTCATTCCTAACTAGCTTTTAGCTTCTTTGTGCACCAGTGAATTTTGGATAAGAACTTAAACACCAGTGTATACATTTCTTGGAGTTTATTGCAATAGGATTTTACGTGTGGTAGTATTTTAATAATATGTTATGTTTACAGCATATTCATAGCCATGTTTTATAGTATTCTTTCAAGAAAGGTAGTATTTTCATGATAAAAAGTAGCTTAGAGGGCGCCTGGGTGGCTCAGTTGGTTGAGCGACTGCCTTCGGCTCAGGTCATGATCCTGGAGTCCCGGGATCGAGTCCCACATCAGGCTCCCTGCTCAGTGGGGAGTCTGCTTCTCCCTCTGACCCTCCGCATCTCATGTGCTCTCTCTCTCTCATTCTCTCTCTCTCAAATAAATAAATAAAATCTTTAAAAAAAAAAAGTAGCTTAGATAGAATTGCTCAAAGAATTTCTCTAGACCTTCCTTGAATATATGAGTAAGTACTAGAGTTTATACTGTTTTTTATCCTAACTTATACAAATACATATTGTGTCTTCTTTTGGATTGTTTGGTTTGTCGTGCTCTTTACTTCTCCCCTTTGCCTGCCTTGTGATATAGCTATTCCATGTTACAGGATTTTTGCTTTAGTTTTTTAAAAATTGAAATCATCATATATGTATTATTTTTAAATAAGATTTTGATGTAGAATAAGTTGAAATGTTCTGATGAAATTTGTGCCTTTCAGTTTCCACTCAACCATATTTTTATCTTTTCCTTTCAGTAAATCTATTAATGTTGGGGGGTGGGGGGAGGCGAGGATGTTGTTCTTCTAGAATTAAATAATGTAGTGGGTCTAATATTATTAATAATTTTATGATTTAAAGTTTTTCTTCTCTCAGGGAGAGAATAAATTAGCACAATCTTTTTGGAAGGTAATCTGGTATTTAGTGTGTATTAATTTTATTTTATTTATTTTTTTAAAGATTTTATTTATTTGAGAGAGAGAGAATGAGAGATAGCACGAAGGGAAGAGGGTCAGAGGGAGAAGCAGACTCCCTGCTGAGCAGGGAGCCCGATGTGGGACTCGATCCCGGGGCTCCAGGATCATGACCTGAGCCGAAGGCAGTTGCTTAACCAACTGAGCCACCCAGGCACCCAGTGTGTATTAATTTTAAATGCGAAATATCTAGTAGTTCACCTCAATAAATTGTTCTTACAGAAATCCTCATCTAGGTGAGCAAAGTTGTACATCTGAGATGTTCATTGCATGGTTGTACAGAAACTGAGAATAACTCAAATGTTCCAAAAACATGGAGTTAGAGAAATAACTTCTGTAGATTGGTATCTAAGGCAGCCATGACAAATTGGTGAACTGGAGCTGTAGGGGCAGTTTACCTTGAACCAAAGAATATTTGCAGAACACTGCTACATTACCTCATTTAATATTCACATTAGTCTTTGAAATCAGCATATTCTTAATTACATTCTACAGATGTAGAACTGAGATTTATAGATAAATAATTTGCCCAATGCATAGCTACAAAGAGGTACATTGGAATTTGAACCCAGGCCTGTGTGACTTCAAAACTCTTTCTTCAGTTGTTTGAGGCAGACTTCTAAGAAAGTCAGCTCAGCATCACTGAGGCTTCACCTGATTTTCTCACATGTGAAGTGAAGAGAAATCGGGACTTGATCTCTTACTTGCCTTTCAGCTCTAACATTTGTTGCTTTTCTTAGCATACCTGATCTACCTAAAATGAAAATATTACTTGCGAAGTACCCAACGCATCATAAGTTCTCAGTAAATATTAGTTGAATAAATAAGAAATAGCATAGCTCATTGTATCACAGAATTCCAAGCTAGCGTAGGATCTAAAGCATTTTGCAGTCTTCCCTGTCTCCCTTCCTCTCCTCAAAAAGAATGTGAGATTAACAACTTCTCTTATTCACGTCAATTAACCACATGCACATGGAGTCAGAATGCTTGCTGCTTGTGGTGATGCTTTTGTATTTTCATATGAGGGCTGACATGAAAGCCGATGGAAGGTAGCAGGGTTGTGCTAATTTGAGGAGTATGTGAACTAGCTGGTATATTTCAGTACTACCTGAGAGTTCACTTCCAGAGTTCCACATGCTGTAGCTTCAAGTAGATCATACCAGTGTCTGTTACAGAGAGGAGAAGTCTTGATATTAGGAGAGTTTGTAACAAAGCATCAGGCCGACTTCTTTTAAGTAGTAAGACTACCATGTTTGACCTATCTTTCTGCATGGTTATACAGTTTGTCTTACCCCTGTTGTTAAACCTAAAGTCATTTAAGATTTAGGTGTGTTTTTTTTTTTTTCCAAAGATTTTATTTATTTGGCAGAGAGAGACAAAGCGAGAGAGGGATCACAAGCAGGGGGAGTGGGAGAGAGAGAAGCAGGCTTCCCATGGAGGAGAGGCCCAAAGCGGGGCTCGATCCCAGGACCCTGGGATCATGACCTGAGCTGAAGGCAGACGCTTAACGACTGAGCCACCCAGGCGCCCCTAAGATTTTAGGTTTTATATGACATTTTTAATATTAGAAAACATGTTTGTATCATGACTACAATATTGACTGAATTCTTGGGAATGGGAGTGGGAGGAACTTTGTACCTCCCACTGCGTGAAATGCAGACACAGATATATACATTATTCAGGACAATTGCAATGCAAGTCTCCTTTTAAAATGGTGACAGACAATGTCTAAAAGTGTCATCAGGTTGCTTTTGTGTGAAACGCATTCACTGTAAGGGAGATGTGGAGGATAAAAACACTGATACTAAAAAAAAAACCTGATACTGAAAAGACAGAGGATTATGATTGAAGATATCAAAGCTAGGTTAAGTAGTAAGGTCATAAGTCTTTTAACTTTTTTAACTTCATTACAAGAGATTTAGAGTTAACCTTGATCTTAAATGTGTGGCATGGTTATAAGGGGGACATGGCAAAAATTATGTTAATAGATTTATATAAATCTCCCCACTAATTAAACACCCTTGCTTCATGACAGATAAATTGCATTATCTTCTGCTTAAAATATATTTACAGAATAAACAGTTGCCTTTTGGCATTATTTAAAATCCTAGACTCCAGTGCTAGAGAAAACCACCACCTCAAATAAATTTGGTTAATTTATGTTGTCCTTAGTTACTACCACAGTGGTTAAAATATGTTTAATTTTGGCAAAGAATTATAAGATGTGACAACTTGGATAATTAGATGTGTTCTTATAATTTCATTAGTATGCCTCAGTAATTAAGTCCTGTTTGGTACATCCGTTTGTATTAAACGTGATGACAAAACCAAAGTAATCTTAATCATTTTCTCATGTTTAGCTGGATCCGGAACGAAGTTTATTTGACCAAGGAGTAAAAACAGATGGAACTGTACAACTTAGTGTACAGGTAATTTCTTACCAAGGTAAGCAACTTTTATAGTTACTTAAAAGTTTAGCTCATATTTTTTAAAATATGGGAGAACTCAGTTTTACAAGTTCAACGTGTTTTAGGTGGTTGTCTAAATTACCTAATGTGATGTTGTAGCCAAACACTCATGCTTTTGGTTTAATAATTATATCTGTCAGGGTGAAGCAGATAGTATAACGTATTCTTTTTTTCTTTCTTTTTTTTTTTTTTAAAGTATAACATATTCTAACTAGTTTTTTCAGGAAAGGATATATTGTAAGGTAGAAAGAGCTGGAAGAGCAGGTTCTGGTTGACTTTCTCAGAATGCCTTAGCCACACTGCAGAACTGGATTGCCAAGGAAGCTGTTGCCCTGCCATGATCCGGAAAATGCCAGATCTGAAAGCCACCATTATAGCTGTCAACTTAGAACCACTCTGCCTTCACAGTGATCACACTAGCCAAAAAATGGGTTCCATGTGCCTACTTGTTCCTTCTTAACTTGTTTCCAGAAAAAGGCTTATGCCAGTGATTCTAGAGCCAGGATCACAACTGGAACCCTCGCCACAAGGAAATCTATTCCCTACAGTTTAGCACAGAGAGAGGAATTTGCAAAAGATGTTGAGTGACTTAGTCAGCCATATCCATCACAGTATTTTACTAATCTTGTGTAAGTACAAAAGTTAGAAAATTAGGAAACCATTTTTGGTAGGTTGAATTTTAGTTTTTAAAAAATGTGGCTTATTAGGAGTTCTGACCAGAGTTTTACACTAATTTTAATGTTTGAACATATTATATTGCTTACAATTGCATTTCACAAATCATACTTCTCTCAAACTATAAAAATGGTAGTTATCCCCTTCCGATGTACAATTTCCCCAGTACTATCATTGACAATAAGAAAGAAGTTCTTTGTTTTATCTTTAAAAGCCTAGTCACCTCTCAGTGTAAGTGGATTTGGGAAGAGCTGACTTGTTGAAATTTGAGTGGAGGATTAGGGAATAAATCTTAGGGGAAAATTTTTTTTTAAGTTATTTTTCTCATGTATATTTGAAAAAGTGACTTATCTTTATACCATATAATGAATGACAGCAATACATTTTATTATAGAGTTGGTTTTCAGGGAGGATTGAAGTCGAGTTTTAATCTTTCAAATACACTTTGATTAAATTTGATGCAGATTGTTACAGAATCAATGACCAAACAGTAGCTGTTAAGTAATGATAGTTTTTTAGAGCTGTCATTGTAACAGAAGTATCTGAGATGATTTTATGAAGAGCTAGTTTATTTGTTTTGAATATCTTAAGAATTTGGGTTTTTTTTTTCATTCAACTGAAAATGGAAATCAGAAGTTAATGTGAATTTAATTTTACAAACTCAGTGCCTATTCATTTTTAAACATGTACTTTGACCTTTGCAAAGAAAAGCAATCAGTAAATAATTTTAATTTGCTTAGAAGGACTTTTAAAAATTCTACAGGTGGGTAACTACTCATTTATATTTTCCTTAGTCTGGTTTTTATTTTCTAATCCATATTGGTACTTTTTTTCTAATAAATGTTTATATGTAGCTGTGTGTGGTGATGGTGATGGTGTTTTTATATCCTTTTAGACTTACAGAAAAGTTGCAAGAGTAGTAAAAGAACTCCTGGATGTCCTTTACTCAGATTCTCCAAATGTTAACTTTTATTACATTTGCTTTATTCTCCATCCACCTGTCCCCACATTATTTTTTTTTTTTTTTGCCCAGTTGAAGAATAAGTTGCAGACATGATTTCCTTCTATCCCTAAATGCATCAGTGTATATGTTTTCTAAAAATAAGGAATTCTTTTATATGACTACATTACAGTTATCAAAATCAGGGAATTAATATTGACACAATACTATTATCTACTGAAGTTCTAGTGAATAATTGTACTTGTGTCTAAAAGAGAGCATTTGCTCTACCATTTGAGAACATATAAACTAAGCTAAATTTTATTTTTTAGTGGCTTTTGTGTTTTCATTTAAATTTACTTTTTTTTCCCCACTCTTAAGGAATTGAACCTAAGCTAAACATCCTTGAAATTGTTAAACCTGCGGAAACAGTTGAAGTAGTCATTGATCCAGATGCCCATCATGCGGAAGCAGAAGCACATCTTGTTGAGGAAGCTCAAGTAATAACTCTTGATGGCACAAAACACATTACAACTATTTCAGACGAAACCTCAGAACAAGTGACAAGATGGGCTGCCGCTCTGGAAGGTTATAGGAAAGAGCAAGAACGCCTTGGGATACCTTATGGTAATAAAATACTTAATTACATGTTAGTAGAACAATAAGAATTAAGCTTGACATAGAAGACACTAGGGTGAGTAAGTTATAATCTATTTTAAATGAAAAGTTTTTAGGAATAATACTTCTTTTCTGTATCTCTCTTTTTATCCCCTTTGGACAAATATTGTCCTGGGTGCTAGGAATACAAAGAAATTAAAAAAAAAAAATTCTGTCTTTAGGGTGTTCATAGTGGAGTTGAAGAGAGAGAAGATAAATGAAAAGAGAGAATTACCCTTAAAAGTAGCATGGTTTTAAGCTGTCAGTAACTTAGATAAAGGGAATATGCTATTAGGATCTCAAAGAGATCAGGGACACCTGAGTGGCTCAGTCAGTTGAGCATCCGACTTTTGACCTTTGCTCAGGTCATGATCTCAGGGTCCTAGGATCAAGCCCCAAGTCGGGCTCCATGCCTCAGCATAGAGTCTGCTGCTCTCCCTCTGCCCCTCCCCCACTAAAATAAATAAATAAATCTTAAAAAAAAATCTCAAAGGGATTGCAGTGGCCTGGGGAACATTGGGAAAAGGTTTATTATTATAGACAAACTATTGAGCATAGGACAGTCCATACAGGAAATGTATGTGCAAAAGTTAGACACGGGAGTGAGTATGTAGGAGTAGCGAGAAGATTTGGTGGAGTTATCTCTAGTATAGAACTGCTTTTGATTGATGGACATGACCATGGGAGATGAATATGGCAGTAGTATATGACATACGTTGGAGCAGGTAGAGACTAAATGAAGGGAAAACAGGAGCATGTTATAGTTGAGCTGTGACTAGGTGATAATGTCTAGGTTAGCCTAGACTTGATAATTTAGGTGCAAGTATATACAGTCTGTGATGGAGAGAGATAAAATGGAAAGGAACACAATGTTAAAGGCTGGAGCTTGTTGGCATTTCAGGTTGAGGAAAAGGAATGGAGACATGGAATAGCTGAAGAGACAGAAGGAAAATAAGAACTGTATATAGTGTCTCTGAAATTGAAAAAGAGTTTTAGATGGACAAGAGTGGCCACATTGCTGACAAAGTAAAAAAAATGCCAACTGAGTAGTATCTATTAAATTTGGTGATCAGAGGCTCATTGGTAGATTTAGAAAAATAACTGTAGAGTTAGACAAAGCTGAATTATAGGAAAGAATAGACATTATAGAAGTAGAGAAGACAATATTAACCTTTGGGGGGCAAATGGGAGGAGTGTTGGGGGATAAATATTATTGAAGTTTCATGAGTTGTTAGTAACCTGAGTATTTGTAGATAAAATGGTGTGGCACGAGCAGGAGGATAGATGAAGGAAGCCAGGAGAGGGGCTTTTAATTGGAACCTAAGAAGGTAAGCCCAATTTGAAGGATCAGATAGAGCCATTCCTCAGCTATGTGATTGACGATATTGTTATTTATTTTTGACTTGTAAAAGCTAGCATAGATGTCATGCTTGACCTTATTGTTGGTGAGTTTGAAGTCACCTTTGAGAGGGGAAATGCTCAGAAGGAAAGAAGAGAGCATAAAAACATTTGAAATAATATTTTACGTAGTTTACTAGACTTTCAACAAGAACCCTTCAGTAATAGGATCTTGTATGGAGAGTAGTATATAATAATGAATTGTAGAGAGCAAGATTATAAACTCTGACTCGAGTACCTACCAGGGGTATCATTTACTTAGAATAAAGCTCTTTTAAAACACTTGGGGTTTATTTAGGTACAGGAAGACTTTTTAAATCATTGATTTTTTTTTTTCTGTCTTGAAATTGTTAGCAACTGGGAAGTTTTAGAAATTTGATTACTGTTTTCTTAGGAAACTATGATTTCGGGTTTCTGTGTCTGTACCTAAGGGTAGTCATTTTGAAATTGCTTAATTCTCTGCAAAATTGAAATATGGTTAACTGGTCATAGCTACTTTAAATCTCTTTGAAATACTGATTCACACTGGACAGTTCCCTAAAGTTCGTTTTACACATATCAACTTTGTGTCTTGACAGGAGCTTAGAGCCACCTCTTCATATATATGTATAATCCCTTCACTTTTATATTTTTCCAGGACTCTAATTCTTTTTCATGCTGATTGATTGATTGTTTTTACTATTTCACATTTAAAAACTACAGATGAAACTTAGTGAATTCATAGTAGTTAGAAGTCTGGCCAAATGGGAATGTTAAAACTGACTAAAAGTAAAATTAAAGTCAGTATTCATTCTTGTCCTTTATTAAACAATATTGAAAAGATGGCTCTGCTTTTTAATTTTTTTAATTTTTTATTTTTTAGTCCAAAACTTCACAGATATTTTAAGAAAGAGGACAGAACTAAATTTATTTCCAGTGTTGGAAAAAAATCATAAATATACCCAAGTTCAACCACACTACTGACAGAATTGCTACTGAGTTTCAAAAGAGGGCAATGCGTTACCTGTAAAAAAGTTGCTCTTATTTTAAGGTTGATTTTACTTTCCCCTACCAGGGTATCAGTTGTAATGTAAGTTGCATATTGTAGCAGTTTAACGGTTTAGTGCCACCTACGCCAGGCATCCTGTTAAAGGCTGGACTTTCAGTGGCACATAAGAAAGATAGGCCGTGCCTTCCAGCGCTTAACGGGGGGAGGTGGGGAAGTCTGCTTTTTTGTTTTTATTTTTTTCTTCCAGTTGTTTGAATAATAAAAAAGAAAGATACATACTTATGTTTTTGGCTCCCAGAATTGTTAGATATTCACATTTAAAAATATTATATATTCACACAAAACTAAAGTTTTACAGATAGAGTTGATTTGTATATAACTAGCTCTCCAGTTCCACAGTTCTCCCCCAGTCTCACGGGGGAGCTCTCATTGTGTATCTGTCACGTCTGGTTTAAAGAAAGTCAGTCTTCCGAAAAACAGTTTTCCTTTCTTTAGTCCTGCTCCCCACTTTTAACCACTTTCCGCTTCACTGCTTTTAATCATTATTAACTTCTTGTTACAGTACATGAGGTTTAGTTCTTTTATATTATTTTCCCCTGCAAAGCAAATAAAACCTTATCTTTCCCCATTTTGTGAATATTCTTACATAACTTTTAAGTCATTAGTTATTTGTGTGTATTGTGAGAATTTTTCATATAAATGTGACTGCATTTTTACAACTTCTGGTTTTCCTGAAGTTCCACGTTGACTTAATTTTTAGTTTGTGGGTTTCTGTATATACCAAGACTGACTTTCTCCCATTTCCATCACTCTGTTTTGTGCCTATAATTTTTCCCAAATTCTCAAGTATTTCTAGATTGGTTCTTTTGTAATCTGCCACAGCACTGTCTGTCATCCTCGGACATCCTTGACTTTCTCTGGTGCTGGATCCATTTTCCAGGATCTTTTATTTTCCTTTTTCCTAGTTTTATTCTCACATTTACTCATTATTCTCTCATTTCTCCTTACAGGTTTCCTTAGAAAGGGCACCTAGGAAATAAAAGTTGTTTTTATTTTTGGTTTGGTGGGGTGTTTTTTGTTTTTTGGTTGTTTGTGGGTTTTGTTTTGTTTTGTTTTTTTGGTGAGGGAGACTACAAATCTGGAGAATTGGTCAAACACTGACAGGAGTAGAAGGTTGGGCTGAGGATTTAGGGTTGCCATGTATGTGAATGCTGCATTCTAGAAGTGGAAAGGGAAGTGCAAAGGGTCTCACTCTTCAGTTTGTAGACTTTTATTACTGGGATCAGTATCCATTTCATGTCTGTCCCAAAAGTTCCGGGATGTAGGGATGTGGAAGGGGGATTGAGGGGGGGATATGGACATATGTGTGGGGATGCTTCTGTTCAGTTGGCTCCTGAGAATGAAGGAGAGGCCCTGGAGGTTCTGACCACACCATACACTTTAAATTAGTCCCTCGTTTTCCATTTACACCTCTCCTGCTACCTGGAACCAATATTGACATGAGTCAGTAAAGGGGTTCTGCAGTCAGGAAACGCTTACTTCTTACTATATCCTCCTTGATAGATATTTTAGGTCATAGCTTCTACTTCACTTGATTTTCACTCTGCTGACTATCTTCACAAATTAGTTGAAAATCTTCCATCCGTTTATCATTTTCACTCATGTTCCTATGAGTTTACTTCATTTAAAAATTCCTTAGTATCATTTTACTAGGGTCTTAGAGAAATAAGCAGGGAGAATATGCACAATTAGTTATGTTACACCAGAAGTCCTGATATTATTTAAGAAAACAAATCAGACTGATTGTATTTGCCCCAACTTTTTTGATCAAAAAAGTTGGAGCAAAACCACTTTTTTTTGGTTCATATTTATGTAAAATGAGGTTACTTGAACCTTTAAAGGGCAGCGTGGTTCAGGATAGCTTTTCTAACTTTCTGTAACTCTTTCCTCTGTTATTTTCAAATAGTGTTAAAAAACAGAGCCATTAGAGGCATCTGGCTGGCTCAGTCAGAAGAGCACGTGACTCTTGATCTCGGGGTCGTGAGTTCAAGCTCCATGGTGGGTGTAGAGATTTTTAAATAAATAAAACTTAAAAAAACAAAGCAAAACATAGCCCCTGGCTTTCTCAGTTCCTGTCTGTTCCCTTATTCCACTTTTATCTGGACTTCCTCTTTTTCTTTGGTGTTCCTGTGCTACTCAATTTAGATCCCATTCCCTCCAGTTTCTCATTGTGTTCCACTCACCTGGATGTGATCTGTGGCTCAGTTTGAAAAATGAAAGGTGGTGCACTGCTCCAGCCCCTTAAACTTTACCATGGACCTTTGTACTCAGCTGCTGTTGGATTGGGCAGAACTATTTGAGCTACTCCTTTGAGCGTGGCCTGTTGTGCTTTCAGTGAAAACTTCTTGGCTGTGTTCAGGTTCTCCTGGGCTCAGAATGAAGAATGGGTCAGGTTTCCCTTTGCTTCCCCCTTTGCTTTCTCCTGAATAGATATTGATACCATGAAGGTCTCTGACTGTTACTGCTTTGTCTTCACCTGTGTGTATTTGGCTTCCATGGGGATATATTGTCACCTGGTTTTATTGTAAATGTACATGGATTTTTGGTTTTGTTGTCTTTTGCTTTTAGTGGTTTTTTTCTTTAATGTGTGCATTCAGAGACATTAAAAAACTTTGCTGCCATCTTAGAATCCTTCTCCCTTCTCCTCTTTGTGAAAAGATCAGATAAAAAATCAGTTCTGTGGCTGTCAATCCTGTATTTGTTTGATTCATCTTTTGTTATAAATTGACTCTTAAGAAGTACCTAAATGTCTTTTTCTTGCTTATTCCAGTTGAATAGCATGCATCTTGGGGAGCATGTAACCAATACTATTTGGATAGATCATCTTCTCCATGCAGAAATACCTATACCAAAATTAATTCAGTTTTAATTACATTTATATGGGTAGAATACTCCATTAGGTGCCAGGGATACAACAATGACATATTTATACATGTTGGCCATCTTTTTCATTTGTGAACTCAATTAGATAGTAAAAAAATGATGAGGAAAATGACTATTTGGATTTACTTATCATGGATTTAACAGATTATGCTATGCATAAGGCATTGTGGTAAACTCTGAAGATACAGTGGTTTATAAGACACAGTTCTTATATTTAAGACCTTAATGTATTATAGGGAAAGACAGCTGAGTAAACATGCAATTTGCATGTTGTATTATAAGTGCCACTAAAGGGTAAATATAGGAACACCAGCTTTTTATAAGAAGCAAAAGGGAGGAAAGATTATGTTGTGCACATTTTGGAGAATAAGACTAGCTCCTCAGAAACCCCTTACAGTTTTCTTTTTTCTTTTTTTTTTTCTTTTTTTTCAGTGCACCAAATTATACACTGCTACAAAGTAATGTTTAAAACTTGGAGAACTTATTCCATTCTCTCCAGAGTAATCCCATATTTTATTCTTTCAGTTAACCCATTGAATTTTACATTGTTTTTCTTGATAAAATTCCAGACTAACTGATGTAAAACCAGGTGAATTCATTAAAAATTTAGATTGAGAAATTGAAAAGGAGCTGAGGAGAAAATATAGTATTAAAAACCTTTTTGAGTTTATTTACTTCACTTACTTGGGAAAAAAAAAACCTGTCTGGATTTTTCTCCATATGTATGTGTGTATGTATATGTGTACTGACAAATTAACTGTGAATTTATACATATCTGAGATAGGACTAGGCTAATGGTAATATTTTTCTCTTTAGATCCTATACAGTGGTCCACAGACCAAGTCCTACATTGGGTGGTTTGGGTAATGAAGGAATTCAGCATGACTGATATAGACCTGACCACACTCAACATTTCTGGAAGAGAATTATGCAGTCTCAACCAAGAAGATTTTTTTCAGCGAGTGCCTCGGGGAGAAATTCTATGGAGTCATCTGGAACTTCTTCGAAAATGTATAAAATTTGAATTGTTATCTATTTGCACTGTAACTTGAATTTAACTTTATTTCTTTATAACTTTGTCTTCATTGTGATCATTGATAATAGCAATAATAATTAACACCTATTAATTGTATAAGGCTGTGCTGGGAGCTTTATATGTATTATCTCATTTAATCCCTCTGCTAATGCCACAAATCATTACTTTCCTTATTTTTTAGATAGGATACCGTGGCTTAGAGAGCCAGCCCCACAAGGGTACAGGGCTAGGGAACGGCAGAGCCAAGATCCAAAACCAGACTGAAGAACATCAGAATCCAGGCTTTTAAGATGCTGTGACCTACACTTAGCTCTCTCCATAAATTCCAGTCGTTGACTTCTGTTTCATCAGTCAGTTCTTTCATGTACTCTTCATCTTCTGGAAATTTAAGATTGTCCACAGATTTCTTCCCTCTTGTTCTTTTCATCATTAATGGAATTAAACCTTCTAAAATTTCTTTTAATTGAATGGGATCTTAAGAGAAAAAGAAGTGTAAGTGTGCAGTCCTCTGTTTTGAAGTCTGCTAATTATAAGTATTTCCAGGTTGGTTCCACAGACATTATTATTATATTTAAGTGACTGTATACAGAAAATAGAAACTACTTGGCTGACCAAAAAACTACTTATTTGACCAAAAGCTCAAATAAATGTAAATTATTTTGTTTGAATTTTAATCCATCTTATATTTCAGTGACTGTCTGTTAAAGTATTGTAGCAGTAACCTGTTCCCTAACACCATTCTACAGGCCAGAAATGCTAGCCAGACCCACGTACTTTTCAGAATGTGTGAATAAGACAAACTCTGACTTTGTTTTTATAATGGTTATGGATTAAAAGGTAACTGGTAGGGTTGGTTCTATTATGTGCCCAGTAAAGGAACAGCTCTGGTTGGAGGGATTTTCCGCAGGTATTTGGAGGCTTAGGGTTTTCATCTGGGGTGCATTCTCTGCTGCTGAATAAGAAATGAGCTCTGGAAAGAGGCTTTCCTTCATTGATTATAGTTTCTCTTTCATGGAATCTCTTAAATATTAGAGAGGAAAAGTGTATATTGACACTGGAAGTCTTACTGCATTCATTACATTTACAGGGTTTATTTCTAGTTTTTCTTATTAGATAAATAATTTAAATGTTCTGATTAAAGTTTTGTCCTTGGTTTCACAGGGTTTTTTTTTTTTTCTCTACATTTCAGATAAATAAGGAAAACTCTTGAATTGTTTCAGGTTTTTAACATGTGAGTCATGTGTACTGAGAGGTATCCTTGTAGGAACTGTCAAGATTAGGGCAAAGACAGTGTTTAGACTACAGTTTAAAATTGGTGGGTTTTGCTCTCTCCCCCACGGCAGCACTTTGTTGTGGTTGTCTCTGGTTCTCCTAGCGCTTCTCAGTCTTTCAAGCTTTTTCAGACTTTTCCTAGTATGGGGAGCAGAGGAATCTTGTGTATCTATTCATTTGCTTGAAGTGGGGAGAATGCTCAGAATTAGGAATCTGGATGGAGCAGTAACATCTCCAGTTTACTGAAAAGTTAAGCCATGTTTCAAGCACTGTGCTTTTTGAAAACATTTTCCTTTAATCCTTATAGCAGCCTCATGAGGTGGTAGGTGGGGATATCTCGTTTAAACATGAGGAAATTAATGCTTAAGTTGGTTGAATAATTTACCAAAGTCACACAGCCAATAAGTGAGTGCTAAGATCAGAACCAAGATCTCAGGCTAGTCCCATATAACTGTTTAAACCCCCAAAGAAAGCCCCCATCTGACAGGTAGGGTTTAGACCTCTTTTTAAAAGTTTCTCAGTCCTTTCCAGCTGTGTGTGTCTGGAACTGGATCCTGGCATGGCACCATAAGTAAAACTGTGCTCGGGGGCCAGGCTAGGACTCACTCAGTACACGGATGATCGCTGGTGGGTACAGCTTCACCAGAAAAGCATCTAATCTATGATAGGCACTAAATAAATAGGCTGAAGTATTAGAGACTGGGAAATAGGAATTCTCATTTAAGAAATAAAGAATAGCATTTGAGTAGGGGATAGCAACAGATGAGTAAAGAATGGATCTCTAAGGAGTTTATATTAGGACCTTTTACAGTGTAACTCTCATGTTGAGAGCTATATTTGTAGCCATCGTTACATTATTTCATTCACTTGTGACTTTTAGGACGACTACAATTTTATTGAAAATTTAGCTATCTTTAAGGAGCCTTATAAAGTTAAAGCAGTCTTGTGGTGCCTGGGTGGCTCAGTCAGTTAAGCATCCGGCTCTTGAATCAGGTCCCGATTCAGAGTCATAAAATCGTGGGGCTCTCTGCTCAGCAGAGTCTGCTTGAGATTCTCTCTCCCTCTGCCACTCCCCTGACTCACTCTCTCCCTCTCTTTCTCTCTCTCTCAAATAAATAAAATCTTAAAAAAAAAAGTTAAAGCAGTTTTATTCAAATCTTTTATTCATTCTGTTAGATTAGTAAGTTATGACCATCTCTCCGTCATCTTGACTGCAAATGCATATCTAACAAATGTATAAGCAATTTCAGTGTGGTATACGTGCTCATCTTTGATTTGATCTTGAAGATTTCCATGTTTTAAATGGTTTTATACAGATAGATTTAGATATAGATGTTTATGTTATGGTACTATCTAACTCGGAATCTGAACTGCTCTTTTATACTGTAAATTGTAAAAAGTAACTCCATTTTCCTAGTATTTCTTAACATTAAAAGAATTAGAGCTCTCCATCTGTTATTTCTCTTAAAAATATCTTTGCAAAGTGACTATCGAGTATTTTTTAGGTTATTGTGCCAGTAAGTTTTATTTAATGTTTTGCTTTTTAGTTTATTTGGTTGGTCATTTGAATTGAGTTTTACTAACTTGAGTTTGCATTGCTGGGGTAGATGTAAACAAAAATTTTTATGTGTGTTCTTCAGATGTGTTGGCAAGCCAGGAACAACAGATGAATGAGATAGTTACAATTGATCAGCGTGAGTATTCATGCCCATGATATATGGCCCATTTGTCAATAAGAAATTTTCTTTTAAAATTCAGCACTGCAAGGTAATAAAATTAGTTTTTAAACTTTTTATGAAGTATTTTAGATATACCAAGAAATAAAGTATAGTAACTAACATCTGTGTACACCATAAGAACCTAAAACTTTATATATCAACTTTACCCTGTTGTAGATCTCGTTTTAAATGACTATCCTGAATTTGATGTTTATTATTCATTCTATGCGTATTTTATATTTTTACCAATGAGGCAACCACACTTTATAGCATTGTTCTACCAGTGTTTAAACTTTTTAGGTAAAATGATAATTAACTGTACATATCCATTTATAACTTGCTTTTTGTGTAACAGTTATGAGACTTGTGATGATTTCATTTTCACTGCTGTCTGTTATTTTTAAAACTCTGTGAATATCATGGAATGAGTATTTGTAAGAATGTGTGTGAGATTCTCTGGTTTATCACAGGGGTTCCACCCTTCCAACCTGACTAGGGATTACCACAGCTTTTCACCAAGTGGTGGTAGGTGTTGGTGTTCTCACCAGTAGTGTGAATGAGTTCTCATTTGACCATATTTTCTCCCAACATTTGATAAACTACTTCTAATGAAGAAATATTTTTAAAGCCAATGTTTTTATAATTCTTTGTCTAATGTGTATACACCACTAAGTTAATTGAAAATAAGACCAACTCTTATTCCCCAAGTTAAAGATTCACAACCCATAATGCAAACATCATACCTTATCCTTGGAACTTCTTTGGTAATTTTGTTCAGAACTGCTGTGGATTAAGGCTTTTTTTAAATGAGGCCCCTTTGTTGAGCTAGTTAGAGGGGCATCAGTAAAACTAATAGCATTTTGTTTTTCAGTAATTTTTTTCACTGCTTGTATTTAGAAGGGAAACAAAAATTTTCCCTCCGTTTTTCTTTGCAGCTGTGCAAATTATTCCAGCATCAGTGCAGTCTGCTACACCAACTACTATTAAAGTTATAAATAGTAGTGCAAAGGCAGCTAAAGTACAAAGAGCTCCAAGGATTTCAGGAGAAGATAGAAGTTCACCTGGGAACAGAACAGGTATTTCTGCATTATCTTACGGTATTTATAAAATTTGTCAATCGTGTATTTTGTTTTATTTCACTGTATGAAAATATGAACATAGATTATTTCTCTGTCAATATTTAAACAGCATTTGTTAAAAAAAAAATTTTGTTTTTAGCATGGTTGAGGGATGACCCAGAGAAGAACCTATTTGTTGCCTTTTGCCTGCTATTAATCCATGGCACTGTGGTCAACGCTTGTCCTTCTTGTCAATTTAGGAAACAATGGTCAAATCCAACTGTGGCAGTTTTTGCTAGAACTTCTTACTGACAAGGATGCTCGAGACTGCATTTCTTGGGTCGGTGATGAAGGCGAGTTTAAGCTAAATCAGCCTGAACTAGTTGCACAAAAATGGGGACAACGTAAAAATAAGCCTACAATGAACTATGAGAAACTCAGTCGTGCATTAAGGTAACCATTTATCATTACTATCGTTTATTATTTCTTTTTATTATCAAGCCTTTCTAAAAAATGACTTCTTATTCTAGGTTTAACATTGTTATAAAACATTAAAAGACTTGTTCATAAGATGTTTATTTCATTAAACAAAGAGCTAAAAGTTTCACACTTACGTTAAAAGTGACTTTTTTTTAAGATTTATTTATTTTATTTCTTTTTCCTTTTTTTGGGGGGGGGGAAGGCGATGGTGGTTCCTTGTGGAAAATAAGATTTATTTATTTTAGAGAGAGAGCTTGTGCGTGCTTGAGCATGCAGGGGTTGCGGGGGGGGGGCAGAGGGAAAGGGAGAGAGAAACTTTAGCAGACTCTGCACTCAATGCGGAGCCGGTGCGGGGGGAGGGGGCTTGATCCCCTGATCCTGAGATCACGACCCAAGCTGAAACCAAGTCAGACACTTAACCGACTGTGCCACCCAGGCACCCCAAAAATGACTTTTTACAAAGATCTTTAGTAATAATTTTGAGGCACGTATTTTTTTTTAAGATGATTCCAAGATTATTTGCTTTTATCTGGTTGAAAAGCATATATTACTCTGTTTAAAACTTACATGTTTAATCTCTCAGTTTTCTGTCATTGACATAACAGATAAAGATGCTGTCATTTGCATAGGTGAATCGAGTATAAAATTTTAGCAAAGATGCAGATATTTTCTGTTTTTATAACTAGGTGCAAAATGTCGACCCATATCTCTGTTATTTCTTTCCCTTCAGCCTGCCTGTATCTGAATATCCAACCTTTACACAGATTGAAATGAAATAGAATAAAATTATTTGTAACATAAGTAGTATGAATTTTTTTTGACATAATTACTCTCAGAAATTATGCTTACCCCAGTGATGGAAATTCAATATGTACATTTAAGTAAAAAAGCAGGATATATGAATATATGGAACTAATGTCTTTTTTTGGAGAGTGAACATAGTGTGAAATAGCTCTGTAATTTATCTCTATTTCTAAATAATATGCTTTTACTGCTACTTCATGTTTCATTTGGACATTGTGAACTTCACACTGAGAGATTATGATTCACCTCTCATCACTACACACACACTCTTTCTCCCTTCATCCTAATGTAATTACATAATTATATGGAAATGGTGGTTATATCAGTATTCATTGTTAGGATCATGATCATGTAAGTTCTGTTACATATTTTAGCATGATTATTTTTCTCTTCCAAAATCACTGTTTTCTTTAGCACTCATGAGTAACTAAAATGCTTCCTTTTCTTTTCTTTTTTGTAAATTTTATTTATTTGAGAGAGAGCAAATGAGAGAGAGTATGAGTGGGAGGCGGGGGTGGGGCAAAGGGAGAGGGAGAAGCAGACTCCCTGCTGAGCCGGGACTCGATCACAGGACCCTGAGATCATGACCTGAGCTGAAGGCAGACACTTAAACTGACTGAGCCACCCAGGCACCCCTAAAATGCTGTATTTTCAGTGTGTTTATCACTTATTTAATCTCACATACTTTGCCAACTATCTAAAGATCATTTCCATATAATGAAAATTAAAGCTCTTGTTTTTGGCAGTTGATATAATTGCATATATACAAGTCCCTTCAAAATTATAGATAAATTATTAGAATTAATCATTAAGATGCCAGGTCTCCTCAGATTGATATGTTTCAATGCAGAAAGTTTTTTTGTAGAACTTAACATGGTGATTGTAAAATTTATGTGGGAATATAAAGTGCCACAGTAGCTAGGATACCTGAAGATTAACAGAGTGGGAAGACTTGCTCTCCAAGCTACAACAATAAGACAGTGTGTCGTTTGCTTAGGAGAGACAAATAGGCCACAGATTACAATAGAGAGCCCAAGTAGAACCAAGAATATAAGAGTATTTGACTTAAAGATGGCGTGGGGAAAAGACATGAGGAAAAGACCTGCTTTTCAATCGATGGATCTCGGACAGTTGACTGTCCACATGGAAAAAAGTGAAACTCGACCCCTTCCTCATACCATACTAGATATCGGGTCCATGTAGCTTGTAGCTCTAAATGTGGAAAGTAAAATAGGAAAGCATCTAGAAATACCTCCATGATGTCGGTAGGTGAGGAAAGACATCAAACAGAATGGACAGCACTAATCCTGATGGAGAAAATTAAGAAATTCAATTAAGCACTTTTTGGTCAACGAAAGCCATTGTCGGGAGAGTGAAAGGCAAGCCACAAACCTGACATAAAAGTCATGTCTGAAGTAACTTAAGAACTCTTACAAATCAGTAGAAGAAATAGAAAAAATAATCAAGAGACATGAATAGACACTACGGACTGGAGATTATCCTCATGGCCAGTGACTGTTCGCCGTGGCACACAGCCTCTTTCATAATCAGGGAAACTTGGTTGGAAACCACAATAAAATGGCACAATGTATATCTCAGGATGACTAAAATTTAGATGCTTGCCGATGTATCAGGTGTTGTTGAGGATGTAGAGGACCAGGAATGCCTCTACATTTTTGATAGGAATGTAACCTGTAACCCAGCAGTTTCTCTCAGTATCTACCAAACAGAATTGCATGCATATGCCCACACTCATGCTTATAGCAGCATTATTTATAATATCCAAAAACCAGAAACCAAATACCTAACAACAGGAGAGTGAATAAATGAATTGTGGTAAACAAGAGTGGACTGTGTGTCCATGGAAATGAACTGGGCTACAAGCATTGATATGGATGAACCTCACAAATGCAATGTTCAACAAAGGAATCAGACCCGAGAGAGTATATATTGTATGAATGCATTTATAGTGTAAAGTTCAAGAAACAGGAAGAGTAAATTACAGCATTTAGAGATGCATGTTTGGGTGACAAGCAGTGAATTACCATCATGGAACAGGATTGTTTTTAACCTTTTAGAGTGAAGCAGGGGTAGTGATTGGGAGGAACCTTGGAGGGATTCTAGGGAATTATATTTCACAATTTGAAAGGCTAAAAAAACCCACAAGTTTAAAAAAAAGGGGGGCAAAATCATACCCATGAAAACACAGGTACCATGTACCTTTCTACTTTCTTCATTTTAGAGCGTGTACAAATGTGATGAATGCTATTATATGTGGTTGTATGACAGCATCTAGTAGATTGAAGGACATACTAAGTAAAATTAAAACTTAGTGTTCGTACTCTTTATCACCTTGTACCAAGAGACATAAGATTATACCAACTCCATTTTCCTCCTTGAAATATAAAACCACTTTCTTCCTTTATCTTACTTTTTTCTCAAGTGTCTATTTGTTACAGCCTTATATATTATGTAGAAATTTTCTTAAGAAATTAAAATACCAATCTCATTTTAAACTGGATGACAGGCAGTTGGTGGTTTGTGGGCTAAGATCTAAATTATGTATAAACGTAATTGGCACAAAAGGAAACACACGAACTCTGTCCACTGTGTTGTATCTCTCACTGAGAAAGTGAACATAATTGACTGTTAGACTTTCACTGTTCAGAAATTAAGGAAAAGGGACTTAATTTCCTGCGTATAGATCCACCTTTTCATTAATGGACTCTTGATTAAGTTGAATGACTTTGATAATAAGATCCTGCCAAATGTGGTAGTTTACAGCATTTTGGTACTTTGGGAAATAGTTGTTCCTTTCATAACTGTTTATTGTCAAATTGGTACAAATGGGTAGTGCAGTTTTAAAATAAAGGCTTCGAGGAGGTGGGGAAAAATAAAATAAAAAACAAAACAAAATACAAGGCTTTAACAGTCCTCCTGCCTATAAAAGTCTTGACTTACCTTTTTTCCTTTTATTGGAATTGGCAGCACATAACAGTAAATAAACTCTGTTTTCCAAAGTAAATGTAAATCCAGCTCTATTCCCATCTCCATACATAGCAGCAGTAAACCAGACATCTAGAGGGGCTTCTCCAGATTTGTCTGTGTAGATATAGAAACCTTGTTTCTTTATGATCTCCTCTTCCTTGGTTTTCTGTATCCTGTCTTTCTTCTAGCCCTTTACTTATACTTTGAGGCTCCATATTAGATTTGGAGAATTTCACTGAAAGGAGAGCCTTTACATATTAAATGACGGCAAAGGTGTGGCTACAACATAAGGGATTTTGTACAATGCAGAAAAGAAGTGGACATTCCCACAGTCCATAGAATATATGTATTACAAATTTCTCCTTTTATGTGGGTTCTTAATTATTAACATAGCTTATATTTTATAGAGGGCTATGTGCCAGTCATTGTGTGCTTAAGTGAGCACTTTGCAGAGACAGTCCTTTTAATTCCCAACAATTCTATGAGGGTAAGTAATGTTTTTGTCCTCATTGTATAGACGAGGAATAAAGTCTTAGAGAAAATGTGACTTTCGTGTGGACAAAATCACAAAGTTGAGACACTGGATTTTGAATCTTGACATTCTGACTCCAAGCCCATGTTCTTAGGTTCTATTACTGCTCCCAAGGTTTTTTGTTTTGTTTTAATAATGTTCATTTTTAAATCAATATCTTATCATAATTGTTGAAATATGGTTTGAAAATTCAGCATATAGAGTTTTAGAATACTGAACATTGAAATTTTAGTAAGCAATGCTTTGAAGTTTCCTTGGATAGTAACATTAAATACTTCTATATAACTTCAGTGTTAATTGCTATCAGGGAAATACAGTACTAGGCTCCTGCTTATGGAAGGATTTGTGAATTATTGTAAGAAATCCAAATTCTGTATTTTTTGTATAGTCCTAACATGTTTTTCTTTTTAAAGGTATTATTATGATGGGGACATGATTTGTAAAGTTCAAGGCAAGAGATTTGTGTACAAGTTTGTCTGTGACTTGAAGACTCTTATTGGATACAGTGCAGCAGAGTTGAACCGTTTGGTCACAGAATGTGAACAGAAGAAACTTGCAAAGATGCAGCTCCACGGGATTGCCCAGCCGGTCACAGCAGTAGCCCTGGCCACTGCTTCCCTGCAGACGGAAAAGGAGAATTGAGCCCAGGATCTTCTGGGAGCCCGAGGTCTTTCTTAAATATTAGAGCAAGTATTGCTCTTACCTTTATTACTGAATTTGAATCTTCTTTTATTTCTAGACTGTACAATCTGATGCATGATTTTTTTATAAATATTTCATACTCTTGTGAATTTGGATCTTTTTACTTTGAGCATATATTTTAGAATATGTGTATGTTAAGGATCACCACAATGTCTTCAGCACGAAGTCAGGTTCATTGTGGGATAGTTTGTTAACAGTCAGGAAAGCTAAACTGGTCAGTATTAATGTCTAGCCCTACCAAAAATAGCCAGTAGCATCTGAGGATGAAAAATAAATGAAGTATCTCCAGGAAACAGTCTGGCTTAACTATTTTTGAAAATATAACTGTTTCCCCTCTCTGCTGCTTTAGATGTTGCTTTACATAGAACCAGAAAATGGAATTTTTCATAGCTAAAGCATGTGTGCCTGTTTCATCTAATCAAGCAGAGCTAAAATATTCATATCAAATAAAATTATAATATTAATAAATTACTAAACTGAGAGTATCAAGTTATTAAAATAATTTATATATTTGCAAGCAAAGGACAATACGAAGTCGACTGGCAGAAGAACATTGCTGCAGAAGGAGATCCAGGTTGAAATCTGGCTTAACTCAAGCTAATTTTAAGGATTTTCTGTATAGATTATTCATAATATCAGGCCAAGAATTTAAATTATTTTAAGAGAGGCATTTAATTCTAATAAACCAGCTATTAACAAAAATTCTGAAATGATCTCTGTTTTTCCCGTCAGAGATTTAAAAAACTGAAAAGGTATACCTCAGCCAGAAAATAAAAGTTTGGTTTAGTTTGGTTTGGTATGGCTTTCTTTCTTTTTTAAAATTGCCCTATACTGCCAGTATATTATGCAGAAGCAGCTTATATAGTCATTGTGTTTCTGATGAAATGAAGACTTTAAATCAGTAAGCAGTACTTTACCTTTCAAGACAAGAGCAAATTACTTGCCAGTAGTTTTTAAAAAGAAATTCTCCAGTATAGGCAGTCTTCTCTCAAAACAAAATTTCCCATTTACTTAATTTCTTCCTTTTGAATATTATATATATGTGAGTATAAATATCTGTATACAATGTCCAGTTGACCACTATACACATATATATGAAGATATAATGATAGTCAAAAGGAAAGATATATTAAAACATAATAACTCATTTAAAAAATGTTTTAATTATATGATTCTCATATATGAAACTCTTATCACCAGCTAACACTAAACAGAAATGGCTAGAAATGTCCTTCTTTTTTGCTTGCTTTCTTTTTTTCTTTTTGTTAAAACAAAAAAGGTATTATACACGAATCATGAGATACTGACAAAGAGCTTTTAATCCTCTTATGGCAGAAGATTGATTCTCACACATTACTTTATGCATCTTCTCCCTCATCATTTCCTTTAAATCCATCCCCCTAAACAGCTTTATAAGAGCTCAGTTGATGCTTCTGACTAACTGGAGGAAAGGGCCATGGTTCTAAGTCAAGGAGGCATTGCTAGCGGTCTCTGTACTGGTCCCAGATGGTGGTTTGGAATGAACCATAAGGCAGGGATCCTAGGAGCAAGCAGGAGAGGCAGGATCTCTGGTTTTCTTCCCTGGTAACCTCAAATCATAACTTGAAGTGCTGGGCTGTAGGACTGCAATGTGGAATGTCAGTTCATTTATATGCTTAAGTCATTTAAGACCCTGCAGTGGATGCCTAAAAAGAGTAAAACTTATAACTTGTATTTTTACCTTTCTATAAACACATATGGAATAGACTGACAAACTATTAGTTTAATTTGGGCACTGACTACAAGAATATCTGAGTAGAATAAACCATATGAAATAATATATAGAAGCTCTATGTTCAGAACAAATAGATCACCAAAAAGAAGGTTTTACTGCACCATCTTGCAGTCTGGGGAGTTGGCAAGTCGCTTATAGTTTTAAAAAATACAATAAAATAAACTCTTCTGGTATGTTAGCAAGAGCTTAAAATTTTTGACTTTAATATTTAAAATGCTTTTGGGAAGACATTATTTTAATGTTTTAGCAAAGGTGACAGACTTTATGTTGCAACTATATGTATTATGTATATATTTTAAGGCAAGGAACACCCACATTTCTTTTAGATCTCCAAAGTCAAACTATTGCTGTTTCTCCTTTAAGCATTCCTTAGATTCCTTTTTCCGAGAACACATTCTCTCCATTTTTCTTCCTTTGGCAGTTTTTCTTTTATTCCCCATTATAACTTGAACAAAGATCATTCTCATACAGGATCAGGTGCTGCTGCTTTTTTCTTTTTCTTCTTCATCTGTCACCATCATTTTATGCACCAGAACGTAGGTGAAGTCATGAGACTAATTTCCCCAACTGATTGAAGAAACTTCAGTTACTTTTTCTCAACTTAAATATTAAACTATTTTCATTGTCCTTTTTGAAGTATGATCCTCAGAAAGCCAGGAGTCTTTTCTTTTATTGAAAGAGAACTTGCGTTGTAAAAGAAAATATAATTCATGATATTCATTCTTTGCTGTTTTTATGAATAAATTTTCCATAGGGGAATTTACAGTGTATTTAAAGGAAGAAAGATAAAATGATTGGTCATCTTTTGTACCGTCTAAGTACAAAAATAAGGAAATGTCCATTTTTGTTTTAAAACTTCTTTTCCATATGAGGTTCTCATTGAACCAACTTTCATAAGTATCTAGCCTGAAGTTTGGAAATTTGTGTTGATATCAGAAGATCAGACATATTAAACAGAATTGCTGTGTGTGGTTGATCTTCACATGGATTGACTCATCACATCACATTAATTTTTGTATCAATCCATGTCAGTTAATTAGGGAAATGGTTTAGTTGTTTTTCTCTCCCGATTAATGGTGAAACTCAAGTGTGATATTTCTTTAAAGGGTTGTGCCTCCAAATATTTTTGGTGAGGTCGGCTGTTTTCCACGTTCATCGTTTTATGCTACTGCCTTTTAAAAAGAACTAGTGTATCTTTGAAATAGCACAAAAATGTTTTAAAATTCACAATTATAAAACAACCTGTGACTAACTTAATGTCTTCACATCTAGGAGGTGTAAAAATACTGATATTTCAGTGATATTTCACTTGCTGCCAGAAAAAAATATTCTCAGTCTTTTGTAAAAGGAAGGAGGATTTTTGCATACATTTTTACTCTTTAAATAAAGACCCTTATACAGTCATAATAACAATTATGTATTGCTTTGTGGTTTTTATTTTTTTTGTAATTTTACATGAAACAGTTATTTTCTATTTTTACTCAGATAAAAAATATTTGTGCATAAAATGTAAAAATAGTAAAATGAGAAAAATAAAACTATTATACAGTATATTTCTGCGTTTTTGGAAGTTTTTTTCCTGCATAAAAAAATAGTCTCAAATTCCTGGAGTATTAGGTTGGATGAAAATATGACAGTCTACATCTGCTGTATTATACATGAGAGTCCCACATACTTAAAAACTATGCATTTGGGAAGAACAGATCCCACTGAACTAAAATTAGATATTAGAGTTTAGTCTTTAAGAAAATAAATGAGGGACTCCTGTGTGGTTCAGTCGAGCATCCAACTTTGGATTTTGGCTCAGGTCATGATCTCCCAACGGTCTTGGGATCGAGCCCCTTGATGGGCTCTGCACTCAGCAGGGAGTCTGAGATTCTCTCCCCCTCTCCCCTGCTTGCACGTTCTCTCTCTCTTTCAAAATAAATAAACTTTAAAAAAAAATAAAATCCCATCCACAGAGCCAAACTGTTTTAGAATAGGAACAGGAGAAATGGTAACACTGAGTACTTGTCAAAAGGCAAGCAATGACTGTTAAGTAGAAATTTTTAATAAACCTTTTTTAACTAAAAAAAATTACCTATTTATGTTGTCTGCATAAAAACAGGATGCTTCAGCCAGGACCAGAGTATATGGAATCAAAGGGGTCAGGGGAAAGGGTGCTATATGTTACTTACGGTCAAGCAATGATCAAACTCTGATTAACATGTTTACAAAATTATGGTTTGAGTGAAACAAACTGCTTTAAAAACACACAACCTAATTTTATCTAGTTTGAAGTAATGAAAATAATCAGAAAATTAGGTATATTTGTAATCCCAAAACACTGATTTTTTTGGTGTGTGTATGACTTTAAAGCTTAATTTGCAAGCTAAGCACATGTTTTAAAAGGCTTTTTACTACAGGTAAACTGATTTAAAACACTTAGACTGATTTTAAAACCCATGGTGAAGGACAACTTTTTTATTTCCAGTGTGTCACAGACTGAAACTCTTAGAAAACAGATGATTTCCCGGGGAGGGGGGGAAATGGGGAGTTGTTTAATAGGTATAGAGTTTCAGTTTTGCAAGATGAAAAATTTCTGGATATTGATTACACAACAATGTGAATATACTTTCCACTACTGAACTGTACACACTTAAACAAGGGTAAGGTGGTAAATTTTATGTATATTTTACCACAATTTAAATGTTTTTTAAAAAATCACTAGGAGAATTTAGTAATTCAGTGTAACTCACCAACTTACACAATACAGGGAGACAAAGCTGATTATCCCAATAACTGTAGGAAAAGTATACAGTAAAATTTCACCTTCATTCATGATAAAAATTGAGCAAACTAGAATTAGAAGGGAACTTCCTTAACGTGATAGAGTGTCTGAAAAACCTGCAGCTAACATCATAACCGTTTGTCTTCCTTCTAAAATTTGGGGAAAGAAAGGTATCTGCCGTCACCATTTCTATTCAACACTATATTGAAGATCCTGGCCTGTGAAATAAAATTAGCATACATATTGTAAGGAGGAAAACTGCAGAAGACATCAAATGTTGAAAATCCTAAATAATAGATTTTTTTAAAAAACTAAAATTGAGGGGCGCCTGATTGGCTCAGACGGTGAAGCGTCTGCCTTCGGCTCAGGTCATGATCCCAGGGTCCTGGGATTGAGTCTCAAATCAGCCTCCCTGCTCAGTGGGGAGTCTGCTTCTCCCTCTGTCTGCCGCTCCCCCTGCTTGTGCCTGTGCTTTCTCTCTGTGTCAAATAAATAAAATCTTAAAAAATAAACAACTAGAATTGATTAGTAAAGTAAGGTACAAGGTCAATACACAAAACTCAATTTTATTTCTACATGCTACCAACAAATAATTGAAAATTGAAATTTAGAAGTTACCATTTACAATAATATTAAAAAACATGAAATAATTAGGAACCAATACAACAAAATTTGGGCAAGACTTGTCCAATGAACCATGGAAATTGCTAAGAAATGAAAATCTGGAGAGTTATACCATAATTGTGAATTGGAAGACTTTAATTTTGTACGTGTTAATTGTCTCTAAATTGATCTATGAATAGTGCAGTTCAATTCAAAATTCTGGGAGTCTTTTTTTATAAACAAGCTGATTATAACATTTTTTTGTAAATGCAAATGATTCAGAATAGTCAAAACAATTTCAAGAAAAAAATTAGAGAACTTGCACTATGTAAAGATTTGCTATTTAAAGCTACAGTAAGGAGTGCCTGGGTGGCTCAGTCGTTAAGCATCTGCCTTCAGCTCAGGTCATGATCCCAGGGTCCTGGGATCGAACCCCATGTGGGGCTTCATGCTCTTCAGGGAGTCTGCTTGAGATTCTCTCTCTTCCTCTCCCTATGTCCCTCCCGCCACTCTTTCTCTCTCTCTCTCTCTCTCTCAATTTTTTTTTAAAGACACAGAACATACCCATTGAAGGACTCGCACTAAGGTTTACAGCAGTTTTATTCAAAATGGCTCCAAACTGAACAATCCAAATATCCATCAACTTGTAACTGAATAAATAAATTATGGAATACCCATACAATGGAAATACCATTAAACAATAAAAAAGAAATGAGCAACTGCTTCACCAACAGCTCTAGGAAAGGTGTATCTGATCTGTAAGAACAGAAGGCAGATCAGTGGCTGCCTGGGGTTAGGGATGGGGGGTAATTTTCTATATTGGAAACAATGAAATTTTGAGGGGTGATGAGTATATTCTACATTATCCTTTGCCGATGATTACATAGGTAGACAAATTTGCCGAACTCATTAAATGTACACTTAAAATGGGGGGGAGGGCATGAGAGTATGTAAATTATACCTCAACAAAAAACTGAGTTACTAGAAAAATAAAATGAAAAAGATTAAAGTACATATCCACTTTTTAAAAATTATTAGCCTTCACAGACATGAGATTACTCTAATTGCTATAATTGTTTCAGTGTCTGTCCTTATCCACCTGTGGACAGATAGCAAAAAGGTCACGTACTGACACTCATCGGCAGACCACACTGATATAGAGTGTTTTGTCATTAAATGATGAGCATCAGTTTTAGCTAAATAATTATGGCAATGTCAGTGGTATATGAAAATTTCTATGTAATATGAGAAAAGCACTTGCTCATATCTGCTAACAAGGTAATTGATTTTGGGGTCTTCATGACACATCTAACACCCAATTAACACCCATGCTATTTTTATAAGTGATATGACAGTGACTAGATGGGAATGGAATAGAACACTTAAAGATAACTATTGATCCTATCTATGAGCAACTCTTTAGTTCACTTGCTTAGAAATCTATGCAAAAGATTTGTTCTAATATTCCCCATTCTAAAAGGAAAAGTGAAGTTTCCTACCTCTAATGTTGGTGTCACTTTATAGAAGTAAGGGTATGATCCACATTTCATTAGCACATTGATCAACTTAACATCATGGCATAAATGAACCAGGATGTTCACTTGCGTTAGTGGTTTAAGAAAATGGCTATGTATTAAGAATCCCGTAGGAGGATTCTTGTCTTCAGGTCTCAGATTACAAAATGAAGAGGATATTTTATTTTCAAGAAAATTCTTTAAGTACAAAAATCTACCCTATTACTATTGGCCTGAAGTGTATTGATCAATTGATTGAACAAATAGGAAGTACCTAACAGTGGAGGATATGTAAGGTGGTGTGTCAAGTAAAGAGCCAGAAGAAATACGTGATAGTCCCAGCTCTACCACTAACTAGGTACGTAATTTAGGGCAAGCCATTTAGCCTCTCTGTTCCTCCATGGCCTCCTTTCTAAGCTAGGATAGTCGACACATTTGCCTGCAGTGCATGTCTATTGAGATGATTAAATGAAATCATGTACGTGAAAACATCTTACAATTATGTAACATGAAATAAGTGCAAGGGTCTGGAAAAGAAAAACTACCCTCCACAGAATCCAGTTCTCTATTGTGGAAATTGGCACTCATCTCATTTAATGATAAAATGATAACACATTGTAAAATGATCAATTCTTTTAAAGATGATAAAATGTCGTTGAATGGCTGAATGAGTGACTAACTATTTATGGCTAAATCTGATCCCTTATGCTATGCCAAGCCCTTTATTTGCATTCTTGTTTATTTCTCTCAACCCTTTGAATTAGGACTATTACCCCTTTTATAGATGAAGAAACTGAAGCACAGACTGGTCAGACGAGCTGATCAAGGTCAATTGTATAAAACCAAGCTAGACTTGAAGCCAGTGCTGGTGCTTTTCACTGAGGAGCGTCTCAACAGCCGTTTGCTGTCACATCTGTAGTCACTGCAAGGGAGATGTGTTTAATACTTCTAACAAAGAAGAATTGCAAACACTGAGTACCTTTCTCATTTCTCCTGGCTTTTAGTTGTCTTATCCAAAGTGAGAGATTTAACACTAAATTTTTTAAAGGTCCACGCATCTCTAAAATCATATAAGTCAATAATGTTTTAGGGGCACCTGGGTGGCTCAGTTGGTTGAGAGTCCGACTCTTGATTTTGACTCAGGTCATGATCTCAGGGTTGTGGGATCAAGCTCTGTGTAGGGCTCTTTGCTGAGCATGTAGTCTGCTTAGGATCTCCTCTCTCCCTCTCCCTCCCTACCTCTTCCTGCTCCCCCCAAAAGTCAATGATGTTTTATAAAATGCTGTTATACAGCCCTTTGTAAGGTAATGGATATAGGCAATCATCACCAACAAATGCTGAAAACATTAAGTGAAAAGTTGGTGAGGCATTTGATAAAGGACAATACCTGAAGGCACGGATCTATCTTAATATCACACAAAAAGAGATAACCAGCTATGTGCCTCCATAAGACTGTTCTTGACAAAAAGTAAGTTGAACCTGAATCTGATAAATCTCCTAGAAATAAGTCTCAGTTTATAGGAAACATATGAAACAGAGAAATCATCATTACATGGATACAATTAGCAAAATACAAATGAAGACAACAGATAGAAGCAAAGAAAAAATTAATTATATGAAAAAAAGAGGAAGGAGAATGTATAGATTAAAAGAGATTTAAGAGTTTTTTTAAACTGAGGTATAAGTGACATATATTAAGAGTCTTAATCAACCAAATGAAATGTGTGGTTTTGTTTGGATCCTAATTTCAACAAATAAACTGTAAAAGAAATTGAAGCAATCAGGGAAATTGGATTGGATATTTTTAAATATTATGGAATTTCTGTTAATTGTTTAAGGTGTGGTAATAGTTTTGTGGTTATAGGGAGGGAAGGAAGGAAGGAAGGAAGGAAGGAAGGAAGGAAGGGAAGGAGGGAAGAAGGAAGGAGCAAGGGATGAATGGATCTTTATTTTTTTTAAATGTATACTGAAGTATTTAGAGATGAAATAATGTGTTATCTAGTATTAACTTAAAAATATTTCGGTGGGGGAGGGCCTGGGTGGCTCAGTTGGTTGGGTGACCAATGCTTGATTTTGGCCCCCTTTCTCTTCCCTCCCTGACCACCTACTGTAAAATTGCCCACCTACTGTAAAATTGCCCACCAAAGGGTTGAATCAATTTATACTGCCATGAACAAGGGATGAGAATGCCTGTTTCTACACACGTTGTCGAACACCACAAATAATCAGACACTCAAATCCTTAATGTAATAGGTCACAAATTATATTTCATTATTTTGATTTCCATTTCTTTAAAATGGATAAATAAATGTCAGGAGAGATTAAGTGATTTGATGAGGGTTACACTGAACACAAGGGGCAGGGTGAGGGTGAGAACCTGGTCTCGTGACTCCTAATCTAGGACCATTTCATTTGATATAAAAAGTTCCAGTTTCCCTTCTTCCAGTAATTGTGTGTTGGGGAAGGGAGTGGCGCTGGTGGAGAGCAAGGGGACTGAAAGTTACAGGCAATAATGTGTGTGAGGATCATCTTTCACTGAATGGAAAATTGGGGCAGAGGGGCAGGCATAAATGAGAGAAGAACTGTATGAAATAGACCTCAACGTATAAGAAATGCTTTGTTAGTGGCCCTGGTCCTCAAAATACATGGTGAATGGCATATCACTTTATTTATAGATCAAGAAAAATTATTATACTAGAAAACTGCTTTTTTCCTGTGGTTATTTAGGTTATATTCCATTGAAGCTTGGATCTGCTGAAACCCATTATTGGTAGCATCAATATGGCATCAGGAAATAGATAAAAAAGAAATTGAAAATATCAGAAATAATCTTATTGATCACGTGTTTATCTATTTAATAGGAAAATTATGTCTACTTGTTGATTTAAAAAATCCATTTAAAATGGGGTGCCTGGGAGGCTCAGTCAGTTGAGCAGCCAACTTTTGATTTTGGTTCAGATCATGATCTCAGGGTTGTAGTGATCCAGCCCCGTGTTGGGCTCTGTGCTCAGTGAGGAGTCTGCTTGTCCTCTCCCTCTGCTCCTTGCCCTGCTTTCTCTCTAAAATAAATAAATAAAATCTTAGAAAAAAAATCCATGTAAGATATTTTATCTTTCTGACATAAGACACAAAATTTGCGAGGAAATCTTTTCTTTCTTTCCTTCTTTCTTTTTCTTTCTTTATTTCTCTCTCTCTCTCTCTTTTATTTATTTATTTATTTTTTAAAGATTTTATTTATTTATTTGACAGAGAGAGAGAGATAGCGACAGCAGGAACACAAGCAGGGGGAGTGGCAGAGGGAGAAGCAGGCTTCCCGCGGAGCAGGGAGCCTGATGCGGGGCTTGATCCCAGGACCCTGGGATCATGACCTGAGCCAAAGACAGATGCTTAACAACTGAGCCACCCAGGTGCCCCTCTCTCTCTTTTATTTAGAAGCATGTTAAGGTGTGGACCATGCTCAATGAAGGGATTCATATTTGGATAATAGTAATCACAGGAAAACAGCATTTCACCACTTTAATGCTTAATTCTTTTTCTTTAATATATTTGGCTTTTATACACCTTTTAAAATCAACCTTAGAAGTAACTTGGTAGAAACTATTCTGCATCAAATATTTTCTCCTAAGTAGAAATTTTTGGTTGTTGTATTGATTGATCCCATATCTCCTTATGAAAACATCTTGACTGATATCACTGGTTTAGGTTTGAAAGGGATTAGACAATCTGTGGTAATCCATTTTTTAAGTCAAGACTTTTAAAAGGCACGGATTTCTAGAAATGGCAGGATTACCCTCCCGCTAAGATATATTCGTGGACTCAAAATTCATCTTAACCTTTCTTGTTCCACAAGCTGGAAAAAAAGCAGCTGTCCAGCAGAATCCTAATGACAAGTTCTTGTTAAATTCTCAGTACCGAAGCAAAGCAATGAACTCTAAGAGCCATAAGCTTCAGAAGAATTTAGCAAACAGGAAGTCAGAAAGCTTTCAGAGGTGAAATCTTTCAGCTGTGGGGATTTAGGTCTGAAATATTCCATGATACGTATTTGGTAAACTTTCATACTGCTGGGGAAAAAATTCTCTCCTGTTTCCTTCTTGTGTAAAAATTAGCTCATCTCATCCCTGTTGAGAAATAAATAATGCCAAGTATCTTTGCAAAGATAAGCCAAGTAAGCTTATTTTCTACATTTTCACGTCATCTGTGAAGATATCGGAATGCCCTTTGGCTCTTTGGTTTTCAAGTCATTGGCAATTTCTTTGAAACAGAATGATCCTGAGTGTTCTTTCTCAGATGAGAAACAGCTGAACTTGGTCCCACCCTGTGGGACCTACTCAGAGTAAATCAGATACACCGTGGAAGCTGGGTGTACTCCTTCTGAAAGTCCATGATTATCTCAGCTTATTAAATATCATCCTAGAAATCTGAAGGAGTTAATGTTGTGCTTTGGAAATCTTTACTCCAGATATATGATACTGGTTTCCTGGAGTAAATCTTCCTGTATTTTCTCCTTTCCCCAAAAGCTGATAGCCAGATCACTTTAGTGTCTCCTTTTGGGGTGGAGTGTGGTTAGGGGCTCTATTTCTTCACTCTGTTCCCTTTGATTGACAAGTTTTTTCTTTTTATCCTTCCTTTTCCTTCCACTTCTTTTTACTCTCTTCAGAATCTTCATGACTTTGGGCACTTGAAAAAAGGTCTAGAACGGAGCCTAAAGGTGGGTTTTGAGGACAGTGGAAGTGCTCTGTATAAGCAGATAAAATTCTGTTGTTCACGGCCCAGAAAATAAGAGAGAGAGGAAAGCTGAGCATGGTGTCTGTGAAGGCTGAGTTGCAGAATCTTGTAGCAAGTTGAATACTCAATGTGCAATTCTAAGATGCTGGCATTGCTATAGGATATAGCCCTCCCTATCCCCTGCGTGCCCCTGCAGTCGCCGCCTCAAGTACAGGTGCACTGAATAGGTAGATTTGGAGGCAACCAACCAAGAAACATACCTGAATCTTAGGAGTGGAAAGCCTCCCAGCTGACATTGTGTGTTTGTGTGTGTGTATACATTTCAGTATATCTGTGGATGATTTTTGAAGAATTAGAAAGTAATTCATTAAAATATAAACATTGGTTATCTCAAGATGATAGAATTATGATTTTTACAAATGTGTATATTCCAAATTTTCTACAGTGAAAATATATTACTTTAGTCACATTTCCAAACACGGTCAAGATGGAGTCAGAGGTACTATGGTCTGAATGTTTGTGTCCTCCCCAAATTCATGTGTTGAAATCCTACTATCCAAGGTGACGGGATTAGGAGGTGCAAGTTGAGTAGGTCATGAGGGAGGAACCCCCATGAGTGAGATTAATGCCCGTATTGGGGCTGAGAGAGCTCGCTGGCCCCTTCCATCAGGTGAAGACACATGGAAGAGGGCCCTCTCCCAACCATGCTGGCACTCTGGTCTTGGACTTCCAGCCTCCAGAATTTTGAGAATAAATTTCTGTTGTTTATAAGCCACCCAGTCTGTGGTGTGTTCTTTTTTTTTTTTTTTTAAAGATTTTATTTATTTATTCATGAGAGACACACAGAGAGAGAGCGAGAGAGAGGCAGAGGGAGAAGCAGGCTCCCAAGGAGCAGGGAGCCCGATGCGGGACTCGATCCCAGGACTCTGGGATCATGACCTGAGCCAAAGGCAGACGCCCAACCATCTGAGCCACCCAGGCGCCCCTGTGGTGCGTTCTTATAGCTGCCTGAATGAACTAAGACACAGGGACTGGAGTTATCATCCCTCCTTAAACAAATGTAAAAGCAGGGGAAGAAAAAATGTGAAACATTTTTCAGATTTGGACATGAGGCAGCACAAGACAAGGATCATTTTTTTTTCTTTAAGATTTTATGTATGTATGTATTTATTTGACAGAGAGAGAGAAGAGAGAGAGAGAGCGAGCGTGCAAGCAGGGGAAGCAGCAGAGGGAGAGGGAGAAGCCGACTCCTCTGAGCAGGAAGCCCAGTGCAGACACTTCACCAACTGAGCCACCCAGGTGCCCCACAGGACCCAGATCCCAAGAGGAGGAAACAGAGGAGGTAAGCTGGAGGATTGCCCAGTTTACTGCTCCAGCTGAGAGGCAGGCACACAACTCGGGGCAGGGCATGGGAACACAGAGGGACGTGACTGGGAAGCTGAGACAGAGCACCCTCCCAGAGAGAACAGGGCTGCCCTGAGACAGACCATGGGAGACCTGCAGGGAGCCCCAGGGCTCTTCAGCTGAGCACTGGTCTCCTGTGTGGGGACTCCCCACGCTGAGGACAGAGCCACCTGACAGGAGCACAGAGAACAATCTTCAGAGTTCACGCAGGGCCAAAGGAGGGTGGTGCGTCCACGAGCCATGGAGGTGGAATTCGTGTAACTCATGAGACGCGGAGGAGAGTTCTCAAAAGACTAGCAACTCAAGGCTGCCTTGGTCCCGGAAAACAAACTTCGAAAGCATGCCTCATTCCAGGATGAAGCTTAAGATTACCTACGGGAATTAAACATAATAGAGCATTGCTTAGTTGCATGATTAAAAAAAACAAACAAAAACTTAGTCTTCAAGTTCCAACTCAAATGCTAACTGATTTTCTTCTTTTATGGCACTTGACGCACCCTATATTTTTTGGGTTTTCTCCAGTTGTGTTGTAAATAGCTTTCTCTGGTTGTATTGTAAATTCCCAGAAGACAGAGAACACCCAAGATTCGTGCATATTTGTAGCTCTCTTGCATTTTTGATACCTTACATATAAGCTGATTTCAAAATATGTATTTGCCTAAAAGTGGCTATTCCAATAAAGTTATCCAAAAGTATTAATTGCCTGCTAATTTGTGTGATTCATTTATTTAGAAGTCTACTTTTTAAAAAATGTGAGGGTCAGGGATGACTGGATGGCTCTGTCGGTTAAGCATCTGCCTTTGGCTCAGGTCACGATCCCAGGGTCCTGGGATCGAGTCCCGCATTGGACTCCTTGCTCAGAAGGGGACTTGCCTGCCGCTCCCCCTGCTTGTGCTCTCTCTCTCTGACAAATAAATAAAATCTTTTTTAAAAAACATAAAAAAAATGAGGGTCAGCTTAAGAATCTCTCATCTCATTGTTGCTAGTCTGTTTTCCAAAGTATGAGCCAAAAAATATGGACTAGTTAGTTCTCGTGGTCATTTTTATAATAAAAATATTTTTATTATTTATATTGGCATTTAAAAGGTCCTTTTTTCAAATCCAGCTGGGAGTATTTTTGTGGTACTTAAATGGGGATTATTTGAGTAGTAGTTCTAAATAATATTGAAAAATATGAACTTGGAGTTTTCTGTGATCCTTTGAGATTCCAGTTCCAACTATTTCCAGTTGATGTCACTATGGCAAAGGTATCTCAAACATCTGGTGTAAAAGCAGTAGAGAGGGGAGAATACAAATCTAATAATGGGGCTGAATCAAGAGGAAGCATCTATTTTGGGGGCTGCTGCTAAAATGAGGATGGGGAACAGGGCAAAACATCAGAATTCAGTTCTTGGAATCAGAGCGGCTGAGTGAACACATTTGTCTGATCTTACCTGAGTCAGCAAGCAACAAACAAATCTGTGATGAGTTTGGAAACTGCTGAAACTGCTTCTCTTTGCGGTGACATAGCAGGTAAATCTTTGGTGGCTTGGAACGGCCATGAGGCATGGAGGTAGCCGATTACAGCCTTTACTGCCATTTCTAGGCTCTTTAGAAAGAAGTAAATGGACCTTTTAAGGCTACATGTCTGGCAATAGGCTGGTGTAGTGTCTCCCTCCCCCATAGGAAGTCAGGACAGATAACCCAGGAAGTCTAAAGCAAGGACAGCCTTGTTTATCAATAAGAGTAGTAATGATTCCCAGTGTCTGAAAATGAACAGAAGTTGGGATAAAAAATGTCTACCTGGGCACTTTATAGCTCCAAAGTAAACAATATGTCCTTGAATTCCAGCAGGTGTTGAGGGACTCCTGAATCTTTCAGTGTTAGTTCAAGAGGCCAGGTGAAGGAACTTACATAACTCAACACTGTTCATCAGCGAGCATTCACTGGGTCTTTTTCTGAAATGGGAAAAACAGAGCTGTTTTCAGATATTATTCAGCTGTGCAGGGAGGCAAACAGATGTATTCGTTAACACTCCCCACAGAGCATACCGTGATATTCATAAGTGGAAAGTGCTCGAGCTGAGGTTACACAAATGTTTTCTGTTATGAAACCCGCCTTGACGGGACCATGATTTTCAAGGAGATTCTCATTTAGACCATTTCCTGTTGTTGCCCTTAATGTAGAAGGTGATTTTTCCAATTAAGACAATAATAAGTTGCATTCTTACCTTGTTTTAAAGAATAGATATTCTTGTGTGTGTAGTTTTTTTTTCATTTTTTTGGTTGGTTGTTTTCTTTCTGCTGAAAGTAGGAAACCTAATCTGTTTAAGATTCCATTTTCAGTATCAAGATACTCAATGCCCCCCAGGGAAGAAAAAGGTTTTTGCAAAGTTGAAGGAAATTCAAGACAAGACTGTGAGATACCATTAGTGCTAAAGCCAGAGCTAAACACATCAACTAAGAATTGCTTTTCCTGTTTTAAATCTATGAATCAGTAATAATGATGAGCATGGAGAAGAACATGTATTTGGAATTCTGCTGGAGAAAATCAGGATTGTGTGGCCCTTCCTTGTCATCTGCAGCTTTGGATGCTGAGGTTCTCTGTTGGTCAAGTCATGATGCTCAGGGAGAAGCTGGAGGCAGGGATATCTGTGGAAGGCTCTCAGGCCTGAGATGGAGAAATGGGAGGAAATCAGTCTCTTAAAGCTCTCATAGGTATTTCAAAAACAGGTACTAAAACAACATGAGTGGGCTGTGCGCCCTGGGGTTTGGGTTTCTGTCTTCTATTATCAGTTGTTAACTAGGTGGTAAAATATTCATTACTTGGGGTGGGGATTTCTTGGAAGCAGAGATTCCTGCCTTTCCTTCCTTATTTGGTCAGGGGTTTCCTGTCATGGTGCCCGCAGCCATCTTGGGCATGATTGGTTTGATCGGCTTCTTGGGGAGCACTGCCAGGACAGGCCTCTGACTCTCCCCAGTAGCTGGCCATGACTTCCCCTTTGCTGGTCCCTGTTAGAACCTAACTTACTGCCTCCTCTAACAAGTGGACCTCGAATGGGATTCCTAGGAACACACCACTGGTTCCCAGAAAGTATCTCTGAAGTAACTTCATGGCGTGGAGGAGGTGGAGAGAAAAATCCCCGGAAGTGGGGCAGTAATAATGACAAGAGTGAAATGGAGAATGACAAAAAGAGAGGAAATGATGATCCCTGTTCACAGAATAAAATCTATAAAGAAAAATGGTCCTTGTAAAACAAATTCTGTCAAAATGAATCTTGTTTTTCAAGTTTGGCTTTAGTATCAACAGTCAGACAGTTGCCAATTTGTCTGTTGGGACTGTGTTGAAGTGTTTTCTTGACCTAGAATTTCCCAGTGATCTTTCTGGCAATTTCTTCTGTATCCCTAGGTTTCAACAAATATTGATTAAATGTCCGTATTGTGCTAGGAGGTAAAAAAGAAGCATGTTTTACCCTCTTGCAAGACAAAACTGCACCATAATAAATTGAAACGATATTCTTAAGAATTTGAGATTCATGGAAGGGTAAAATTACAAAAACAATACCAACAATAATATCTTATTTTGCTGGGGCTGCCTTAATAAAATACCATCGATTGGGTGGTGTAAACAATAGAAATTTATTTTCTTATAGTTCTGGAGGCTGGAAATCCAAGAGCAGGGTGTCGTCAGGGTTGGTTTCTTGTGAGGACTTTCTCTCCTTGGCTTATGGATGGCTGTCTTCTCTATGTCTTCACACGGTCTTTCTTCCACATGCATGCATGTCTGTGCCCTAATCTTCTCTTCAAAAGGACACCAGTGATATTGGGTTAGGGTTCACTTTAATGACCTCACTTTAATTCAGTTACCTACTTAAAGACCTCATTTCCAAATATGGTTATTTTGAGGAACTAGGAGCTAGGATTTCAACATACGAATTTGGGGAGGGGGATACAATTCAGCCCACAGCACACAATGAAAACAAACCCACAAACCAATAATCCAGGTGGATGACACATGGTTTCAGACTTTTTATTTTGCCAACTCAGGAGTTTAAAAACATGGACATATGATATTGTAGGGAAGGAAACATTTTCCCTCTTCATTTCTAGGCTCTTTGGATGGCCCAATCATTAAATTGACATGAGACACCCTAACAGGAAAAAAAACAAATATAATTTTCATACATATGAGAGCCCCATAAAAATGTGAGGCTGAAGAAGTGACCAAAGCAGGAAGTTGATGTCCTTTTAGACAAAAATTGTTAACACAACAGGGTTTGGGCTTGGAGTAGTAAATTAGTGAAGAAGTAACAAAATTTACTTACACAGACTTCTTGGTCCTAAAGTCTACCTCTGATGATAAGGTTGCCTTCTACCTTCCTGGTACAGGGAGGGTATTTTTCAGATGAGAGATTTACTTCCTGCTCTCAGGGGGATAAAGGAGGGTCAGAGTGTCCTTCAGGAACTGGCTATTTCTCAAGTAACTTTAATTTGAAATAATCAATATGCCAAAGTGACATATTTTGGGTGGCATATTCTGCTCCCCTTCACTATTAACATAATTTAATAAAGGAAATAATTTATTAACAGAAAAATAGAATAAAGAATAAATTGGGGTGCCTGGTTGGCTCAGTTGGTTAAGCATCCAACTCTTAATTTCAGCTCAGGTTACAATCTCAGGGTTGTGAGCTCAAGCCCTGGGTCAGGCTCCACACTCAGCAGGGAGTCTGCTTCTCTCCCTCTCTCTTCCTCTGTCCCTCCCTCCCACTCCCTCTCTAAAAAAATAAAACATAAAAAAAGACTAAATCAAGAATAAATGATGAATTGTTAAATCATTTCTTAATGAAAGAATAATTATTAAAGAATAATCAAGGAACAAAAGAGTTTTCTTGAAACTAAATACATTCAGGGATGCTTGGGTGGCTCAGTTGTTTAAGCGTCCACCTTCAGATCAGGTCAAGATCCCAGGATCCCGGGATTGAGTTCTGTGTCAGGCTCCCTGCTCAGCGGGGATCCTGTTTCCTCCTCCACCTGTCACTACCCCTGCTTGTGCTCTCTCTCTCTGACAAATAAGTAAATAAAATCTTAAAGAAAGAAAGAAAGAAAGAAAGAAAGAAAGAAAGAAAGAAAGAAAGAAAGAAAGAAAGAAAGAAAGAAAGAAAGAAAAGAAAGAAAAGGAAGAAAAGAAAGAAAGAAAGATCTGTGTAATACAACCAAAGAGAGAGAAGGGACAAGGGGGGTCAGAATTAAGGCAGGGTGGCATCTGTAGGCAGTGTATCCTATTTCTCTGTTTGAATTTAACTGCACATGCCTATGATTTGCTATTCATTTTTATAGACATGTGTGTGTCTTGTTGCTTCTGTCATTTGAGAAATTGTTCATAAGTGATCAAGAGCCAAGACTTGATGTTGGTGGAAACGCTTGGAAGCCCCATCTTCATCTCACACAAAGAGGGAAGTAGACAGCCCAGATGGAATTCAGCACAGACTATGCTGTTGAGCTGCTGCTTATAGAGCTGTTAAAACAGAATCATCATATTTGGAGAAATGTTCTGATGTTGTACTCGTGTTCTAATGTAATTCCCTACAGAGGCTTATGGAAAATCTAAAGCCCTGCAGGCAAGGGATAGTTTCACATTAATTATACCAGGAAGAAGTGTATTCTAAAAGAGGAAATTAAAACTGATAATTCAGTGTCAGATTGGCTTGGAATCTAAACCAATCTAGAGGAATACTTACAGAGGAAGTGGATGGAGTCTGGTTCTGTCGTGTGGATCTTCTGCTGGTAAGATGGGACATTGATGTCAGGAGACAAGCTCAAGGATGCTCCAGTGGAGGATAAAATATTCTATGTTCATACACGTTGGGCCAAAACATCTAGTAAGGGTGATTCTCCATTGAGAACTAAAATAAAACGGCTTGTCTGTTGCATTGAAATGACTTTCTGTAACCCCTGAACCTTGAGTTAAGTCTTATTAAAAACTGTAACCTGGGACACCTGGGAGGCACAATTGGTTAAGCTGGTTTCAGCTCAGGTCATGATCTCAGGGTCATGAAATCGAGCCCCATGTCGGGCTCTGCACTCAGCACAGAGTCTGCTTAAGACACTCTCCACTCTCCCTGCCCCTTCCGTTTGCATGCTCTCTCTCTCTCTCTAAAATCAATCAATCAATCAATCTTTTTTTTAAAAGATTTTATTTATTTATTTGAGAGAGCAAGAATGAGAGAGAGAGAGAGAGAGAGCAGGTGGGGGGGGTCAGAGGGAGACACAGACTCCCTGCTGAGCAGGGAGCCCAATGCGGGACACGATCCCAGGACTCCAGGATCATGACCTGAGCCGAAGGTAGTCGCTTAACCAACTGAGCCACCCAGGTGCCCCAAATAAATAAATAAATCTTAACAAAAAAAAAAGTAAAATCTGTAACCTGTTTCAATTGTGCTGTGAGGGGGTGCCTGGGTGACTCAGTCAGTTAAGTGTCTGCCTTCGGCTTGGGTCGGGATCTTAGTCCTGGGATTGAGCCCTGCCTCAGGATCCCTGCTCAGTGGGGAGTCTGCTTCTCCCTCTGCCTCTGCCCTTCCCCTCACTCATGCTCACTTTCTCTCTCTCTCAAATAAATAAAATAAAATAAAAATCATGCTGTGAGCAAATAGTTGATTCTGCGCTTGCCCCACAGGTGAAGGATTTGCCACCTTTAGACAAGACAATATACTGATCCTGATGTTATTTAAAACTTTTTATATTTTGTTCATCATGGATTTTTTTTTGCATCCATTAAAAAATAATGCATCAAAATATTGTTTACTTCAATTACCAGGTGTTTTTGGTGCTCCTGTAAACTTTGCATCTCAGTATCAGTTCTGATTCCTTCAAGTCCTGAAATTCCAGGGTCTGTTTTACAATGGGATAGAGAGTTTTAAGTTTCCAAGCTCACAGAAAATGAAACAAGAGATGTAACAATAAGGTTTTATATCACAGTAGGAAAAAGCTTAACAAAACACATAAAAGTATTTCATGACTCTAAGAGCTGTCAGTATATACATCAGAACTTCCTCAGTAAATGATACTCGATGCCGGACATAGCAGAAAGAAGAGAGAAGAAGAAAAAACTACAGGGTGGTGATGGCAGTCCAAATATGACAGTCACATCAACAAATCACTGGCACCATGAACTCCTTGGCCTAAAACCATGCAATTTGATATGATGTGTTTATGCTTATTTTTGGACACAGTACTAGAGCAAATTGAAAATATTTCTACTTACACTTGGGAATAAATCATTACTGTGGGAATATTATGTCACCTTCACAGCATCTTCTTCTTGGCTTTAGCATATAAAAATTAAAATTAAATATCCGGAGACCTTCTGGCTTCAGTTCCAACACGCAAAGAGCTTGGAAGTCATCTCTCCTGTGCTTGTGAGAAGGAAACAGCTGAACCAACTGAAAACCTATGACTTTGCTTGGATCCATCCGAGAGCTGAAGTTACAGGGCAAACTGCCACACTAAACATGGAGAGGCAAGTGAATCTGAAGTCACAGCCCATACCTGCCCAACTGGAATGAAAGTGGGTGGAGCTGTATACACTGGTAACATGTGAACTAGCTTGTCCATTAAAAATGGCTGGGGCCCAGTCTAAAGGGGCCTTCCACACTTTCCTATGTTTTTACTTCAGGAGTCCCGTCAGGTTCTCACGAGGAAGAGCCAGGAAAGATCCCCTCTGACTCTGGTGGAGAGAAAGCATAGCCACCATAAAACAGGCCCAGAGCATTCTCCATCATGAAGGAGAACTCAATGGAACAGACTTCCCCAAAGCATCATCTCAACTGGTAAAGGGCATCTCTGCTGCTCCAACCGCCTCCAGACTTCTTATTTAAGGAGGGCAAGATAAGAAACATTTGTGAAATGTTTCTCAAACATTTGATGAAATCAAAGCCAAGAGATCTACAGAAATACTGGGATTTTATCAAAAGATAAAAGAATGTTTCTCTCCCCCCACACCTTATCACCACACCAATAGCCCTCCAGTATCATCAAAGTGGACTGCTGTCACAGTGTCTTCAATTCCTAGCATTTCCTTTTGATCCCTTTCTTAGAATAGAAAAAACTGCAAGATGAAGACTACGGAGTAGTTCTTAAGGAGTCCCAGAGTCAACAGGGGAGACAAAAACAAGGACACATGGGGCACCTGGGTGATTCAGACAGTTATTAAGCGTAGACTCTTGATTTTGGCTCAGGTCATGATCTCAGGGTTGTGAGATCCAGCCCCGCTCCTGGGGAGTCTGCTTGAGATTCTCTCCCTCTCCCTCTGGCCCCCCACTCGTTCACACTCTCTTAAATAAATAAATAGATCGTAAACAAACAAAACAAAACAAGGACACTAGAGGAATCTGAAGGCATTCAGTTACAGTAAACTTTAACATAGCCCAATTTCTAATCAAATTAACATAAAAACATACTGTAAAGCTTTTAAACTTAGGTTTATTACCTAACACATCATGTCTGGCCTTCAATAGAAAAATTTCCAGACATGCTGAAAGGCAAAATGCAAAAGACAAAACAAAACAAAAAAAGAAGCAAAGCCCAAAAGACAACACAAACATTAGAACAAGACTCAGATATGTATGACACAAGGTTTGGAATGATCAGACAGAATTTAAAATGACTATGATTGTTATGGCAAGAGCTGTAATGGGAAAGGTAGACGATGTGCAATAGCGGATGGGAACTGTAAGCAGAAAGATGGGAACTCTAAGAAAGAATTAAAATCAAATGCTAGAATTCAAAGCCCTATAACAGAAATGCAGGATGCTTTGGGTGAGTTTATTAGTAGACCGGATATAGCAAAGAAAAGACTCAGTGAGTTTGATTTTTCAGTAGGAACTTCCCAAACTGAAATACAAAAAGAAAAAAGAATGAATAAAATGGAACAGAACATCCAACACATGTGGAATAATTTCAAAAAGCATCATTTGCACATAAGTAGAATACCAGAAAGAGAATAAAGAGAGTGAAGAAGGAGAAATATTTGAAGTAATTATAGCTGAGAATTTTCCAAAATTAATGAGACATAAAACCACAGATGTAAGAAGCTCAGAGAACACCAGCTAGATCACTACCCAAAAATCTATACATAGGTATATCACATTCAAACTGCAGAAAACCAAAAATAAAGAGAAAGTCTTGAAACAAGTTTGAATGAAAAAAAAGCATATGGAAGAACAAAGAATTACAGTAGACATTTCATCAGAAAACATGCAAACAAGAAGAGAGTAAAGTGAAATACTTAAAGCATAGAGAGAAGGGGCTCTTGGGTGCCTCAGTCAGTTAATTGTCTGCCTTCGGCTCAGGTCATGATCCCAGGGTCCTGGGATTGAGCCCTGCATCGGGCTCCCTGCTTGGCAGGGAGGCTGCTTCTCCCTCTCCCTCTGCCTCTCCCCCCAGCTTCTGTTCTCTCTCTCTCAAATAAATAAATTAAAACTTAAAAAAAAAATAGAGAGGAAAAAAACCCACCAAACTAGAAATCTAAATCCCACACAATTATCCTTTAAAAATGAAAGAGAAAGACTTTCTCAGACAAACAAAAATTGAGGGAATCCATTGCCAGAATGCATGTCCTACAAGAATGTTTAAGAAGTTCTTCAAGGAGAAGGAAGCTGATATGGATGTAGAAACTCAGATCTGCAAGAAGAAAAGAAGACTTTTGTAGAAGAAATAAGTGAAAATAGAATAAAATCTTTTATAAAAAGGAGGAATTAGGATACTCTGTTTACAAAGTATCTGCATTATGTGTGATAGAATGCTATCTGAAGGTTGACTTAGATTAGTTAAAAATGTATATTGCAAACCCTAGAGCAACTACTAAAAATTAGAAGCATAGCAGATATGCTAAGAAAGGAGTAAAATGGAATCATATTAGATACCCAATTAAAGGCAAAGGAGGCAAAAAATGAGGGGAAAAAGAAAGAACAAAGGCAACAAATAGAAAACAGTTACAAACATGGTAGATATTAATCCAAATATATCAGTAGTTATTTTAAATGAGAATGGTCTAAATATATGAATTAAAAGACAAAGATTGTCAAAATGGATTAAAAATCAGAACTCAATTACATGTTGTCTATAAGAAACCCACTTTAAATAGAAAGATTCAGATTAAAAGTAAAGGGATAGAGAAAGGTATATCATGCTACCATTAATTTTTTAAAAGATGGAATAGCTATATAAATTTCAGACAAAATAGACTCTTCAGGGTAAGGAAAAATTTCAGGGATAAAGAAGGGCATTACATAAAAATAATGGTCCTCTCCAAGAAGACAAAATAATCTTTAACATTTATGCATCTCACCACAGTGTCAAAATACAAAAATGAATAGAACTTTAAGGAGAAATAGATAAATCCACTATTATAGTTGGAGACTTCAGCACTCCTCTCTTTGAGTAATTGATAGTTGAAGGCAGAAAATCAGTAAGGATGGAGTTTATTTGAACAGCATCATCAATCAACCGGATCTAATTAACAGTTACAGAATTCTTCATCCAAAACAGCAAAATACACATTCTCCTCAAGCTTTCATGAAACATATACCGAAACAGCCCACAGAACACACCTGAATAATTTTTTAAAAAATAGATATCAGGGGCACCTGAATGGCTCAGTCGGTTAAGCGTCCAACTCTTGATTTCAGCTCATGTCATGATCTCAGGATCCTGGGATCAAGCCCCGCGTAGGGCTCCAACCTCAGCAGAGGATTCTCTCTCTCCCTTTCCCCTCAGCCTCTGCCTCTTCTCTCTCTGTCTCCAGAATAAATAAACCTTTAAAAAAAAAATAGAAATCAGACAAAGAATGTTAAGTGTATATGTTAGAAGAGAAGAAAGATCTAATGTCAATAATCTAAGCTCCCACTTTAGGAAACCAGAGAAAAAAGAGCAATTTAAGACAAAAGCAGGAAAAAAATAAAATAAAAATTAAGAGCAGTAACCATTGAAATTGAGAACAGGAAATCAATAGGAAAAATGAATGAAGCCATTTGAATGAAAGGAATGACAAGCTGGGCTTTAGTAAGTAATATTGTATCACAACTGGTTCAATAGTTGTAACAAATTATACCATACTAATGTAAGATGCTACTAAGGGGAAACTCAGTATACAATATGTATGTCTCTCTGAATTCTCTATATTATTTTTTCAGTTCTTCTGTAAGTCCAAAATGATCATAAAAGTAAAATGTATTTTAAAAAAATTAATTATGCCGCTTGAGAAGGTGACCCCATTACTAAGCAAATTGGCAGAGCCTGCCTTTAGAAAAAAAACAAACTGTGAGAATAACACTAACACCCATATATTTGGGATGGCTCAGGTCAGACCTTGCCAGGGCTCAGGCGAGGCATATTTTGGGTTCCTTGAGTATGAAGTTGTCTAAGATCTCTAAGCAGTAACCTGCCATCCATTTCCTAATGGAGGAGGATATAAATAGGTGTATAGCTTTTAAAAGATCATGTGTAAAAGGGATACAAAAGGAAGGATAAAGAGAAAAGACAGAAAGGTTAACTCTGGAAATAGCATTTAAAAAGTGAGAGTTCAGCATGACCGGAGACTTGCAAAAACTGCTTAGGTTAACAAGAGCCGGCTTTTTTTTTTTTTTTTTTTTTTAAGTAGTTTTGAAAGAAAGGGGAAAAGGATCATGGATCACATAAAATCAGCGTTAGAAAAGATGAGGTATTATATTGCTGTATCTCCTAGTTTGGGCTTCTAGGAACAGGGACATACAAATTAAGAGGTTTTAACAAGATAAATAATGTATTTTATTTTCATATCTAATTTGGAGGCAGATGGACCAGGGCTTGGTTTCCTCATCCATAAAATCAGTGCCAACAGTATCTGATTCATGATGGGTTGTTGGGGTGATTATTTTTTTTAAAGATTTTATTTATCTATCTGAGATGGAGAACGAGCACAAGTCGGGGGGGTGCGGGGGACGGCAAAGGAAGAGGGACAAGCAGACTCCCTCTGAGCAAGGCGCTCAATGCGAGGCTTGATCCCGGGACCCGGAGATCACGACCTGAGCCAAAGGCAGACGCTTAACCAACTGAGCCACCCAGGAGCCCCTGTTGTGGTAATTATTATCCTCACCATTTTAACTACCACTCAGACTTTGTGTGAGGAATGTATTGGGCATAAATGTAAGGGACAAATGCAAGTCTCATTGGAGGGTCTGTGTTTAATACCCCTGTGTTTTGTCCTGGGATACTGGTAAGGGTTGAGAGCAAGATAGTTGGGGAGGTGATTCTGGAAGGCACCACAAGTGTCTCCTGGGTTAGGGCAGAGGGCAGACCATGACTAATATTCCCATTTCATCTTCTTTCTTATGATTTGTGGTTATCTTTGAGATTCAGGCAGCTGGTTGTATGTCAGTGTTGGTTGCCACGTGCTTTGAGTTTATATCGTTGTCAGTGTTTGCACAGATGTTCCACAGTTTAGCAGTGACTATAGTAAGAGTTCCTCTCCCAGTGCCATTTTCAATGTGAAGTTCATTTGTAAAGCTCCTACAAGGATGCTTTGCTGTAGTTACAAAAGGGCTCCTAACACCCTAAAATGCGTTGACCTGCTATGTTTCTTAATCTTCTAACAAATGTTGGGATAAGTGTCCCGCCCCTGATACCAAGTCAGAAAACATGTGAAAACTAATAACCTGTAGGAGTTTTAGTAGGTTACAGCTAGGGGGTCTGGAGAAGTGAGGAACAATGAAAGAGCTCAGGACACATAATTTCGTGACCGGTATCCACCATCTAAAGCTAAGTTACCTCAGATAGGATTGCTTTTCTTAGACAGGAACTAACAACCCATGTGTTTTTAGACATCTTGTTTGCATTGCCTGCCACTTGCTTTGAAACATATTTTCATATTCATAATCCTCATATTTTCTTATTCTAATAGCATCCTTGTGCTAGTTTCTGGATACATTATTGGTCAAAGAGTGTTGACATCACACAAGTGTTAAGGCCAGAGACCATCCTCTCTTTATAGGTGGGGAGATGCGTGGAAAGAAGCTCACAAGTCCCCAAGGTTACACAGTGAATTGGTGGCTGAGAAGGGAACAGTCCAGATCCACCTGGCTCCATAATCAGTGCTTTCTTTCTCCCAACAAACTTCCTTCCCAAAGGGCTGCTTTAGTTTGGCTTTCAGTACGAGATGTCTATGGGTTTTACCAATGGTGAGCAACTTTATAGCATTCTTTGCACAATTAGCAATTCTAGAGCTAAAAACAGATGTTAAAAGAAATCTGGGGGCGCCTCGGTGGCTCAGTCGTTAAGTGTCTGCCTTCAGCTCAGGTCATGATCCCGGGGTCCTGGGATCGAGCCCCGCATCGGGCTCCCTGCTTGGCGGGAAGCCTGCTTCTCCCTCTCCCGCTCCCCCTGCTTGTGTTCCCTCTCTTGCTGTCTCTCTCTCTGTCAAATAAGTCAAATCTTAAAAAAAAAGAA
>NW_027397063.1:10703493-10724050 GCF_003265705.2 Callorhinus ursinus | reverse complement strand
AGAAAGAAAGAAAGAAAGAAAGAGAAAGAAAGAAAAAGAAAGAAAGAAAGAAAGAAAGAAAGAAAGAAAGAAAGAAAGAAAGAAAGAAAGAAAGAAAGAAAGAAAGAAAGAAAGAAAGAAAGAAATCTATAAAGGCCACCCTAAGACGGGGCACCTGTGTGGCTCCCTGCTCAGCGGATAATCTGCTTCTCCCTCTCCCTCTGCTCCTACCCCCTGCTCCTGCTCTCTCTCTCTCTCAAACAAAACAAAACAAAAAACCCAAAAAACAAAACTTTAAAAAAGAAAAAGGCTGTCCTAAGAGAATGGAGTTTAGGATGTTTATTTACAGAGTTCTCTTGGCCAATATATGTGTTGTGTATGTAAATGTTTGTGTGTATATTCAGAATCACATGCATGCACACAACATCCACAAAACTCCCTTTGAAAAAAGTGCCAATATTCTTTCTAATGGGCAACATATAGAAACATAGAGCTTATTGCTTATAAAAGAAATAAAAACTCTTAAACCCATTATGGGAAAATAAAAGAGGTGATACCTCTTGATCATTGGAACCAATAGCCATGCAATATTCATCACTTTATGTCTCCTGTTATTTGTATAGTAACTCGTTCAATATAGTTAGAGTAAACACACACCATCACCATCACTGATATGCTAATAAGATAGGAATCAATATGATGAACTCCAGCCTGAAAATTCCTCAAATATACAGCTTTGAGTTATGCACAAGCCATTTTTATTGTATTCATGCTTTAAAATTTAGACTCTAGGGTCGCCTGGGTGGCTCAGTCAGTTAAGCGTCTGCCTTTGGCTCAGGTCATGATCTCTGGGTCCTGGGATCAAGCCCTGCATCGGGCTCCCTGCTCACTGGGGAGCCTGCTTCTCCCTCTCCCGCTGCAGCTCCCCTTGCTTGTGCTTTCTCTCTCTGTCAAATAAATAAATAAAATCTTAAAAAATAAAATAAAACTTAGACTCTTAACATTCCATTAATTTAATGTAAGAATGCATCCTTCAAGAAGAGCTTCCATTCTGGCATGAATTTTGTTGAAGAAAATGTCAGGGGCATCATACTCAGAAAGAATTAAAAATAGCATGAAACTAAAACTAAAAATATGTTTTTAGAAAAAAAATTATTCCCTGTGGCATAGATTTTTGTTTTCTCCCCATAACCAATTGCTATTCAGAAATTAGGTTCTCTTCCATTCTCTTATCAACCCCCGAGGAATAAGATCATCTTTCCATCAGGGAATGGAACTAGGAAAGATAAAGTTACTCTTTGTGCTCTGATATTCCATTTTTCTTCTGCTTTCTGTACCTGCCATTACTAGTTTGGCAACATTTTTTGCCCTTTGAAGTTTTAATTTTCTTCATTGATTGCTGCAATTCTCAAGAAAGTGAAAAGACTCTGAGCCTGGGCATAAATCTGGGGAAAGTCTCAGTTTTCAAAATGAAAAGAAATCACAAGACAACAATAAATGCTTAGTGGGTTGTTGACATACAGAGTCTTTAAAAATACCACCTATTGGCAATGGAAGGCAGCTTTGTTACAAGCTCTTATTTATCAGTGCACATAGTTACTATGCCTTGCAACACTTTTGAGAAGCTGCAATAAAATATTCTAACCATTAAAGCCATATTTTTCCTTTTAAGTCCTTTGAGCCTGAATTAATACAGAATCTCCATTCTAGCGAGCGTTAACTTAATTCTTTGGGACGTTCCTTCCGTTCCAAGCACAGCAGTGGTGGACAAAGTAGAAGACGGAACAATAAGAAGACATAGTTATATTAAAAAACAAAATAAAGATCAATGTAGACTAGGAACCAGCAAGAAGTGAGTGAGTTGTAGACCAGAACTGTGCTTCCGGAAGGGGGCAGAGAGAACTGGAAGGTTGGCTCGGTAGGGTAAATTGCTCCACCAAAGACTGAGGCCAGAGTTAGCTCACTACGGAAGTAAAGCCAGGTGTGGATCCTCTGGCTCTGAAATAGAATTCAGAATTTCTGCTGTGGACGTTGCTCGGCAATAGGGGTTCTGTTGCACTGCGGGCATAAAGAGGCAGGGCATAAACGCGTGAGGGAGAGCCGCACGAAGCAGGCCGCCTAGCGGCTCAGTGATTGAACTGCAACAGCTCCCGTGGTACCTTCCTGCAAGGAATGGTTCCGCATGGGGTCCCAGGGAGTGGGTGTGAGCAACCGCCCAACCACGGGACAGTGTGGGGTGAACACACGGGGAGAAAAAACAAAAACAGAAACAACATCCAAAGAGACCGACAAGGCAAATATTCACAATGCATATAGAATTATAATGCCAAGAAAGACAACTGGCAAGATCATGAAGTAAACACTATTCAGAAGAATTAAAAATAATAGGAATATCTGAAAAGGCTTTAAAACAAATATTTTAAGATACTTAAAGAGAAAATAAACGGAAACATCTTCCTCAAAAAAAAAGTAAAAGGGTGGGAAAATATTATGAAACAAAATAGGCATAGATGAACCAAGAATGGATGGATATGAAATATAATGAATTATAAATATTAGAAATGAAAAAATGTGGTCATAAATATACCTTAACAAATGGGATAAACTATTGTACCTAATGGAAGGGAAAAATTAGTTAATGGAAATGTTCATCCAGAAATAATGATTACATTGAGAAGCCTCCCTGAGTTCTTGTTGGAAGACACAGAGAAAGAAACTGAGGGGATGGTAGAGAAATTATATTTAAAGAGATTAGTAGAGGCTTTTCCAGAATTGAATCCAAACATTAAGTTTTTAAACGAAAAGGATAGTTAGTCAAAGTACCAAGGAAGATAAATAAAAATAAATCCAAACAAGACATATTATAGCAAAACTCTCTTAGGAAATTTAAAAGTTTTCAGGCAGAAAGACTTCCACATTTTATTTTTTTTTAAAGATTTTATTTATTTGACAGAGAGAACACAATGAGAGAGGGAACACAAGCAGGGGGAGTGGGAGAGGGAGAAGCAGGCTTCCTGCCGAGCAGGGAGCCCGATGCGGCGCTCTATGCGGGGCTTGATCCCAGGACCCTGGGATCACGACCTGAGCCAAAGGGAGATGCCCAACGACCACCCAGGCGCCCCTCCACATTTCAATGACTAGAAGTATCATCAGCAAAGAGAGATGCATAGAGATGTATCTCGAATGTCCTAAAGGCAAATAATTATCCACCTAGACTTTTATACTCAGAATATTAAGACTAGAATTTACCACACACATCTTCTCAATTAAAAAGAAAAAAAAAACTATTAAAGAATGTACTTTAGTGGGGAGAAAATTGAACTCAGAAAAAAGGAACTGGGATACAAGGAATAACTGAAATATGGAAATAGATATAATATTTTACTGAGAGTTGTACTGACTATAAAAATAAACCTACACCTCTAAACAACAAGAAAATCAAAGGTCAAGGGGGGCCTGGGTGGCTCAGTCTGTTAAGCATCTGCCTTCAGCTCAGGACATGATCCCAGGGTCAATTCCCGCATCAGGCTCCCTGCTCTGTGGGGAGTCTGCTTCTCCCCTCCACCTGCCGCTCCCCCGATTGTGTTCTCTCTCTCTCTCTGACAAATAAATAAATAAATAAATAAATAAATAAATAAATAAATAAAATCTTAAAAAAATCAAAGGTCAGAAGAGACAGGAAAACCAACAAAAATGAGGATGAGCAGAAAAAGAAAAAGCAAAGAAAGAAAATAAGTAGAAACAATTCCAGCTGTATCAGTAACAGCTTTAAAGGTAAACAGATTGAACTCACCTTTTAAAATGACTGAAATTATAATTGCACCAAAAATAATAAAATGCCTAGGAATAAACTTAAGCAAGGAGGTGAAAGACCTGTACTCTGAAAACTATAAAACATTGATGAAAGAAATTAAAGATAACACAAACAAATGGGAAGATATTCCATGCTCATGGACTGAGAGAACAAATATAGTTAAAATATCCATACCACCCAGAACTCTACAGATTTAATGTAACCCTTATCAAAACACCAACAGCATTTTTCACAGAACTAGAACAAACAATCCTAAAATTTATATGGAAACATGAAGACCCCAAATAGCCAAAGCAATCTTGAAAAAGAAAAAAACAAAACCGGAAGGATCATAATTCCAGATTTCAAGATACACTACAGAGCTGTAGTAAGTATGGTACTGGCACAAAAATAGAAACCTAGATCAATGGAACAGAATAGAAAGCCCAGAAATGGACCCACAGTTATATGGTCAATGAATCTTAGACAAAGGAGACATGAATATACCATGGGAAAAAGACCATCTCTTCAACAAATGGTGCTGGGAAAACCAGATAGCTACATGCAAAAGAATAGAACTGGACCACTTTTTTATACCATACACAAAAATAAACTCAAAATGGATTAAAAAACTAAATGTGAGACCTAAAAACCATAAAAATCCTAGAAGAGGGCACAGGCAGTAACCTCTTGGACATCAGCTGCAACAACTTCTCACTAGATAGGTCTCCTGAGGCAAGGGAAACAAAAACAAAAATAAGCTATTGAGACTACATCAAAATAAAAAGGGAAATGCAAATCAAAACCACAATGAGATATCACCTCACACCTGTCAGAATGGCTAAAATCAAAAACACAAGAAATAAGTGTTGGCGAGGATGTGGAGAAAAAGGAACCCTCGTACATTATTGGTGGGAATGCAAATTGGTGCCGCCACTGTGGAAAACAGTATGGGGGTTCCTCAAAAAATTAAAAATAGAATTACCATATGATCCAGTAATTGCCCTACTGGGTATCTACCCAAAGAATATGAAAACACTAATTCGAAAGGATACATGCACCCCTATGTTTACCGCAGTATTTACAATAGTCAAATTATGGAATCAGCCCAAGTGTCCATCAATAGATGAATGGGGAAAGATGTGGTAAAAGACCATAAAACCATAAAACCATAAAAACCATTAAAAAGAAGGAAATCTTGCCATTTGCAACAACGTGGATGGAGCTAGACAGTATAATCCTAAGCAAAATAAGTCAGAGAAAGACAAATACCATATGATTTCACTCGTATGTTAAATTTAAGAAATAAAACAAATAATAGAAAGAGAAAAGACACAAACCAAAAAACAGACTCTTAACTATAGAGAACAAACTGATGGTTATCAGAAGGGAGGTGGGTGGGGGATGGGTGAAATAGGTGATGGGGATTAAAGAATGCACCTGTTGTGATGAGCACTGAGTAATATATAGAATTCTTGAATCACTATATTGTACGCCTGCAACTAATATAACACTGTTATATTAACTATACTGGAATTAAAATGTAAACAATAATAACATGACTGAAACTATCAAATTGGACAAGCAAATAAAATCTAGCTGGATTTTCCTTTCAAGAAGCATACTTTAGACATTTAAAATAAAGGGATGTATAGTTCTTCAAGATATGAACATCAAGGGAAGCTGAAGTGTGCACAAAACTCCCTGTACATTTTTTTGTGTTGTTGCAAATTTCTTGAATATGTAATTATTTCAAAATAAAGAATTATGTTTAAAAAGAGGGATAGCGAAAAGATATACCATTCAAATAACCAAAAGAAAGGGGTGAAGCAGCCCTGGCTGGCTCAGTCGGTAGAGCTTGATTCTTGATCTCAGGGTTGTGAGTTCAAGCCCCAATTAAGAGATTACTTAAAAAAAAAAGAAAGTAAAATAGTAATATTATTACCATACAAAATCAAATATAACACAAAAAAATTGATAGTGATAAAAAAGGATCAATCCCTAACAACCGAAGAAAAAGATCACTGAGAAAGTATTTGTGAGCTTGACTAGACTTATAACAAAACCTGTAATTGTATAAAAGAAAGATAGAACTACCACAAGAGATGGACAAAAGCACAACCATATTGGTAGACTTTATTCTCAATCAGAATCCAATAAATTAGACCAAAAATTAATAAGGATCAGAAGATTTACAAAATAAACTAGCTTTATCTAATAGACATTTAGAACTCTACTTCCAACAAATAAACATTATATGTTGTTAGAGTACATTCACAAAAAAGTATACAGGACATTTCAAAAATTAACCACACTCTGGATCACTAAGAAATTTCAGCAATTGTCAAAGAGTCAATATGATACAGACCCCCTCTGTGCTTTTACCATAATCCAATTAAATGAGAAGTCAAGAATAAAATCACTTTTAAAAATACCATATGACTTCAATCCTAAAAACTTACTATAAAAGAATTCATGAAAGAGGATTATAAAATACTTAAAATTGAATACTAAAGTATGGTCTGTCAAAACTTGTGGAATTCAACTGTGGAAAGAGCCAAGATGTCCATCGACAGATGAATGGATAAAGAAGATGTGGTATATATATACAATGGAATATTATGCAGCCATCAAAAGGAATGAGATCTTGCCATTTGCAACGACGTGGATGGAACTGGAGGGTGTTATGCTGAGTGAAATAAGTCAATCAGAGAAAGACATGTATCATATGACCTCACTGATAGGAGGAATTCTTAATCTCAGGAAACAAACTGAGGGTTGCTGGAGTGGTGGGGGGTGGGAGGGATGGGGTGGCTGGGTGATAGACATTGGATAGCATATGTGCTATGGTGAGCGCTGTGAATTGTGCAAGACTGTTGAATCACAGATCTGTACTTCTGAAACAAATAATGCAACATATGTTAAAATAAAAGAAAAAAGAAGAAGATAGCAGGAGGGGAAGAATGAAGGGGAGTAAGTCGGAGGGGGAGACATACCATGAGAGACGATGGACTCTGAAAAACAAACTGAGGGTTCTAGAGGGGAGGGGGGTGGGGGGATGGGTTAGCCTGGTGATGGGTATTAAAGAGGGCACATTCTGCATGGAGCACTGGGTGTTATGCACAAACAATGAATCATGGAACACTACATGAAGAACTAATGATGTAATGTATGGTGATTAACATAACAATAACAACATTAAAAAAAAACTTGTGGAATTCAAATATCCATATTTAAGAAGTGACTTTATAAACTTAAATGCCTTCATTGTCTTTTAAAAGCAAGAAATATTGAAAAGAAATGAATTAAGAAGTTATCTCAAGAGCTAGATATACAAATAAGGTAAGTATAGGGATAGAAATCAAGGCAGGAATAGAAATGTATGAGATATAAAACAAGAAATAATAAAGTCAAAAAACTTCAGCTGAATCAAATTACAAGAGAGAAAACAAATAAAAATATAAGGAATTTAGAAATCATAAGTAAGCATTCTGAGCAATTTTGTACCAATAAGTTTTGGAAAATTATGCAACATTTGTAATTATCTAGAAAATATACATTAAAATTAGCTCAAAAAATAGAAAAACTCAAAAATTAATAAAGCATTTTTAAATTCACTGACATATCAAAACCTCCACAGGTAGTATTTAAATGGTGTCAAATATGAGTCTCAAAATCAAAGGTCAAATTTGTAGGTAGTTATTTGAGACTCAGAAATGTCATGCCTGGATAATTCTGTGTAGTTCCCCAGGAGAGAGGTAGAGCTATTTCATTTAAAGATGGTTAATTATTTTCTAATTTATCTTGGGGAATCCAGCTTGTTATTAATAATACTGGAACAGCATTTTTTCATAAATAATCTTTGCAGTATTGATTACCTTCTTAGGGAGAGACACTCAGCTGCAGAATTTCTGGGTCAGAAATTTACCATTCTTCACCCCCAGGGGACTTACTGATGGAGAAGAGACCATCCTAGACACTGGCCACCCGCACTGCAGTGGGGTAATCACTCCAGAGTTACATGGAACAGGTTGGCTGTCAGGACCTATCGCACCACGTTGCATCTCCCTGTTCACTCAGCCGCTGCCTGGAGAACAAACTTCTTCAATCAAGCTTTACGTCTAGGGAGACCACATAATTTATTGTCTGAACTCGGACATATACTAAATTGCATGTCAGGATGACAGGTAAAAACTAGGACCATCTTGGGAAAACTGGGGATGTATTGTCGCCCTAATCATGACCCACACTGTCCAGAACATCTCCCCCATAAAGCTAACTTGATTCTCTACCCTGCCTTGTCCTCACCCATATCCATATTTTTCACTGTGCCTCCCAGGTCTGCAATCAGGTGACCTTCATACATTTATTCTCTTTGATGAATGTTTCTTCCACCTCCTAAACTCACCTGAAACCTGGTTCTCCCCGTGACTACTCTTCTTCCTTCAAATTGCTCAAGTAGTGATTATTTTTGTTTTTATACATACACTTTGTACCTGACTCAAAATTTTCCTCTTTGCTTCTCATTGCCATTTCCAAACCATGTCTCCATCTTTCTTGGAGATGCGGGTGAGGGGTGTTGGGATTTCACCCACGCCTTTGAGGTTGAGGCTACCTGACTTGAACACTTTCCTCCTCTTTATCATCTGGTGACATCGCTGTCACTCCCCATTGTGCCTTGGGCATCAACTCCTCGCTGTCAACCTTTGTATTTGCATCAATTCCTGTCACAATAACTGGCAACTTCAACCATGACTGTTCTATATTTCATGATATTATGTAGTTATTGTCAGTTGTTTTAAATGTGATAAAGTAGTGTGGATATGTTGTTTTTTTTTTTAAAGAATCCTTATTTTTTACAGAGGCATTCTAATGTATTTACAAATATGGCATATTTGTAAATGGTATATGGATTTACTTGGTGGTATATGGATTTGCTTCGAATGATAAAAGAATGACTGAGTTTCAATCAACCTAGAAATAAGACCCAGATTAGCACTTCTCAAACTGAAATTTACATATAAATCATCTGGAGGTCTCATCAAAATGAGTGGCAAAGCAACCTCCAGGATGGAAGAAAATATTTGCAAATCATGTATCTGAGAAGACGTTAATTCCAGAATATATAAAGAACTCCTTCAACTCAGCAACAACAAAGATAACCTAATTTAAAAATAGGCAAAGGACTTGGGGCACCTGGTTAGCTCAGATGTTACGTGTCTGCCTTTGGCTCAGGTCATGGTCCCTGGGTCCTGGGATCGAGCCCCGCATCGGGCTCCCTGCTCAGCAGGAAGCCTGCTTCTCCCTCTCCTGCTCCCCCTGCTTGTGTTCCCTCTCTTGCTGTGTCTCTCTCTGTCAAATAAATAAATAAAATCTTAAAAAAAAAAAAATAGGCCAAAGACTTGATAGACATTTGTCCAAAGAAGATATACAAATAGCCAAAAAAGCACATATAAAGATGCTCAATATCATTAATCATTAGGAAAAAATGCACATTAAAGTACAATCAAGTCTTTACCCAGGAGGAAAACCATCAAAAACCAGAAAATAACAAGTGTTGATGTAGATGTGGAGAAATTGAAGCTTTTGTGCACTGCTGGTGGGATTGTACAATGGGGCAGCCACTGTGGAGAACACTGTGGAGGTTCCTCAAAAAATTAAAAATATTTTTTACCATATGATCAGGCAATTCCATTTCTGGGTATATAGTCAAAAGAATTGAAATCAAGATCTTGAAGAGATATTTGTATATCCATGTTCTTAGCAGTATTATTTATAATAGCCAAAAAAGTCGAAGCAACCCATGTGTTCATCAACAGATGAACAGATAAACAAAATGTGGTGTATACATACAATAGAATATTATTCGGCCTTAAAAACGAAGAGCACATGGATGAAACTTGAGGACTTTATGCCAAGTGAAAGAAGCCAGTCACGAAAAGACAAACACTCCACGATTCCATTTATATGAGGTACCTAGAGTAGTCAAATTCATGGAGACAGAAAGTAGAGTGGTGGTTACCAGAGGCTGGTGGGGGGAGGAAGGGCGTGGGGGATTGTTTAATGGATTAAAAAAGTTTCAGTTTCGCACAGTGAAAAGAGTTCTGGAGATTAGTTGCACAACAATGTGAACGTACTAACGTGACTGAGTTGTACACTTAAAAATGGTTAATATGGTGAGTTGTATGTGTATTTTACCACAGTTAAAAGTAAGGGGGAGAAAATGAAAAAATAGTATGGTATAACCACTGTAGAAAACAATTAGGCACTTTCCTATAAAGTAGGACGTAGGCTTTACATAACCCCCAGCAATTCCACTCCTACGGTTTTACCCAAGAGAACTGAAAACATCTCCTCAAAATGACTTGTACATGAATGTTCACAGCAGCTTCATTATAGCCCCAAACAGGAAAAGGCCCAGGTACCCACCAAGTAAATGGATCAACAGATTGTGATATTCACACAATGGAATGCTCTTTAGCAATGTAAAGGGGCAAACTATTGATACAAAACAAGGATGAATTTTAAAACATTATGTTGAGTGAAAGAAGCCAGAACAAAAGAGTACTTATTCTATTCCATTTATATGAATTTCTAGACCAGGCAAAACTACCTACTAATCTAATGGTGGAAGCAGATCAGGCCACAAGAGGGGACAGAAATAGTCTGCAGAGGGATATGAGGAAACTGCTTAGGGTGATGGAAGTGTTCTATATCTTCATTGTGTTGGTGGCCATATCTGCAGTTAGTATGGGAGGAAGCAAGCAATACTCTTTATCAAGTAAGTGAAAGCCAGTTTCCCAGATTCTGATAAAGGCCATGAGAGACATTTTCTCCCATTTTCTTTTTCTAAATGCTTGGTTTTCTGTAAGAATATTGATTTGTTCCCTGACATTTTCTGTTAGGTGATTTGAAGAACTCCCACTGACTCGATTCACAAATGCTCAACTACAGGGTTCATGTGTGGTATTCCTGGGTCCTATTTACTGACATTGACCCTGCATCATGTTGTTATGGTCCAACATGATCCCTGTGTCTTTTTTGCTTTCTTCCCTTGACTTCGCATCAGCCACTATCCTTGGATCCCTGCCTCTGTCTTCCATCCAACTTCTGAGTCTAGACTAACATAGCTAGCTCACCATCAAACCCAAGTCTGTTGAATATTCCCATTGTTTGGTTTAAAGGTCATCTTTCTGCATCTCAGAACAAATGTTAATTCATCCCTTCTGGCTCCCCACCATGATCCGTAGGGTGATTATGCCTGATATCCTCTCTCTCCCCCTTCGCACGACTCATCTTTCTGCCAGTGACTTGGCTGGAAAGATGAGGCACCGAATGTGACTTCCACAGTCACACATGTTTAATCCTTTCCTTCTTTGTGCTTTTATGGTCTCAGCTTTGCCAGCAATCTAGCGCTGAGGAGAGACCCCTTTGTCTGTGTTCACTCCTGGTGCCATAGTTGCCCATGGGGGCCATTCCACATATAGGCTATTTCTTGTCATCAAGGCTTTCATCCCTTTGTAAAAATGTATCTTATTCCATACAAAGATATTTCAGAACTTTTACACAAGTCACTGCTCCACTTATCATTTGTACCCATTGTAACAACTGTACCCATTTGCCTGTCCCCTCAACCATATGGGAAAGGGAGTTTCACTGCACCCAACATTACTCTATTCATTCAGGCTCCTATCCTAAAATACCATTGACATAGCGGCCTATAAACAACAGAAATTTATTCCTCCAGTTCTGGAGGTTGGAAGGTCAAGATCAGAAATTCTATTTCTCACAGTTCTAGAGGCAGGAAGTTCAAGAGCAGCATAGCCCTCTGGTGAGAGCCCTCTCCTGGGTTTCAGACTGCTGACTTATTGTGAACGAGAGAGCTTTATAAGGGGACTAATTCCCTTTGTGAGAACTCCACTGTCATGGTCTGTTGACCTCTCAAAAGTCCCATCTTCTAATACCATCACATTGGGAGCAAAGATTTCAACATATGAATTTTGGGTGGATACACACATCCAGTCCATTGCAAACACTCAGAAAGGAAATAAAGCATAGTGGTTAATATCATCGGAAGGGCGCCCGGGTGGCTCAGTCGGTTAGGTGGCTGGCCCTTGATTATGGCTCACATCATGATCTCAGGGTTCTGGGATTGAGCCCCACAATGGGATTCACACTCAGCAGGGACTCTGCTTGAGGGTTCTCTCTCCCTCTTCCCCTCCCCCCACTCCTGTGCACGTGCATGCGCTGTCTCACTCTCTTTCTCCCTCTCAATCTCAAATAAATAAATAAATCTTAACAACAACAAAAGACAGCATGGGTAGGGAGCCAGACTATTGAGTTTAAAGGCACACGAACTTGGTTAAATTACTTAAATTTCTCCGTTCACTTTCCTTGTCTATAAAATGGGAATAACAATAGTCCCTACTAATGTTGAGTTGTTGCAAGGATTAAGTGACTGGCAGATGTAAAACACATAGAATAGTGCTATATAATAGTGCTCAGTACAGGCTCCCTACACCTTAAATCTGAGCCTGTTGAGAGCTGAAAACGGCTTCTCTTGTGAATGTCTTTGTGGATTAATAATGTTGAATATTCCTATGTTTTGGGTCATTTTTTTCTTTTGGGAAACGCTTGTTCAAGTCCATTGCCAAATTGTAATAGCCCATTAATATTTTCTCATTGATATTAGAGCTCCTTATGAACTTAAGCTATTAACTGTTTCTATTATATTTTGTTTTATTATTCAAAAACATCTTTTTAGTCTATTATTTGTCCTTAATTTGTTTCTAGCATCATATATATTTTTTTCTTTTACACCGAGATAATTCTTCCCCATTATTTTATCAGCTAATGTTTCTATTTTCTGTATTTCTTCTTTCCCCCTACCCCCAATCTGAAATCTATTTTGACAACTAATAATAAAATGTTTTGAGCTCTTTGGAGGAGAGTACTTGTCTTAGGAGTGCTCCTTATTCAGTTCAGGGGCTGTTGAATAAGTAACAATAATGTTTCTAAAAGGATAATTTGAACTACACCTGTAAGTCAAAGGAGTTTTCATCCAATCTCCTTAAAGAGAGAGGATACTACGAGAGAAATACCACTATCGTCTGAAAAAGATGTATGTTTGAAAAGCCACATACAGTGAATGTCAAAAAAGAAGCCTATTTCTTACAATTGAATAGAGTTTTATGTAGGCTTCTTTCAAGAAATCAACCTCCAGGAATTGTTGCTATTGGTACTTTTGCTTCTCTTGCTGTTCGTACAGCTAAATTGAGTGGAGCATCTTGTGCAGTCTCTAATCTCTCATTCCAAGAGAAGCTTCCTCCTTATTTTTTTCCTTATTGCAGACCAGAGCCTGGAGATGGCCATGTGGCACACCATTTCCTTTAGAATCTTGCTGTAGGTTGTCTCTAGGGTATAATGAAGATCTAGAATGTTCTCATGGGCAGGACCCAGACCTGCAGCCCCCTGCCTTGAGCCCTCAGTAGCTGTCAGTGGAGTAAAAGCCATTATCCAAGAAGTCTGGAAGGAGTTCATCTCTGCTCAGGATCATTTGACTTGGGGAAGATAAACAGGAGTTAACCAAAATGGTTTTATCTGAAAATCACTTCTGTCCTAGAATTCTGCTTTAAAAATAGCAAAAACTAATGAATTATGTTTTTGTTGTGCTCTACTTTTCTTTAATTGGCTAAAGAGTATTTTTGCCTCAACGTGAGCCTAGATCTTGCAACTGTGTTCTTTAGTGCTGCTTCATCTCAGTGTTTTCAGGATTCTTTTGGCCCTTGATAGGGAATCCTATTTTTTAAAGGTTCATTTTTAATTTCAGAGAGAGAGGGGGAGAGAAAACGAGCGGGGGAGGGACAGAGGGAGACGCAGACTCCCCGCTGAGTGTATAGCTGGACACCAGGCTCGATCCCAGGACCCTGGGATCATGACCTGAGCCCAAGGCAGACACTTAACCGACTGAGCCACCCAGGTGCCCCTAGGGAATCCTATTCTCAAGCTACTTTATCTTGACAGGTGTTCATTTTGCCCAAGGCTTCTTAGTGTAGGTGAATCTCAGGCAGAAACTCTGGTCTCTTCAAAGAGAAATGTTAGAATAGAATAAGAATGAGAAACGCTATCTTGCCAGAGCCTTTTTGTCATACAAGAATTCTTCTGGGTTAATATACACTGTTTGGTGACCTTGAGAGCAGAATTAGATCCCTCAGAGGTTACCTTGGTTTTCAAAGTAATGACCAGTGTGTTAAAGAAACACTTCCAAAGGACTTGTTAGTAATCTTAAAATTAAAAATCTTATTTTTCTACTTATGAGTCAAGCCAATTATAACGATCACCCCTAAGGGGGTGTAGGGGCTTGAACAGTGTTCCCCCCAGATTCATGTCCACCCAGAACCTTAGAATATGACCTTACTTGGACGTAGGGTCTTTGCAGATGAGATTTAGGTAAGGATAAAGATGAGATCGCACTGACTTAAGAAAGGCCTTAAAAACAACGACAGTGTTCACATAGAGACCAAAAAGGATACACAGAGAAGCAGGCCAAGTGAAGATGGAGGTGGAGATCAGAGTTAATGGGGCCACAAACCAAGGAGAGCTGAGAGCCACCAGAAGAGCCACGCAAGGAAGGGTTCTGTCCTAGAAACTTCAGAGGGAATGTGGCCCTGCTGACACCTTTATTTCAGGCTCCTACCCTCCAGAACTGGGAGACAATACATTTCTGTTGTTTTAAACCACCTAGTTCGTGGTGATCTGTTACAGTAGCTTAGACATTGGTATGGTTTCATTTATAAACATAAACTCCCTTAAGCAATTTCAACTCAGTTTAAATAATTAATTACCTTTTTAAAACTTAGATGATCTGACAAATAATCTTTCCAAGGAACTTAAATTCTTTTAACTCTGATAAATAAAATATGTTAATATAGTATATCCTAAATCTTCTTATAAATTTGATGTCATAAGCTCAGTAAGAATTTCTCTCATTCTTGGGGCACCTGGGTGGCTCAGTCAGTTAAGCATCTGTCTTTGGTTCAGGTCATGATCCCAGGGTCCTGGGATCAAGTCCCATGTTGGGCTCCCAGCTCAGCGGGGAGCCTGCCTCTCCCTCTGCCTATCTCTCTCTCTCTCTGTCAAATAAATTAATAAAATCTTTAAAAAAAAGAATTTTTCTCATTCTTTTCCATTAAAATAATGAGTTCAGATCAATTATCAATTAGGATGTACATGTCTTAAGTAGGAATCGCAGGACTAAACTGTTTCTGTGATAGGCCATATTATTTTAAGTGTGACAAGTGTGTAAGTGCCAAGTGCTATAGGTGTTTTTCTTCAGCACAATACCCAAAAAAATATTTACACTGTGGGCTTGATTCTCTTAAACAGTTCTGGACTTAATTCTAAAATTTTCCAGAAAACAACTGGTTGAGGTGGTATGACAAGCAGAAATATTGGCCAGGACGCTGACTGGATTGGTTCTTTTTCAATCCCAACTGCTAAGCCAAGACTTTCAGCCACTGTTTCATCATGGTTTCCACATTTAGAGAAGGTGGTTGTCATTTTCCTTATGTATTAGTCAGGGTTCTCCAGAAAAAATAAATATATATATATATATATATATATATATATATATATATATATATATATATATATATATGTTTGGGGCACTATATATATCTATAGTGAGGAACTGACTCACACATGATTATGGAGGCTGAGAAGTCTCCCGAGCTGCCATCTGCAAGCTGGAGACCCAGGAAAGTCAGTGATGTAATTCAGTTCAAGTCTGAAGGCCTGAATACTAAGGGAACTGATGGTGTAAATCTCAGCCCAAGGGCGGAGAAGATCCATGTCTCAGCTCAAACAATAAGACAGAAAAGGGGTGAATTCTTCCTTCTTCTGCATTTTGTCTCTTCAGGCCCTCATTGGATTGCCCGATGCCCACCCACACTGGGGAGGACCATCTGCTTTACTGAGTCCACCCATTCAAATGCTAATCTCGTCTGGAAGAACCTCACAGAAAGACCCAGAAATAATGTTTAACCAAATATCTGGGCACCCCCACTTCTGTCAAGTTCACACATAAAGTTAACCATCGAATCTGAGTTTGCCTGATATCATGACCTCTTTCTTTCATCTACTAATAAAAAACTGCAACCTAATATCCAGGATACTACTTCACTTGATTGGATTCTACTGTGTGTGCTTAATGTAATTAAATATTTTCACAGATAGGTCTAAACACTTTGAATTTGAGAGCATTCTGCATCCTCTTCATTATTTCCTCATCTTGTAAGCTCACAACTCTTACTAGATACTAAAATGACACCTAATTGGGTGCTGGATCTTCCCTCATGGCCTCATGAGCTCATGTGGTCTCAATCAACATCTAAGAACATTCTCGTGTATTTGTAATGACTGGCCCTAGAAAATATTCAGAAGCAACAAACTTCAGAGGATGCTGCAGAACTGGTCTAAGGTGAAGGACTAGACAGTTGGTATCAGCATAAAAGCTGCCGGTGATAAGAAGAGGGGATAAAACCCAAGAAAATCCAGTTTGAGAATGCCATTGTGATGTGATGGGGATGGGCACAGAACTCACGCTGCATCTGAAGGCCAATAATAAGATGGAATTCACACGAACCTGAAGATTATGTTCTAGGAATCTGTGATCACTGAGATGACAGGCCAGAGCCACGGTAATATAACCAGCTTCTCTTGAAATAGAGTCGGTCGGGTCGTGTGATGAATTTGATGCACTGAATGTACGATTGCCTTGTCATGTGCCCACACGATTTTGCCTAGCATGGAAGCAGGACCGCTGCTCTTGTTTTGGCTCCGACATCCTCACTGAAGGTGGCTGCCCAGTCCCCAGATGGCATTCACTTCACTCATGCCCTGATGAAGACATGCCTTTCCTCTGAGAAAGTTCCTTGGGTTTTCTCTTCAGTTATCACTCTGTCTGTGTCCATGCAGAAATGAGTATGCCTCTCTGCCCAGTGCAGGGCTCCATTTTATCATCTGAGCTCCCTTGCAGTGTGGTTTATGACACACACCTCTTAAAATCTCTGTGGGAAATCAGTCCCCTTAGCAGTATTCTACAGGGGATCTGATGTCTTCCTGGAACTGGTACGGAGAACTATGATCCTGTTGTCCTGTCTCCTTGGGTCTTCTGTTTCTTATCTAAGCAACTCTGCCCCATATGTCAATGTCACATTGTCACAGACAAAGCCTGTGGACACCACTCAGTTTGTCCCAGTCAGAGCCATCTAAGCTCTGGTGATGTGGATTTAGGGAAGTATTTTTAAAATATGTGATTATCCAATGAATACTAATGTTAGTGGATGAAAGTTTAAAGAGAAACTGGGTATTGGGATGCCTGGGTGGCTCAGTCTGTTAAGTCTCTGCCTTCAGCTCAGGTCATGATCCCCAGGGTCCTGGAATCGAGTTCCACATTAGTAACATTATAGTAGAGAGACCTGGCAGATAGCACCTTAACTAAGTGATCAAGGTAACATCACCAGCAATAACATATATCAACATGCTATACCCTCCAATATGATGCAATGAGAAAGGTGTATCACCAACTGTGGTACTTCCCCAAAATGGATGACTTCAATCTCATCATGAGAAAATATCAGACCAATTCAAATGGAGGGATATTCTATTAGTAACTGATTAGTACTCTTCAAAAATGTCAAGGTCATGAAAAGCCAGGGAAGACCAAGGAATTGTCACAGATTGAAGGAGACCGAGGAGACATGACGATTAAGTGCAAGGTGGAATCCTGGAATGGATCCCGGGACAGTAAAGGAACGTTGGTGGAAAAACTGATGAAATCCAAATGGGAACTGGAGTTTAGTTAATAGTCTTGTGCCAAAGTTAATTTCCTGGTTTTGATTCATGTCCCACTGTTACTGACATGAGAGTCTGCATTGTGTGAGTGGAAGTCTGGGTCCTTGGATTCCCCAGGAGAAGATTAACGGGAGGATCTGCACTCAAATAAAGGTAGCCAGAAGGAAAGTAGCAAGTACCCAGCAGTTCATTAAAATGGTAATACAAAAAAATAAATAGGGGCACCTGGGTGGCTCAGCCGTTCAGTGTCTGCCTTCAGCTCAGGTCATGATCCCAGGGTCCTGGGATCGAGCCCCGCATCGGGCTCCCTGCTCGGCGGGAAGCCTGCTTCTCCCTCGCCCACTCCCTCTGCTTGTGTTCCTGCTCTTGCTAATTCTCTCTTTGTCAAATAAATAAATAAAAATCTTTAAAACCAACCAAACAAACAAACAAATAAAATGGTAATAGACTCTCAAGCTGGGAGAGCGGGCTGATTCCTCAGAGTGGAAACTAGCCCTAGGTTGTTTTGGGATTGGATATTTGTTGCATCTCTCTGGGCTGGGAAGATCTGCTGACTTACCACTTAGGGTCTAGTGATTTCTAATGGAAGCTCCTTCTGGATCTTTTGGGAAACTCCTCTCATAGGTTGGGAAGGGGAGTTTTTGACCTTAGGAAATTTGAACAAGAAAAAGTCAAGGCGGCTTTTCTCCATGGGGGTAGAGCTCTATAATCACAATGCAAATGGATTTAATAAGTCTAGGGGTTACCCTGGGGCAGAGGTGAGCTAGGAGAGCACCTGCTTTGCACCTGTGGCTCTTGATCGGGTAGGCCTAAGGTCTTGGAGGCCGCAAGGTCAGGATGTTGTGCCCCCCGGCTTCTAACGTGTAACCTCTTTATCACCGTCCTTGCCTCCAGCTCATGCCTCTAGCATACCCCTTCAAGGACTTAGGACTCTGCCTCGGGGCATTCCTTCCACTGCTCCTGCCTAGTTTCTACCTTACACCATCATTATGTGAGCTGTTAGCAATGGAGAAAGCGAGGTGGAGGGCATCTGGAAAGTCTCTGTACCATTTTTTTTTTTTTTGGCAATTCTTCTACAGTTCTATAATGATTTCAAAAATAAAATGTTAAGAAAATCCGTGATTACAATAGCAAATTAGAAATTAAAAATGATACATTCTTGCCGCTGTGTTTGAATATAAGTAGAAATGTATTATGATTCGTTTTCTTGAATAGCATAGCGGTTCTCAATAGTGTGTCTCAGAACCACCCAGAGGTCTTGTTTAAACACAGATGACTGGGGTGGCACCCAGAGGTTCTGATCCAGTACATGGGGGGGGGGGGGGGAGGACCTGACAAATTCGCATTTTTTTTAGAAGATTTTATTTATTTAAGAGAAAGTGAGAGAGCATGAGTGAGCGCAAGCTGGGGGAGGCGCAGAGGGAGAAGCAGACTTTGCGCTGAGCAGGGAGCCCGATGTGGGACTCGATCCCAGGACCCCAGGATCATGACCTGAGCGGAAGGTAGACGCTTAACCCACTGAGCCACCCAGGCACCCCTCCAAAAGTGCATTTCTAATGAGATTCGAGGTGCTGTTGCTGTGCAGGGAGCCACAATTTGGGAATTACTGGAATAGCAGTAACTATCTGTATCAAGTGAATAAATATGGGTGTGACAAGTCTCAGAACTGTCCATTCCTTCAGACCCTTCCCAGGCAGCTGAGTTATTGACTGGATGAGGCAGCAGGGTAGCACCTAGATCCACAGTCTCCAACACACATAGCCCTGAACTGCAGGGTTTGACCAGTGGAAGCTGCCTGAGAGAACAGAGACACCCTGACAAAGTCTTAATTTCTTTAAAAAGAAAGCATCCCATGAATTTAAGAACTGGAGGCAAATATGCATTATTCTAGAACCTGGCTAAAAAAACACAAAAACGGCCGTGTATGTTTTATTAAGCAAAATCGCCATATGATTTTCTGTGCTCTGAAGCTATACAGGCAATTTTTTTTTTTTTTTTTTAGGATTTCTATTTTGATGCTGGAAGACATGCTAACTCTGTGGATTTATACCTCTAGAGGAGATATGGCTTGCATTTTGAACTTTGACAAGAGCAGTTAGCAGTAAACCAAGGCCTTTGACATTTAAAAAAAATTTGTTTTAAGATTTTATTTATTTGAGAGAGAAAGAGAGAGAGAGCACGTGTACATGCACAAGCTGATGGGAGGAGCAAAGGGAGAGGGAGAAGCAGACTCTCCTCAGAGCAGGGGGCCAGATGCGGGGCTCGATCCCAGGACCCTGAGATGGTGACCTGGGCCAAAGGCAGACGCTTAACTGACTGAGCCACCCCGGCACCCTGGCCTTTGACATTTTAAAATAACAAATAAACATTAAATTTTTCCTTTCAACTTAAAAAGACAAATCCCCTTACAGAAAGCTAGAAAGATATAGGAAGTGTAATACTTTCTTCACTCTGATGCAATCTTGACTTCTTTTTATTTTTTGTGACTTTCTAGTGTTTAGGGCTCCCATACACCATTTAGCTACAGTTCATGCAGTTTTAAACTCTATTTTTCCCAATTAATTCAAATCACAAATTATGTTTCTATATAGTCTTTATATTATCATTTTTATGGTAGTATTTCTATGTAGTCTTCTATTATCCTTTTTAACGAATGCATAAATTTCAAATGATTGTGTCCTATTTTAATTAGCCATTTCCCTACTTTGAACACTTTCCCTGCTTCCATCTTTTAAAATCACAAAAACACAGCAAAATGGTGTGTTTTTTTTTAATTTTACTTTATTATGTTATGTTAGTCACTATACATCATTAGTTTTTGATGTAGTGTTCCATGATTCATTGTTTGCATATAACACCCAGTGCTCCACGCAGTACGTGCCCTCTTTAATACCCATCACCAGGCTAACCCATCCCCCCGCCCCCTCCCCT
>NW_027397063.1:10512956-10703393 GCF_003265705.2 Callorhinus ursinus | reverse complement strand
AATACCCTCTAGTTCCATCCATATCATTGCAAATGGCAAGATTTTGGGTTTTTTGATGGCTGCATAATATTCCATTGTATATATATATATCTATACCACATTTTCTTTATCCATTCATCTGTAGATGGACATCTTGGCTCTTTCCATAGTTTGGCTATTGTGGACATCAGCAAAGTGATGTTAATTGTAATCTAACACTGCACATTTCTTTGGAGAGGTAGACTCTGTCATTGCAATTAACAGCACTTGAGTGGGTCCAGTAAGCTTGGTTGACGAGAGCACAGAGCTGAATATATAAAGGTGTTAGTTAGCTCTAACAAGGAGAAAACTGTCTCCCCTGTGGCAAGATTAGAACTCCTGATTCACTCAACAGGTTACAACCCATGCATGTCATTGGGTCCCCAGGTAGAGGTGTACCCATCCATCATTGCTACAGCGGAAAACTCAAATGTATTGGTTGGCATCTCTCTGCCAACATGAAATTCATTTTCCTACAGAGAACATTTTTTACGGTAAAATCTGAAAATGGCTCAAACTTCATTCAGACATCAGTCTTGCAGGAGAGGCCTCTTTTGGATCCACCCTTCCCCACAGAACTGTTCAAAGAATCATCTACAAGCTCAGCGTTTGAAGTGAATCACCGGTAGCACTTTCCTTCAGGGAGCTTAGATTGGTTTGAAATTACATATTCACTAGTGAGATTATGTGATTACCATTTTAAACTCCCTCTGCTTCAGTTTTGTCATCTTTAAAATGGAGATAATAGTACCTATTTGATAGAATTAATTAGTTAATATAAGAAAATGCTTAGAGCCAGCCTCAAACTGGCAAACACCATATAAATGTTGGCTGTGACTGCTTCTTTAGGGCTGTTAGCAGGGAGCATATCATTTTTGTGCACCAGTATATCTCCGGTGCCAAATTACGGTGCCTGGCAAATAGTGGTGCTCAATAAATGTTTGAGAGTAACTTAATAGCAACTGAATGAATGCATGGAGCGATTGACAACAGGCTCGCATCTTGCCTTCTTGCCTTGCTTAGTTCTTGTTTCCCCAGACTCTGTAATTTAGGAATTAGGAGCCGCTGGATGCTTGTGTTCATAACCCAAACAAAAGAAGAGCTCAGCACATTCTAGAGGGAGACAGCAAAGTCTTGTAACAACCAAAGCTTAGATGATGGAAGTTTATTTCCACATTAGCTGTTTTCATCTATGAAAAGTGCTTAGAACATTATTTTTGGAGTGTTAGACATTGAAAAGATTGACTGTGAATCCATAATTTTTCCAGTTATGCTCCTAAAAATTTCCTTTACTCTAGCAACCGAAGAATAAAAATAAAACCAGAAATATATCAATATGTGCATAGGAAACTCTCCACATTTGGGAAGTCTCCAGTCAAGAATTCAATTAATTTGCAACAATAACTTATGATTCCATTCGCAATGTTCCCTTTCTGATTCTCCTAAATTGCACGCATACTTGCAAGGTGAGGAAGGAGAGGTTGGTAGAATTGAGCTTACACCCTGATCAACAGTCCTAGTTCTGCTGGTTGGGATGCAAACACTAGGTCCAAAAGCCCAGCATGTACAACCTGGTGCTGTTACTTGGTGTGTTTTCCCAGAGTAGCAATAGTAGGCATTAGGTTCCACAACCAGCCCAAGGAATCCCATTAATCTCTCTATCGATGAAGGGTAATTCAGTTGAAATAGTACTAGATGATCCAGCCACCATTTGTAAGGATCTTTATATGGGATATTTTTAGACTCACCACTTAGGGAGCCAGAAATACATCTTTCTTAAAAGTGAAATTAGGGACCACACTTCTCTCCACCCTCCACTTGCTGTCTTTGAAAGTAATGATGCTTCCAGCCTCCTCCTTAGCAGGAAGTAGCTCCTCTTGAGAATGAGAATGAGAATCAGGGGGAAACAAGGAGTCTTGAAGGCAAAAACCATCTGCAGGGTAACCTCTGAACTTACCTGGCTTTTTTGAGGCTCCTGGGGCTTAACCTATGGCATGCTGCAAACTCTGCTGTTATAATCCATATTTCCAGCTAGATCATGAGCTTCTTATTATGCAATGAGTTCCTAGAAGACTGATCCTTGATAAAGCCTTTATTATGACAGCCTAACTGATGTGGGAAACAAAGGCAGAAGAAAAATCATTAAATTTCCTTACCATCTATAGCCCATTGACCAGCCTTGAAACTGGCAGAGTGACATTCTTCTCAGGGACTCAGCGGCTGCCTCCTCGCTGTTAATACTTTGCTAAGGGCAAAAGGCAACCTTAGCCTGACCCCCAGGACCCTGTAAGTCTACTTTAACATACAAAAATTCCTTTGGAAACTTCCTTTATCTCTACTCCCCATGATATGTGTTGGCAAACATCCCCCAAGCTGATATATACATCTGAAGGGTCTCATGCCTGAGGGTTTACTAAACAATAATAAATGACCTTTCCCAACAAGAGCTAGCCCCCTCAGGATCCTGGAAACCTCGTTTCCAGAATACCTGGGAGGCTTACACTATCCCTAACCCCCTTCCAACTTGGAAGTCTCTAATGGGCCCCTCCTCACGTCCCCGTCGCAGCTCTTTCTGCCCACGGGTCCTGTCCCCGTGCCTTAATAAAACCACCTTTTTGCACCAAAGACGTCTCAAGAACGCTTTCTTGGCCATCAGCTTCGAACCCTAACGTCTTTCCTACATCAGTTCACCCAGGCTAACACAGTGAAACATGGCCAGTATATCTTCCTATAAGATTTATTGCTTGTTGTCTTTCCTTACAGGATCTGGATGGAAATAGATGCCCTATTTTAACTGTTCGCAATGAAATTCACAACATGCATCAAAAAATCTGAGTTCTTACTTGAGTGACAGGAGAGGTAGGGGAGAAACTATCAAATTATACAGTTCTCCTTGAAACAGATAAGAAATGGTTAGAAACTGGAGGGAGTTCATTTCAACAATTATACAGCCTCTAGTATGTGTCAGACAATGTAGTTATAATGTAGGAAAAATGTTAGGGTTCGAAGCCAACGGCCAAGAACAAATTCTTGAGACGTCTTTGGTGCAAAAAGGTGGTTTTATTAAAGCCCGGGGACAGGACCTGTGGCCAGAAAGAGGTGCACTGGGGACGTGAGGAGGGGCCCATTATGGACTTCCAAGTTGGAAGGGGGTTAGGGATAGTGTAAGCCTCCCAGGTATTCTGGAAACGAGGTTTCCAGGATCCTGAGGGGGCTCGCTATTGCTGGGAAAGGTCATTTATTATTGTTTAGTAAACCCTCAAGCATGAGACCCTTCAGATGTATATTGGCGAGTCAGATGCTTGGGAGATGTTTGCCAACACATATCATGGGGAGTAGAGATAAAGGAAGTTTCCAAAGGAATTTTTGTATGTTAAAGTAGACTTACAGGGTCCTGGGGGTCAGGCTAAGGTTGCCTTTTGCCCTTAGCAAAGTATTAACGGCGAGGAGGCAGCCGCTGAGTCCCTGAGAAGAATGTCACTCTGCCAGTTTCAAGGCTGGTCAATGGGCTATAGATGGTAAGGAAATTTAATGATTTTTCTTCTGCCTTTCTTTCCCACATCATGAACCTTGGCCTCATAAGGGGAGGCCCAGGCAAACTAACCAAGAGAGATTCCCCAGCCTGTGGTTGATTGTACCATAGACCAACCAGTCAGGTGATTCCCACTGGTGGACATCTGTTGGGTTTCCAGTACCTTAACATCAAGCTGTGCACTTTCTCCCTTGTTCATCTGATATTCTTCTGTCTTTTCAGTTCCTACCCCAACTCTTACCTCTTTGTTGGAGCTATCATGACAGGAACTCAGTTTCTTGAGAACAAAACGCTTTGACCAAGACAATGGCGCTAGGTCTTTAAGGACAAGAGAAACCTATCTTCTGCTTTTCAGAGGAAAACCCCACAAGCCTTTACAGGAACTGAGGAGGAGAGCAGGGCTCTGAGGTCTGTAGATACATTCATGAAATAAGATATAGTGGGTCGGGGGGCCGGGGTGGGTCGGGGGGCGCTGGGCAGCCAGAGGGCAGAGAGGGCAGAGACCGGCTGCCCAGAGGGAGGATGGCGTGAGGGGTGGGAATGCTGGCTGTTAAAAGGGGAGGGGCTGGTCAGTAAAAGTGTGGAGGGGGCGAGGGGGACACAAGGGGACCGGAGAGAGCCCCTGGCTCTGATCCAAGTCACTGCCAGGCCTGGCGCGGGCGAGGGGAGGGGGGGTGCATGGGTGCTTCGGCCTCGCCGCGCCGGAGCCCGAACCCGAACCCGAGGAGGCGCAGGGCCTGAGCCGACTGCCACCGGAGCTGCTCCTGGTGGCGCTGAGCCACGTGCCCCCGCGCGCACTGATGGGGTGCTGCCGCCCGATGTGCCAGGGCTGACGTGCCCTGGTGGACCGCCCAGCCCTGTGGCTGCTCATCCTGGCCCGGGACCACGGTGCCCTGCTGCCGCTCGCCCCCAGCTGCCTGCCCCCCGCCCGCGACGGCAGACCCTGTCTCCTGGGCCGCTTTAGCGAACGCCGCCCCATCGGACGCCACCTCCTCCGCAACCCCTGCGGCCTTCCTGGCCTCCCGCAATGGATGGTGCCGCAGGGTGCGGACGTCTGGGCAGTGGAGGTAAACAGGTCAACTGTGCCCCGGGGCCCCCTCGCAGACCTGCTTCGTGTCTTCCTTCAGCTGGTGTCACAAAAAGCCGTGTTGGACCTGGAGGAGGAGGGTTTGTGGCCAGAGCTGCTAGATAGTGGCAAGACTGAGATTTCTGTCTCTGATTGGTGGGGAGCCCGACACGACAGTGGCTATATGTACCGACTCCTTGTCCAACTTCTAGATGCCAACCGGACTTCCCTGGATAAATTCCCTGCTATGCCGGTTCCCATCCAACAGTGGAACAACAATGTCTGCTTTCAGGTCACCCACGTGTTCTCTAACATCAAGATGGGCGTCCTCTTTGTGTCTTTCAAACACTGGGGCCAGGACACGCAGTTCTGGGCTGGTCGCTATGGAGCCCGTGTGACCAACTCCAGTGTGGTCCTGTGGGTCTGGTTCTCTTTTGTCGAGGGCTGTCCTTGCACTACAACCTGACTGGTGCCTTCCAGGACTGGGGACTACTGGCCAGGACTTCTCACTAACCAAGGGCACGAGCTTCCCTGGCATCCTGGGTACTCCAGGATCCCTTCGAGGGTTCTGCCGGGCCCCCTCTTGAGGTTCTAGAAACTACTAGAAGAAAGTTCTTTTCTCAGAGCTACCTCCTGCTGTTATAGGGATATACCTCCCCCTGGAGGCCCTCTAATTCAGCCCCAGGCCCCTCTGCCGTGTCTCCTCTCCTTTCTGCTTTCAGGGGACTTTATCAGTTCCTTTAGAGAAGGCAGTTCATCTCTGAAGTAGAATCTCGTCCTTATGGCTGGGAAAATTCCAACTACCTTGGGTGGCAGACTTAACCCCCCGCCGCCCCACAGCTTCAAGGCTGGGACCAGGTCTCACAGCTGAAAGTCAACCAGCTCAAAAAATGTATGGAGATCCTCAAGGACCCCTGTGATTGTATGGTGTATAAAATTATTTTTTATTTTTAAATTTTCCACAAACATCGAGAGAATAATGCATCAGCAACAACTATCTGCCAATCATATGTAATAAATTTATTATTTTGCAAAAAAAAAAAAAAGAAAAGATACGGTGGGGAGTACTGGGGAAAAGAAGTCCCAATTTGTGTAAATACTTCATAGTTTAACAACCAATTTACAAAATTCCTGTAAATTTAACAACAGATTCTTGCAAGCAAGTCATCATAACGCTTGGCTCTAGTGAACCACTGATGGAGTAGGGGTTGGGGAGGGAAAAAAAACAACTTCAAGGGTTTATTTCCCTTCACTCTCTTCTCTTCTCATTTTGATCGGAGTGGTGAGTGGGATCTCATTTGGAGGGGACTGAGTTTCTGAACTACTGATGGAGGGAAGCAGCATCCTGTCAGTTGAGAAGTTGAGTAGGTGCTCATTCACAAGTAAAGATTAGTGGTGTAGGGAGCAGATATGGAGATGGCTTTCATTTTATTCTTGGTAGAGTCACTTGAGAAATAAAAATGGTGTCCCAGGGGCCTTCTACTTAAATATATTTGAAGCGGAGAGCTAGGTTCTTGTTTCAAGGAGTCGAAGAATGAATCTTGTGGGCAAAGGAGAGTAAAGCGATAGAAGTTTATTAAGTGAAGATAATAGAAGCTTATTAAGTGAAGATACAGAAAAAGCTCTCAAGACGGAGAGGGGGCCCGACAGCGGTGCCAAGGAGGGCCATTAGTGTTGGTCTTTTATAGAAAGCTACCCAGGGGAACTTAAATCCTTTTAATTGATATCACCATTGAGCAAGGACTAGTGATAACACCTTCAATGGCTTACTTCCTTTGTTGGGTCTGGTTATTCTTTGTTGGTCACAGGTGATTATCATAAAAAAAGACACCCACCCCACATGCTTAGGGCAGGGTGGTGCAGTTTGTTCCCTTTTCTCTGGTTTCCCCAGAGCTCCACAGTTTTGGGATTTCTGTGAGCCTGATCACGTAGCCCCCATCTGTCTCTCCCTACCTAGCCCTGCCTGTCCCTTACTCATATCTACCCCCTTCCCCCCCATACATTTTACCCTCTAGAAGCTTCACTGGATTGATAATTTCGACTTGAAATGTGTAAGGAAGCTAGCAGTTAGAATAATTCTAGAGATGCATTGTGTTCTGCAGTTCAGGACATGCCACCCCAAAATATGCCAGTTTGGTATATTGATTACTTTGAGCTGAAAGTACTTGAAAAACAGCAAATCCAGGGAAAGGCTTTCTCCGAACACTCTTTAGCGCCTTAAAGATAGGTCCTACAAAAGGAACTCAATTGTCGTGAATCTTCTTTCTGGGAATTTCATTAACCAGGGAAGATTGACTTTTATCACAGGAAAAGACTAGAAGTAGGCACCAACCCACATAAACTTTGTCACAAACTGTCCTATCTCCCATCTAACCTTCTAAGAGCCACTTCATCTTTCCTGAAAATAATTTTCTCTCTTTTAAGTGGCCTATCCTCCTCCCAGTAAGACAGTATACGTATATGCTTTCAAATATCACCTTTCTTTGGGATATTCACTTTTTCCCCCCGACGATGCCTTCACACACATAACACGGACAGTTAATAAATTTGTAAACCGTATCCCCTATTAACCTATTTTCAGTTAATTTCATAGACCCAACTATTGGATTTAAGAGTGTAGAGGGAAAGTCTTTCCTCTCCTACAGTTCTATAGCAATGATTTTCCTTCACTCACACTTTGTGGGAATAGAATTCCCTGGAAGTGTATAACATGGGGGCCCTGTGGGTAAACAATATAGAAGAATTAAACCTATTGGTTATATACACCTTGATATCACACATTTGATCAATTTTCTCATCTTGATGATGTTAACCTGTGTGGAATGAAGTTTTTTGTTTGTTGTTTTTTAAGATTTTATTTATTTATTTGAGAGAGAGAGACACACCACGAGTGGGGGGAGGGGCAAAGGGAGAGGGAGAGAGGGAGTCTCAAGCAGACTCCCTGCTGAGTGTGGAACCTGACTGCGGGGCTCCATCTCACAACACTGAGATCATGGCCTGAGCCAAAATCAAGGGTCTGATGCTTAACTGACTGAGCCATCCAGGTGCCCCTGGAATGAAATTTTGACCAATGGACTAGGTAGTTGGTTTTCAGAGGGAATGTGAAGAACACCAGCATACATCAATTTTCTTTGTCTTGACTCCCATTTTAAAGAAAACATGTTAAATGAACTTTTTTTTTTAGTTGTATGTCTCTTTAATCTTTTGTAACATTTAAATGAGCTTTTAATTTTAGAACAGGTTTAGATTTACAAAAAGTTATGAAGTTTGTACAGAGAGTTTCCATATATCTTATACCCATATTCCACAGTTCACTTGTCATAGTTGGCGAACCAATGTTAATATATTATTATTAACTAAAGTCCGTACTTTCTTTAGATTTCTTTAGTTTTTCCCTAATGTCTTTTCTGTTCCAAGATCCCATCCAGAAGATCACACTCAGTCATCATGTCTCCCAAAACTTCTCAAGTTTTCCTAGTTTCTGATGACCTTGACAGCTTTGAGGAGTAATCAGGACTTTGGAGAATGTCCCTCAATTGAGATTTGTCTGTGCTTTTGTCGTGATTAGACTGGAGTTATGTGCTTCTGAGGTAAAGACCACAGAGGCGAAGTGCCGTTTTCATCATATCATATCCAGGTACATATTATGAACATAATTTATCACTGGTGATGTCAACCGTGATCACCTGGCTGAGAAAATATTTGTCAGGTTTCTCCACTGTAAAGCTGATCTTTATTTTGACCTGCATCTTTTATTCTGGGGAGCTCTGAATGCAAGGGATACCATAGGTTTACTGGATGCTCAATGGTTTAACCTCTGTATTGAAGCTACTTCACTCTGGATATGGTTCTTAAGCCTGGCCAACCATAAAAGTCACATTGATGTTTTAAAAATGTAGTTTCCTCGGTCCCAACCCTTACAGATTCTGATTCATTTGGATAGGGAGGTCCTGGCAGGAACCTATACTTTTAACAAGCACAGGTTATTCTAATCCAGTGCTTTCTAGACTATGTACAGCTTGAGAAAACAGACCTAAACTATAAAGGGAAAACAGGAGAAATTCTGGATCACCCAGAGGTTGCCATTTCCATTTACATGATGCTAGAGTAGAGGAAAATTTCTTTCTGAGTTGTCCTTTTTGGCATTATTTCAGGGCCTAACATGTATTTAGTATCTAACCCAATGCTTTCCCCCCTTTAAAAGCACTTTCATACCTCTCACTGGATAGGCAGGGACACTTTCCAATGTGCTATGATAGCATTTTGTTAAAACCAACATCTCGTGTTAATGCAACTATTTGTGGGCTTACATGACAAAAACAGATGAAGAAATATATCCTATATTGCAGTGGGAAGGAAAATATTATTATTTTAAAAACCCTCAATTGACTAGCCACATTTTTATTTTGTAGGGATAGCAGAATTCCTGGAAAATGTTATGCTTTTGTTTAGAAAAACTACTTAGCGAGCCTTTTGGTCACAAAACCAGTCTGGATTAGAGAGGAAGTAACAAAGGGCACTCAGCTACTCTTCATGGCCAACTAAAATGGTGTCTTCCCTGGGGATGGAGAGAATGACTTAACATGGCGACTATTATGCGGGTTTCCTTTGACCAGACTCCAGAAGGAGTTGGTTTCAGATCCCTAGAACTTGGAGAAGATAGGGGAAAATGGGCTGAAGTGACATCATGGAGATGCTTAGAGGAGAGAGTGAGCAAGAGACTCCCTGGGGCAGCAAATGAAGGATCAACTTTAGAAGCAGCGCTGTCCGGTTCTGCCTGTTGCAAATTACTCTCTTTTGAACTGATAAAAGATACTCTGAGGCATATTAAAAATTTTAAGAGGTTTTTTTTTTTTTAGCAAAAATTGATTCAAATTGGGTAACATCCAATCTAGCAGATAGAAAAAATCTCCAAGGAGCTGTACAAAATGAGAGACTTTTACAGGCAGAAGGGAGTAAGAACAGAAAATTATTCTAAGCAAAAACACCTACATTGGTTATTTCAAGGTTACTTTTCTTTAGAGGATAACAGGAATCTATCAGGCAGATTCCTGGTTGATTGGTTTAAGATTCCATTTCTGGGAGAGCTGAAACTGAAATTAAGTCAAGCCTCAATTTGGTGATGTGAGCTTTAGCATAAGTGACTCCCATTTTGGGTCTCTTGTCTTGTTCTTAGCAACCCTAATCCTCAGACACTATAACCTTTGTTAGTGAGTCACATTTTGGGGCTCAGGAGCAAGGCAGATTAGAGACACCTAAAGAAGCATCAGGAGGTAGATTTAGAGGACCAGACTGATGGAAGAGCAGTTGGAGCAGGATTTTGATGAGACTCCTCAGAACCATGGGCAAGTGTGCTGGAATCCCTACTCCTATCAGGCTATGAGGTATTTGATCTGAACCTATTTCATAACTGGAAGACTTAGAGACTTTCAGTTATATTAGTAAGAGATTCCCTAAACATTCTCAAATCTCCCTGCAGATTTGAAAGAGGAATCTTGAAGGAAACTTTGATAACACATGGCTATATCCTTACAGTTTTTTTTTCATGATGATGTTTTCCTAGGTTTCTGTCATTTTTAGTGTCAGCCCAGTGCTGAATTTTCAAATAAACTCTTGCTTAGGAAGCAGATAGCATTTCATCATTGATAACTTTTTCAACTTTAACTAGTCTAAATACAAAATGGATAGACATTTTCTTCCTCCTTATTGCTGACAGCAAAATTCTCTTGCACAAATATATTTCCTTACATAGACAAAAGATGTTGAGCAAACCATGGTGGTTTAAGTACACTATAGTTGAGGGGAATGGATAGAATGACTGCTGTCTTGTAAGTAAGAAACTAAGGAAAAATTGTAAGGCAAAAGAAACCAACCTACAAACTAGTAGAAATAAGGTATAAACATGAAAAAAACCCAAAAACAATAACAAAAAAAAAACCCCACTTCTTCCCCGAAACGTGGTGCTATCTATTATTTAAGGTGAGTGAGGAGCAAGAGAGGGAAGTTGGTTTTCAGTCCTCTAAGAAATATTAATGAGGTTTTTCTTGTGTGTGTTGGTGTGTTCACAGGGGGAAGGAATAATGAACAAGAAGGAACATCCCAGTAGAATAACTTCTCATAAGCTGGTTGTTCTAGTACTTCTATCTTCTGATGGCTGGCATGGAGGCAGGTGAGAATTTTACAAGGTAAAAAGTTTTGTGGATAGCAATATTTTAAAAAATCAATGTTTTCATTTTGTTTTAATGTAATTTTTCCACATTATTCTGCCTACTAGTTGTTTTTTTTTTTAAGATTTTATTTATTTTTTTTGACAGAGAGAGACACAGCGAGAGAGGGAACACAAGCAGGGGGAGTGGGAGAGGGAGAAGCACGCTTCCCGCCGAGCAGGGAGCCCGATGCGGGGCTTGATCCCAGGACCCTGGGACCATGACCTGAGCCGAAGGCAGACGCTTAATGACTGAGCCACCCAGGTGCCCCTGCCTACTAGTTTTCTATTGCTGCTGAAACAAATTACTAAGACAAACAGTGTCTTACAATGACACAAATTTGTTATTCTACAGTTCTGGAGGTTAGAAGTGTGACATGGGTCCCACTGGGCTAAAATCAAAGTGTGAGCAGAGCTGTCTGTCTTCCTTTCTGGAGGCTGTCAGGAACAATCTGTTCCCTCTCATTTTTCCAGATTCAAGATGCCTCACATAAGTTTTGGCCCAATCCTCTTTCCCCCATCTTCAAAGCCATCAATGTTGCATTATTTGGTCCCCTTCTCTGTAGTCATATCTCCCTCTGATTTCAATGGGGAATCAGAATGGGGAAGGAATAATGAACAACAAGGAACATCACAGTAGAATAACTATAATAGTTATTCCAATACTATTTAGCAATAAAATAAAATAGTACAATAGCATTACACTATCTATAGAATTTATATGCTATAAATAGTATTTATAATAATAATATAATATATTATATTATTATTATATATTATTAATATATAATAATATAATAATGCTTATAATAGTAGAATAATAATGTCAATTCCATGGACAACTTTGGGGTTGGCTATGGATTTCATGTTCCAACTCATCCATTTTCTCACCAGCGACACTGAAAGACATTTTTTAATGGGAAGTCATGGAGAAGCTTGTAGCAAATTAGAATTTCATGATTCCTCACATCTAATGAAAAAAAAAAGTTAAGGATTAAGTAAAAGACTAAGTTAAATTGCAGTCCTGCCCCCAGTGGTTATTCAAATCAGCTCATTTAATGGCCTAGGGGTGTTACCAATGTTGAATTATTTGATTCCCACCTTGAATCCTTTCCTTGAATTAATCATTTTTATAATGTATCTTTTCTACTTCAGCTTGAAATATACACAGTGGTCATAGTTTGTTTCTTATGAAAAGGATTTGTTATTGTTGTTTTTTAACCCATCACTAGAAAATACCTTTTTGAACAATCAGACCAACAAAGACCATGGAAGATGCACTTCTGGTCAGATCTTCCCAGATTTACAAAAGCATGACAACCAGCATCCTCAGGAGAGGGAAATGTTGGCTTAGACACTGGAAATGAGGGACTTGCCTTAGAGAAAGAAAGGGTCATTCAATAATTTAGAGCAATGCTATCAAGTAGAAATATAATATGAACCTACATGTAATTAAAATATCTGGCAGCCACATTAAACAGAATAAAAAGAAACAGGTTAAATCAATTTTTATAATATATCCAAAATATCACTGCAACATGTAATCAACATATTACTGATGAGATATTTTAAATATTTTTTTTTGTATTACACATTTGGGATCTGGTGTGTACTTCACACTTACAGCACACCTGAATTCAGACATTTCAGTTACTCACAGCCACATGTGGCTGTTAGAGTCTACTGCATGGGACAGAGCCAAGTCAAAGCTTTTTTTACTCAAGGAGCATCTTTTAGTTACCTTGTTTGTTGAGCCTTTCATAGCATTCTCTACTTTTGCTCAAATAGATTCAAGAGCTTTACCCCTTGGATCATATGGTGGTCACTACTGTCCATCTCAACATGGGTGCCATGCCCTCCTCCCTTGCCAACATCCACTAGAGAAGTGAGAAAACTAACATTCACTTCAAGTCTTCTTTGCAGGTGGGGGTGGTCATTTGACACTGTTCTGGTCAATGAAAGATTGGAAGAATTATGATCAAGGGTCTCTGGGAGCTGATGCCACTGTTCATTCTAGGTGCTCTGAATGTGATGCCTGGAACTATAGCAGCCCAGAGAATTTCCAAGATGCATGCTCTGGGACCTTCAATTACTGACCCTATACTCACAGGCACGTTTGCTCACATTTGTTTCTATTGACAAAATATCCTTATTTACTTAAGCCACTCTTAGTGAATTTCTATGTACTCTCATTTTTTTTTCATCCCTAGTGATACAAACTGCTGTTTGGATTCTGCTTTGCACAAATAACACTTCTCCTTTGCCCCCTGGCTTCCTGCTAGTCCTCAGTGGCGGGGAGGGGGGGGCAGTAGAGAGATACTGGAAAGTAGGAGGAAGCAGAAAAGATTCCCCTTTTCCTTTTTTTTGCTCCAATCAGGATCATCCCAAAATACCTGGGGTGATTTCTATCTCCTGACCGGACCTTGATGTATAACCTCCCTGCTGTCTCTTCTCCACGTGGGCAGGCAGAATCATCGCTTTTTAAGTCATGTCAGGTCGTATCAACATTGGCTTCTCGTGTCAATAAAAACACAATCCGAAGTTCCCGCTCTAGCCCACAAGGTCCTGTATCATATGCTCTGTGCTACTTCTCTGGCCTTTCCAGCCACCTCCTCTGGTTCACTGTGTCCTACCCACCCAGAACTCTTCAGTCCTCCAAGTCAAACTGACCTGACATGCTCTGCCCTCAGGAATCCTGGCCTGGCTTCTTCCTCTGCCCGGAAATGCCTTCTCCCAGGTGGCGCCCCCCCCAACCTCCCCCAACACACCCCTCCTCCCGGCTCCAACCCTCACTTGCTTCAGCTCTCTACTCAGACACTGTCTTGACAGGGAGGACTTCCCTCAGCACCCATGTGAAGCTCACCTCTCTACCTGTTCGCCCTCCATTCTTTCCCCAGCACTTCCTCCCCCCTGATGTTTTACATGCTTAGTAGTTTATTAATTATTCATCTCTTCCAACTTGAATAAGACTCCGCCAGAGTAGGACCTTTGGCTCTGCCATTCGTTGTCTTATCCCCATTACCTGGAACAACTCCCCAGATCAGAATCATAGGAAAAGGGTCCGGTGGGGCGTAGAGGGAGATGATACCCGTTTTGGGGATGATGATTTCTGAGTTGCCTGTTGGATACTCCTGTGGGCATGCCCAGGTGACAGCCAGGGACTTAGGAGTCTGGAGCTAAAGGAAGAGGTTATAGTTCACTGAATTAGACCTGATTAAAGCCATGGGTTTAAATGAGAACATCCAGGAAGATTTGACAGAAGGAGAAGAGAGTCAGGATGAAGTTGTACAAAACACAAATATCAGAGAGAGCCATAAGACAGGCTTTGCAAGGAAATTACAAATTAGCATCAGATCAGGGGGAAATGGTGCCTTAGAAGCCGAGGGAGGAGATATTGTCCAGCGAAAGTGAGGAAATGCTTCAGCAAGGTCCAAAGAGATCCCAAACCCATAAGAGGTTTTCTCAGTGCTGGTGAGAGCTTTTGTGAAATGACTGAATGAGAGTTTTTGGAAGGCCACATTGCCGCGGGTTGAGGACTCGACAAGAGATGGGGGAGTATAGGTTTCTCTTCTAAGAAGAATTTCTTTGAAAGGAGGAATGAGATTTCCTAAGTAAAGAAGAGATTGGGCCAAATGAAAATAGCACTTTTTTTTTTTTTTTTTTTTTGAAGTTGAGAGCTATTTGGGCATGCCACACAGCGCTGGAAATGAGCAACTGTCCCTGAGGGTGGAGGTCTTTGTAGGAGGACCTACTCAGGAGGTCTCTGCTCTCCACACTGGGACCATTTCCAGGCTCAATACTGAGCAAATCTGGGTCCACAAGGGTATCTTTGCTGAGTTTTGGCACCAGTGATGACAGGAAAGCCTTTTGAGGAAGTGTTCTCTTGAGACATTTGTTCAAAGAGCGTTCGGCCCCTCCTGCTGTTCCCCTAGGTAGGGCCCCCTTGTTGCTGAGTGGAGCCTGTCCCCCTCTCCAGTTTTGCAGGTCTGGCATCTAAAGAACTTGCAAAGACTCATGTATATCTGTTTTCATGTCTTCCCTGCAAGTTTTTGGCCACATATTCACATATTCTGGCACAGACAGCTGGCTCTAAGACCTAGAGTCCCCCAAGATAAATGTGCAGACTGAGTTCTAAAAATTACCAGAGTGGAGGGTAATAAAATTTAAAGGAGTGAACTTTGTTTTTAGATGTTGCATACTCTTATCCAATTTGAGCCTTGGTAACCGTCATAACCATTCTTTGTGAATATCGATGATATGCATTGATACATAGTACACCGTGAGTGCATAACCATTTCACCAGTCTGTGGTGGTGAGAAATGTCTCTATACTATGTACTGTGCACTGGTAATTTGAGACAGAAAGGCTTGTGAGTGCGGTAAGGATCAGCCTGAGTGGTTGGCCTCCACTTTTTTTCTTTGGGCTCTAGCAACCGCACCCTGTGTGTATTGGCGTTAAGAACAGAGAGTGTGATTTGTAATTGATGCTTTTACTCATTTGTCAGCAATTACATAAGACCGCTCTATTTTTCCTGAAACTAATCACAATAATAATTCCTTCTGAGGACTTTGCTGGGAACGAAAACCAACTTAAAGTGGAAAACAGATCTAATTTTGAAATGATCCCTAGTGGATGTATCAGTTTCCTAGGGCTGCCCTAACACACTACGACAAACTGGGTGGCTTAAAATGGCAGACATGTATTCTCTTACAGTTGTGGAGGCCAGAAAGTCCAAAATCAAGGTGTCAGCAAGGCTGGTTCTTCAGGAGGCCCTGAAGGAGGATCTGTTGTGTGCCTCTCTCCTGGTTTCTGGTGGTGGTCAATAATCCTTGTTGCTCCTTGGCTTCCAAGTATCCTTCCTCTGTCTGCCTCCATCACCTTCAGGCTGTTCTCCCTGTGGGTCTCTGAGTCCCTGTGCCCTCACGCAGGCTTCTTAGAAGTCACTGGACGTAGGCCCACCCTAATCCAGGATGACCTCATCTTAACTCGATCACACCTGCAAAAATCCATTTTCCAAAGAGATTTTCATCCACTTGTACCACAGGTTAGGACTTTAACATATGTTTTCCTTATTTTTTTAAGGACTTCAACATATCTTCTTTGGGGGACTCAATTCAACCAACAACAGTAGGCTATTGAGAAAAAGGTATTTAGATAAGCCTAATGGAAGAGTCAATACTTAGAATGCAAGGAATGAACTTGCTATGCCGAGTAACAAATTATGACTTTTGGGTATTCAAGCTTTGATCAAAGCTGGGATCCTCTCTGGGAAAATGAAAAATCCCACAGATTTTTAATATTATGAAATGTTTGGTAGTGGAAAACAGTTTAACCCCCTCAGTCTAGCACCAAGAGCACTTTCCTTCTTTTCAAATTGGGCAAGTCTGACACGGAAACTGGAAAACCCAGTGGAAACCATGCTTAGAATTCCACAAATCACTTAAAATTAGTCAAAATTTTAGTCATTTTCAATACGCTATACATTGGGAGAGTAGCATCTCCTTAATCAGAATATTCAACTCTCAGAGCGCCCTTTTATGTGGATTGAGGCTAGAATGGCATTCTCCTGATGATCCCCCACGGTACCCGGAACTTATTAAAATTTGTCTAGCTTATTTGAGGGAATTTGGCAGACCTTGACCTTTTGTATTTGAGTAACTTACATGATGAATAGTACTCTGAGTATTAAGGTCTTTCAAAATAAACCAAATATCTCTGCCTTACAATTAGAATGATTTTTCTCTGAGTTAGGCATTACACGAGGTTTCCTTGGGCTTCATTTTGTTTTATAATTTTTAAAGTTCTTGTACTACTGTGCATCTGTGCTATTATTTTTCTTGGGCTCAAAGATGTCATACCAGACAGAACTCTTCCCTACACTGACTTTCTGTCACTAGGGACCTGGATGGTTTGGAGCTGGCTAGGACTAATAATTTTCATTGTATCAGCTGTCACAAATAAATCAGGCTGCTAAATTCCAATACATTGGCAGAATGGGTGAGCAGTCCCTTGAAAGGAGAATTTTCAACATCAGTCTTTCCCCCCCTTATATCCGTGTTTAGAAATTCCAATTAAAACGTTTTGAGAAGCAGATAAAACTGGTAAGTAATGGAATTAGTGCTTTCTACATTCCTGTTTCATGTTGATCTGCATTTAGATAGAAGTTAGGACTCAGTCCCTATATCCTGATGGCTTGGATGTGTGCAAAACAATGCGTTGGAGACTGGACCTGAACGAGAATCTAGGCTCAAAGTATCCCTGCCCTCAATTCCTAAGAATAAACCAATTGCAGGAACAGCAGAATGTTGAGTATGTTAGTTTCCTTTTGCTACTATAATGAAGTACCACAAATTTAGTGAATTAAAACAATACAGATGTATCATGTTACAGTTCTGGAGGTGAGAAATCTGATGTGGGTCTCACTGGGTTTACATCAGAGTGTTGGCGTGGCTGATTCTTTCTGGAGGCCCTCGAGGAGAATCTGTTTTCTTGCCCTTTCCAGCTTCTGCCTGCATTCCTGCTCATGTCCCCTTCCGTCTGCAAAGCCTGCAATGGCTGATCACGTCTCTCGTGTCTCATTCCTCTGACCCTGACTTCTGCCTTTTTCTTCTACTTTTAGTGATTCTTGGGATTACATTGGGCCTGCCCGGGAAATCCAGGATAATTTTATTTTAATCCAGCTGACTGGCAACTTAAATCCCCTTGCCACTTAACCTGACATATCCATAGGTTCTGGGGATTAAGACATGGATATCTTGGGGGGACCATTCTTCAGACTCCCACAAGGGGGGCAAATAGATGCCAAGGGTCAGTTACATGTCCTCTTCTGATCGAGAAGGTAGGAGGTTTTGTCTGAACTTGGTAAATACACTTTATTGAGCCATTCTGGCACTGGGTGGAGAGAGAAAGAGACAATTCAAATCTCAAATTTCGAAACTCAAACTATGTCCAGATTTTGTTTTATTATCTCCACATCCCCCTCTGCCTAAATGGGAGCATGGAATTATAGTACTCTTTTTCCTTTAGCTCGTCAATATTTGATTTTAAATAGTAAATCTCAAGATTTTAAGAAGGGTATCAAGCAGAAATCTGATTAATTCTTAGAAATAGTTTTGACCCATTCAGACAGAAATGGACAATGGAAGAAAAGTTCTTTCAAACGCATTGCAGGAATAACATCTATATATGTAATACTCTTTTATGTATGTAATACCTCTTTTCCTCTGTAGAAATGCCTGCTCAGCACACACCCTACTTATCACTGACACAACTATGGCCACACTCCCACCGCATAGCAGACTCTGGAGTCTCACCCCCTGGCTGTGGTAAACACCTGTTCGATGAAGCCCATTTGATTTTCTCATCTAGGAACTTGGAATTGAGACTCAAAAACTCTGTTTCTCCAACACAAAGAGTGAGCCTTCATGTAAACTTGGACTTTAGTTAAGAAGAACACCTGGGTGGCTCAGTCGGTTAAGCAACTGCCTTCAACTCAGCTCATGATCCCAGGGTCCTGGGTTCGAGCCCCGCATTGGGCTCCTTGCTCAACGGAGAGCCTGCTTTGCCCTCTCCCTCTGCCTGCTGCTCCCCCCCGCTCATGCTCTTTCTCTGTCAAATAAATAAATAAAATCTTTTTTTAAAAAAAGAATATGTTAAAAAAAAGGAAGAACATATCAATATTGGTTCATCAATTGTAGCAAATGTACCACACCAATGCAAGATGTTAATAATATGGGAAACTGGGTGTGGGAGGAAAAGGGGTATATGGGAACTCTCTGTACTTACTGCTCAATATCTCTGTAAGCCTAAAATTGCTCTAAAAAAATAAAATCCATTCATTAAAAAGAAAAAACACTATCTAGCCAGCTTCTTTAAGACTCCAGTTAAATTTGGAGCTATGTAGCCTAATTGATAGGTATGTGAAGCATGAGGTGTAGAAGCTATGGTAACACATGCTTCGTGGGTAGGAACACATGAACAATGTAGGGGTCCTCTTGAGGAACACGTACACACGTACACACACATGTACACAGACGAAATAGAGTGTAAAATAGAATACGTATTTGGAAGAAGCTCTGCAAGTGAGAGATCCTGAAGCTTAAGCTCCATGAACTTGACGATAAGTCTACCTTGGCTTGGGTGTGCTGGGGCCAAGAAAGCAGGTCTTCAGAGGGAGAACAGAATGGCGGAAACAGAGAGGCAGAGGTAAGCCAAGCCCAGAGAAGGAGAATAACCATTTGAGCTCCTCGCTGTCCAGTTCTATGTTTTATTCTTTTATGAAGCCCAGCTTTGTTGTGTGTGAATATTACCAACAAGTTGCCCTCATCAATTAGTTAAAGTTGATTTGCTGGAACCAAGCAACTGGCAGACACCGTATCCCCTTGTGAGGAGGAGAGAAGGCAGTGGAAGGGGTTCCATTTTGTAAGTGGCACAAGGCAGAAAGCACAGTGGGGACTTGCCCAAGGCACACAGCTGAGCATGGTGGCCTCAGACAGAGCCTGTTACTCTGACTCAGGCCAGGGGTTTCTTCACCCTCTCCTGAGAAGGGTTCACGTCTCCTGAGAGAGCCAGTGCCTTGGGATCTCATTACTTATTCCCTGCCCATATTACTCGTAGGGAGATCCTTTGAAATTCAATTCTGTCGCCCTGGGAGACTGAGAAATAATGAACTGAGAGTGAGCAGGGGGAGGTGTCATCAGAAGAAGACATTTTTGACAGCATGTCCAGAGGCCGCTGATCATTACAGTTGCTTATTGAGACCCTCTCTTGCCTTCCACTGGACAGATTTGCAATGAGGGTATTTTTGAAACTTTCCCTCTGGCAAGTTTCCTTCCTGCTTTGATGTGACAAAGAAGTGAACAGCCTTAATTTGAGCAGTATTCAATTATAGGTTCCTTACGCCCCGGAGTTAGGATACAATTGGACAATGTGGCAAAAGACACATTAACATACATCGGAGGCTTGTTAGAAAGGACGCACGCGGTGAGTGTTGGCCAGTGATTCTGGCGTCACCCCGGGCGGCACGTTGTTTTATGCAGTGGTGCTGTCGCGAGTGATGGCCACTGTGTATTTGCTGTTCCAATCCATGAAGGTCGTTTCATCCCCTTTCAGTATGTGTGTCTTGGCAGCAGCGAACTGTAGACTAAGAACAGAATCTCCAAGGGTAGAGAAAGAAACAAGTTACACGACGATCTTCTGTGTTCTCAATGCACTGTACATGATAGTAAGGAATAAAATCCCCCCCGCCTTTTTTAAGCAATTATAAGATTTTCAGGTCAGAGCTGAGAACTTTGTATACACTAGCACAAAAGTCCTGAAAACATGGGGCGCCTGGGTGGCTCAGTTGGTTAAGCATCTGCCTTCGGCTCAGATCATGATCCCAGGGTCCTGGACAGAGACCAGCATTGGGCTCCCTGCTCTGCGTGGAGTCTGCTTCTCCTCCTTCCTCTGCCTGCCACTCCCCCTGTTCGCGTGATCTTTCTGTCTCTTTCTCAAATAAACAAATAAAATCTTAAAAAAAAAAAAAAAAGTCCTGAAAACAGCCTGCAAAGGAGGAATGATTCATTTCCACATTGAGACAAGGGGAGAGTAAAGCAATGTGTGTACATTTGGGACGTTGCCAACCTAGAACTGGAACCCAGGTCTTTCCTACTATAGGGACCCAATGACTACTCAAGCCTCCATCATGGTACAAACCAAATGCCTTTCCTTGGGGCCCTTGAGCACCTAGACCATGTTATTCATCTTTGTATCTATAATATCTATCTCAGTGCCTACCTGCTCAATAAATGCTTCTTAAGGGACACCTGGGTGGCTCCGTTGGTTAAGTGCCTGACTCTTGGTTTCGGCTCAGGTCATGATCTCAGGGTCTTGAGATTGAGCCCCGAGTCAGGCTCTGTGCTCAGCGGGGAGTCTGCTTGAGATTTTCCTCTTTCTCTCCCTCTGTCCCCACCTCAAATAAACAAATAAATCTTTAAAAAAAAAATGCTTCTCAAATGAACTGAACAAATGAATTTTAACCCTAGCTCTGACTGAGTTGCTCAGAATGGCATAAAAAGTGGCCATCTGGGCATTTCGGTGTCCTTTCATGTGCTGGAGATGCTAATGGAAAGTTAATGCATCTCAGCACAGTGCCGCAAGCAGCTCTGTGCGCCAGCGCCTCCTTGCCAAGGGCCCATCTGTACAGTCAGTATTTGGCCAATCGAGGGGACAAACTCATGTGACATCACTGCCTTTATTTATTTATTTATTTATTTGACAGAGAGAGACACAGCGAGAGAGGGAACACAAGCAGGGGGAGTGGGAGAGGGAGAAGCAGGCTCCCCACTTAGCAGGGAGCCCGATGTGAGGCTCGATCCCAGGACCCTGGGATCATGACCTGAGCTGAAGGCAGACACTTAACTGACTGAGCCACCTAGGTGCCCCACCACTGCCTCTTTTTGAGGGGCAGGCATTGCCTCCTTGTCAAGAGTGAGTAACTTGCTTTTCAGTTTCCCTGCTTTGGCACAGAGGGGTTAGGGTTTGTGGGTGAGTGATCCAGCACTTGGTTAATCAACCATTCTACGTGGCATCAATGTTTTTGAATTTTTGAAATAATTTTTGTGGATTCCTCTCAGCTTCTCCCCCATTTCGCACCTCCTACACCTTGGTAACTCCGTCTCCTGGCACTTGTTCTTCAATTTCTCCTCCACATTCCCCTTCTGCCATCCAATAAATCTCTGGCGGAAATCTGCCTCTCAAGATTTCTCTGTCAAATGTTCTCTGGTAATGAGAATGGTGCTGCATTTCCAGGTCGTTGCTATGGAGAAAGTGTCTTCTCCTTGCTCTATTCTATTTGGGCATATTCCTAGGCTCAACTCTGAGGGCGACACTAAATTTATACCCCCTTTTAGGTCTGTTGTCTCTCAGTTATATAAGCAAGCTTCAGTACGCTTTTTTTTTTTTTTTTTGGTCTTTTTTTTTCCTTTTAATTAGTTTTAATGTTCCCTTGTTGCTGTCCAGTGTAACAAGTGGCCTCATACCATAAGCAGTTGAGGTAGAAGACCGAATTTCTCTCTTGCATCCATATTACATGTATTCTGCCTGCTTTTTATGTGGGAAGATAACACTCAAATTTTAGATTTATTCACATAAGTAGCACAGAAATGACTAATGTATGAAGATCACGAGCTCCTTCCATACTCCTCACACCTAGAGGTTGTCCTCTGCTTCTAACTAGACTTTATTTATCAGCATTAACTGCTTGGGCATTGATGGATTCTAGAGCTTGACTTGCCCCTAACCCCCCACCCAGAGTCCTCTCTTCAGTGGAAATGGTATAGAAACCTATTTGGAAACGCAAATAACTGAGGTGGGGAAAAAAGTCTCAGAGCATTCAACTGTCCCTCAGGGACACCCAGACAATTCCTTGGGCTTGCAGAATTTAGTTGGAAACCCACTCTGCAAGTCACTACGAAGATGGACAGACACAGCCCCTTCCCTTTGGGAGCTCACAATTGAGTGGGGAAAATGTTACGTGTTTAACACACAGCACAATAGTTGTTCTAATGGTAGTAAAGTAGATTACGGGGGGTGGGGGCAGCACAATATGGCGAATGAGACAGTGGGCATTGGAGATAAGGTCACAATCCTGGTTCTTCAACTCTCTCTATGACCTTGGGCAAATGAATGAATCTCTCTAAATCTCCATTTCTTTTTTTTTTTTTAAAGATTTTATTTATTTATTTGAGAGAGAGAATGAGATAGAGCATGAGAGGGGGGAGGGTCAGAGGGAGAAGCAGACTCCCCGCCGAGCAGGGAGCCCGATGCGGGACTCGATCCCGGGACTCCGGGATCATGACCTGAGCCGAAGGCAGTCGCTTAACCAACTGAGCCACCCAGGCGCCCCTCTAAATCTCCATTTCTGATCTGCAAAATGAAAATAGTATTACCTGCTCCTGGGATCGAACCCTGCGTCGAGCTCCCTGCTCAGTCGGGAGCCTGCTTCTCCCTCTCTCCCCTGCTCATGCTCTATCTCTCACTATCTCCCTCTCTCAAATAAACAAATAAAATCTTTCAAAAAAAAAAAAAAGAATCTCATTTGTGTGACAGATTTCATCCTTTAATTCTCCAAACTTGTGGTTTTCACATTAAAGGTCTGTAGGAGGAGTTGGTGCTTGTCCTGAAGTCCATTTCTATATTCTGTTTTCAGGTAGCAGGGGCCCCATCTCTGAAATGCGACACATGGACCTCTTCCTCCTCTGGCCCCATCTATAGTTCACTGGGTTGTAGGCCCCACATCTTTACCGTGCAGAGTGGTGTCTGTGGCTTTGCCCACACTGCTCAGGGATCCCTGGTCCAGCCCTGAGGCCGGGTGACATTGCCTCGCCTGGATATATACTTGTCACCTCCTCAGATAGCAGGGGAGTCTTTGCTACCCCTCGTGTGGGGCTAGTTTCCCCTGTAGCTGAGCAGGACCCTCAAAGCCAGTAAGCTTTCTTCCCCCATCACATGGAGCCTCCTGCTTCTTGAACAGGGAAGGTTTATTGAAAGTACTCCACACAGACCACCTTCCAGCTGAGGCCTGTTGGAATAGCTCCCTCAGCCCCCTCAGAACAAACCAACTCAACTCCCACTATGCCCCAGTTCTCACCACTCTGCTTGAGACTCCGAGGACTGACTCCACCAAATTCCACATCTCTGTCATACTCTGCCTAGTCATCCATGATCTCCCCAAATCTCACCCTGTTCTGCTTTGCTCACTGTGCCAGCCCCTCACCACCAGATGCAACTCCCACAGCCTATTTATGAGGTCCTTGGGAACGCCTTCCCAGTGGGCAACAAACTCTGCATATTCTCAATCTCTTCCCACCTTCCATCTTCTTTCCCTTCTCGTCTCCTTCACCTCATTCTTGTCTACTTCATACCCTGCATTTCCTCTCCCCAACAGAGACTGTGGCTTCTGGGGATATTACTTTATCTACACCCCTCTCAAGTACAAGGTATTTAGTTATTCCCATCCCATACCTGAGGCCAAGTGTCAAGTCAGTACCCTCTCGCTTTCCAGTGCCCACCTCAGACCGTTACTCCTCTGCCCATTTATAAAACGCCAGCCCCTTAACAGCTGTGGCAACTGGTTTTCCTACCACCCAACCTCACTTTGCTCTCACTTTGGTTGTTCATTATTTTTTGCACTTGACACCATCACTTCTCTAATCCTCCTCTCGTTAATCATCCTTGGTAATGCCAGCATGCCATCAATTACTCTAACTTCTAAGTTACTTTAAACTTTCCTCTTCCAAAGACATTTTCATCTATTGTTTCTTAGCCACATGGCTAAGAATGGCCACCATCTGGACCTTGTCTTCAACAGAAATATTACTATGAGCATTACAAGTTTGAACATCCTATTCTCCAACTACAACTCCTTACCTTTATAGCTCGTTTGCTTCAAATATCCCATAGACATAATTCTTTTCTCTCATTAGGATGTAAAAGTTAGCTTTTGCTACATAACCAACTATCCCAAAACTTAGTAGATTAAAACAAGAACCCATTTATTCAGCTCAAGATTCTCTATATTGATATCCTGAGCTGGACTCCACTGAGAAGTTCTTCATTTCTTGGCCAGGCTCAGCTGATCTCTTGGCCATGCTTTCTCATGCATCTGTGGTCAGCAGCTGGGGTAGCTAGAGCTGGCTGGTTGGTGATGGTCTCAACTGGGATGAGTGAAGTCTCTCTCCATGTGTTCTCTCCTCCAGAAACAGGCCAGCCTGGGCTTGTTCACATGCAATCTGAAGAATCCCAAAAGCAACAAAAGAAGACGCATTTTTAAGGCTCTTGAGGTCTAGGCTGGGACTCATTTGCACATCACTTCTGCCATTCTGTATGGATCAAAGCAAGTCATAACACTAGCTCAGATCTAAGAAGTGAGAAAATAAATTCCACCTCTTGATAGAAGGAGATGCAAAGTATTGAGATCAATTTTGCTGCATATTATAAGGAGCTTCAATTCACTGCCTCTGTTCTCTCTCTTTAATACTTTCTGGTTTCACTTTCCTTCCTACCCAGTTTCGATGTTTGAATTCGTCATCATAATCCTTCCTTTGAATCTACACCCAAATGACTTAACCCTCTCTCCAGCCAGTACAGCTAATTTAGTAAATCAACAGCCCTGGTAAACCATCCCCTTTTTCCTTGACTGCATACATGCTGGTGAATATTACTGGGAAAAGAATCATGTAGTTGGGATAATTTGTGGATGGAGTTTTGAGTTATTTTGATATTCACTCTTCTTATTTTCTTAAATAATGCATGGCCTAGAGAGCCTTGACCTTTTGTTTTCTCTCTCTCCCTGTTCTTCTCTTTGGTAATAAAAAAAAAACTTGGGCAGCATGAAAGAGAGCGGAACTCGTTTGTCCTGTCCTGCTTTGACACTGCCACACAAGTTTCTCCAGAGGCTGTGTGTAATTATGTTTGACTGGTTGATAATTTCTGAAAGGCAAAATACATTTTACAGATGTCTAGATAAGCTTTTAAAAAATTTTCCAAAACTTGATTTGTGTGATGCCTGCCTTGGATCCCTGACTTTCCTTGGAGTTAACCCAATGATCAATGACCCTCATGGTATAGGCAAGTTCACCACCATCAACAAGCAAATCATTCTTCTTTGTCCTGTGCCTTCAGTCTGATATTTTTTTTCTACTAGACAGCAGGAACATCTAGTCCCAAAGCCTATAGAAGTTGGAGGTTGCCTAGCAACATCATTCCCTGTACAAGTTTGTGGCTTTCTTGGTCGGGGGTGAGGAGGGACTTCTTTTCACTCTCAGCTTCCTGTAAGCCTCTTGTATTCTCTTCCTATGTCAATGTCTGGCTGATTGAAAGTATATAAAATGACATCCGTAAAAACTCTTTCAGATAGTCAAGTGTGAACACAAGATGGGATTATTACCTCTCATTAAAACCCATTCTAATCCCTGACTCCTTACTGTAGTATCTTTGCAGCGAGGATATGAATCACTGGTCTCCAATTTCTGGTATATTCTTCTGCTGCAGACAGAACTGCAAATGTCAGCCTCAGCAAGCAAATGAACCGAACCATCCTCAAATTCTTTTGTTCTCTCTTCTGGAGACGAGTGGCATCTGTTTTGTAGCCTGTTCTTGGCCCCCTGTTCCTCACTACAAAGCTGTTTTACTGGAATCTGTATTTGTGGATGCCTCTCCACTTCCCAGTGAGTTTAATCTAGCTAGTTTATGTTAGCTGTTACTACACATTCTATTTGTTGAGCCACCTTAGCTTTTTCTCCTTATGTTTTATGCTTTTGCAATTTTTGTGGCATATACTTGCCAAGCCAATGCCAAGAGTTCTATATAGTCACTTGAAAACTGTAGAAACATTTAACTGTTGAAAGATTCATCTTCATAGATCTCACATGTATACATGTCTTGTGATCAGAGCTGCCTTTTCTCCAGGCTATCTTTTTAAGAATATTTATCTTGGAAGCTAGAGATAGTGTCTCCCTCCAGAACAAAGGGAAGGTTTGCTTAGCCTGGGAAGATAAAACTAATAGCTCCTCCTGGAGCAAAGGAAAAAGTTTGCTTAATGCTTGTTGCAAAATAGATGGGTTTCTCTGTTTGTTCTTCTCCTTTAACACACTTCATTGCTTATATAGGCATTTTCTGTCTCTCTTCACCTTGTCCTGTGGGAATTGGGCCTCAGGAAACCCGCACAAATGCTGACTCTCTGGTTGTTGCTATTGCTATAAGTAATAGAGTCCTTTGTCTCTGACTCAGAGTCTTGTGGCTTCTGCCTGCATCTAAGAAATTGTGGTAGGATAACATGTTGGCTGGAAAGTCAGGTAAAATATCAGATACTATCTGGTTCTCAGTAGCTTGGTACTCACTAGCTTGGTAGATATATGTTGAAACATATTTAAAATTGGATATATTTCTTTTAGGGAACCTGTTTCAGAGACCTGAGTTACCACACGAGTTTCATTTTTTTAAGATTTTATTTATTTATTTGACAGAGGGAGAGAGAGAGAGAGAGATCACAAGTACGCAGATAGGCAGGCAGGCAGAAGGAGAGGGAGAAGTAGGCTCCCGCTGAGCAAGAAGCCCAATGCGGGGCTCGATCTCAGGATGCTGGGATCATGACCTGAGCGAAAGGCAGACGCTTTACCAACTGAGCCAGCCAGGCGCCCCACCACATGAGTTTCTACCAAGGGAGGAGCAAATCTGGAGTTCTTTCAGTGCAGTTATGGTCATAGCATTTTATTAAAAAAAAAAAAAACAAAAACCGAGGTCTTCATTTCCAATAAAACTGTTAAAATTCCTTAGCTGGCATTGAGTAGCCAAGAAAATATGGACTTGGCTTACCTTCTACTTCCACATCTGCTCAAAGCTCCAGAAAACTCAAATGTTGAAAGTAACTAATCTACTGTAGTAGATGGTCCTTTCTTAGTATTTCTATCAGTGGATGGCATGCTTGTGTATTGGCCATCCAAAAAAAGCCTCCTAGCTCATCATTCTTTCCTGTTCTTCATCATCCATATTGAATCATTAGTGTCATAAATATCTCTAGCTTCTTAACTATGTTCCCTGATCTCAACTCGTGCTGTCAAAACTCCACGCATTCCTCAAAGATTCATTTCAATAGCTTCCTAATTGGTTTCTCCAATTCCTGTGTTGTATTTTATTTTTTAAAAAGATTTTATTTATTTATTTGACAGAGAGAGAGAGAGAGAGAGCGATATCACAAGGCTTGGGGGGGGGGCGGCACAGAGAGAGAGAGAGGGAGAAGCTGGCCTCTGGCCGAGCAGGGAGCCTGATGCAGGGCTCAATCCCAGGACCCTGGGAGCCGAAGGCAGAGGCTTAACTGACTGAACCACCCAGGTGCCCCCTGTGTCTGTATTTTAAATCCATCCTCCCAACTGGGCTCAGACCTGTGTGATCCATCCCAAATATAAAGCTGATGCTATTGGGGAAGACTGGGTGGTTCAGTTGGTCGAGTGTCTGCCTCTTGATTTCAGCTCAGGTCTTGATCTCACGTTCATGAGTTCAAGCCCCACACTGGGCTCCGTGCTGGGTGTGCAAGCTACTGAAACAAACAACTACAAAAACCAGATATGACTTAAAATGCTTTAGCAGGGGCGCCTGGGTGGCTCAGTCGTTAAGCATCTGCCTTCAGCTCAGGTCATGATCCCGGGGTCCTGGGATCGAGCCCCGCATCCGGCTCCCTGCTGGGCAGGAAACCTGTTTCTCCCTCTCCCACTCCCCCTGCTTGTGTTGCCTCTCTCGCTGTGTCTCTCTCTGTCAAACAAATACAATCTTAAAAAAAAAAATAAATAAATAAATAAATAAATAAGTAAATAAATAAAATGCTTCAGCAGTCCCTCTTCTTTCAGAGAATAAACTCCATGAAACTTAAGATGGCTTGCATGACCTGGCTCTTACGTATCTCTGGACTCATGGTTATTTTCTGTTCTGTGGGAGGCAGTGTGGCTAGTGACTAAGAGCAAGGGCTCTGGAATCTAAGTGTCTGTATTTGTATTCTGTTTGTTTCATCTATGTGCTGAGTGACCCTGGGCAAATTTAATAAATATTCTATAATGCAGTTTCCCCATCTATAAAATGGGAATAAAAAAAGCACTTAAAAAGAAGTGACGTAATTGTTATAAAACACTCAGTAAAGCATCTGGCACATAATAGATGTTCTATAACCTTAGTTATAGTAACACCAGACTACTTGTTTCCATCACATGTCACGTTAGTTTCCAACTCTTTGTCTTGCTCTATTCTGTTTTCCTTTGCCTGGAATGTTCTCTCCTTCTTCACCAACTGCTATGCCATAGCAGTTGAGAGAATGGGCTTTGGGGTGAGACTGAACTAAGTTTGGATTCGGGACACTTTCCTGTATTAACTGTATGGCATTGTAAAGTGTGATGCTTGAAAAATGATTATTATCCCACTTGTCCTTCAATATCTAACTCAGGAGAAATCACCTATTTGCCAGTTATTAGTCTATTACCTTTTAGCTCCAAACTTACTCTTCTTTTTTTTTTTTAAAAAAAGATTTTATTTATTTGTTATTTTAAAGGGGAGGGAAGGGCAGAGGGAGAGGGAGAAGTTCTCCAGCGACTTCCTGCTAAGCACAGAGCCTGACGCAGGGCTCAATTCCATGACCCTAAAATCATGACCTGAGCCGAAATCAGGAGTCGAATGCTTAACTGACTGAGCCACCCAGGTGCCCCCCAAACTCACCCTTCTATAATTGGCTTTGTATGCCCAAGTCAGGACTCAAAAACCTGCATTTCTACTTTACTGCCAGGCTCCTTGTTGGACTTTACCTATAGGGGGCGGTAGAGGGAGATCGCAGTGCTGGAGGAAGAAAGGACTGCTCCTTCTATGTTTTCTGGGTGCTTCCTTCTGGCTGTCTGCTCGCACGAGCCAGCAACACCTCTTCACTTTGGCTGTGATTCCTTAGGATTCTCATTTTACCTTTCCACAGGGCAAGGACTAGGGTGAGGTAAGTGAGGCGTTTGCCTTAAGTACAAAATTCAAGGGATCACCAAAATACTTAGGAATCCAGGTAAATTATATCCCAATGCAATATTTTTAAAAATTAAAATTAAATGCAAAAAACCACGATGAAGAAAATATCAAAATTCTATAGACTGGTGCTATGGTGAGGTACATTATAGCCCGAGGCAAAGAGAATACTGTGCTCCACCAGCTTTAATAGAAACAAACTCATCAATAGTATTTTCAAAATTTACTTCTTTGCTTTTTTCATTTGCAACTGTAATGATTACCACATTTGGCCCTTTCTCCTGTCCAAGGGATGATCTTGAATAATTTTGAATCAGCTTAAGCTAATGTAAAACTATAGAAATTAGCTTTTGGTATAATTAAATAAACTTAAAATAACATTATGAATTTTAATACAACTACTTTTGATTTTTCAATGTATTTTCAACTACTTTAGTGTTCTGGAAGAATTTGGTATCTAAAGAATACATAAAATATGATACAGCGGTGTACAATTTTTCCTTTTGCCTCAGGTGTCAGTATGGCTCGGCACAGCACTGCTTTTCCACTTACCTAGTTTAGAATTTTATATTAGTTAGCTATTCTTTATATCAACTTCTCTCTGTTAAGTAGCTGATGTGATTTCTCGCTCCTGAATGGACCCTGAAGGATGCGACCTCAAAGTATGAAATGGACTTCTTCCTGTTCTCTTTCCCATTCCTGAGTCCTTTTCCACGGTTGTACTGAGCTCATTTTTCTGTGTCACATGAAATACAGTCCTTCCTCCCCTACACGCACATTCATGTCTTACTCTGCAAACTCAATACATTCTTCAAGGTCCATTTCATAGGCCATGAAGTCATTCTTCATCACCCACAAAATGAGTGTTTTCTCATTCTACCAGCCTGTGGAGCCATTTGGACATTCATACCATTATGTTCTGTCTTTTGTTCATTATCTGTGAACATTTCTTATTTGTTTTCCACTCCACATCTGGGTTTTCAATCTTTGAGGATCAGGGACTGATCTCCTTCTGGTCCTACTCATCTCTGAGCTTTGGGGTACTATGTATTGAGAGAATTGGAGGTACAGCGGGTCATAAAGCGCTGGGCTTCTGCACAGAGCTGGAAGGCAACATTATTAGATGTTTAAATTCTTTCTCTTTACATTCTCAATGCTCTAAAGCTTTCTTTTTTTAAATTTTTTTGCCGTCTCTGCCTTGGTGCTCAATTTTATCCTTAAAAGGGGTGATTAACTCCTTGTCCTTGTTTAGCCTGTGGAACACAGGGTGCCATTTAAAACAGTCAAGAGCAATCTCTTCCCTAAGTTAGAAAGAGAGTGATTTCCAGGAAGCAGAAGATCCCTATGGTACATCTATCCATGGGAGCCAAATAGTCCTGCTGTGAATGGCTTTGTGAACAAGACATTTTCCCCACTGAAGAGACGGGGTACTGGCAGGATCCATTAATGAAGAGGCCATGGTAACTGGGACCAGCAGGGATATTCTGCTTACCTCTAGAGCAGTAAAAACACCTTCCACAAATTGAAACATTAGGAACTGTCCATCCCCACCCAGCCTCCTACAGGCCCCAACTTTGTTCTTTTAGAAAAGTCAGAGCCCACTGAGACTGGGGTTATTTTTGTCGAAAGTTTGTATATTTATATAATCTAAAGGCAATGTCTTCAAACTGGAAACCAACTGATTTCAGACTACAAAAAGAATTTTCCAAAAACAAATGTACAAGGTCAAGTTTCAGCATCACAGGAGGGGTAATTTAGGCAAATGTGGCCAGCCACAGCAGAAGATGGCATATTAAATTACTGCTGTGGAAAAGGAATTTGCATTCACAGACCTCAGGCAGCTCTGGAACCTCAAGTATAGCTCGAACTGAGAGCTTTCCCTGAGCAGCTTGCATCTTTATTTGACCAACTGCTTACCCACTTTAAGCTTTTTGTCCCCAAAAGGGTAGAAGGAAGGAACAGGTAATGGAGGTCATAGGAGAAGGTCTTACACATGGGTGTATTTATGTGCCTACTGGCGTGCATTGCTTCCCCAGATCAGAGCCATGCTGATTTAATTCTCAACCTACCAGCATTATTTATTGCAGAGTGGGTCAGACACCCAAAGTATCGCAGTGGGTTTCTGGTCTTTCACTTTGAAAGCTCAGTGGGATTTCTTGTAGAGTCAGACACATGTAGTCTCCTTTCTTCATCACTAAGATGCTCTTTATAGTACCCTAGTGTAGGTAAAGGAGACCCGGTATACACCTAGAGATGACCAAAGAAAATAAATCCATATCTCCCTAGCTCAATTTCTCTTATTTTGCTTTTCCATCCATCCATCCATTCATCCATCCATCCATCCATCCACCTATGTAGTTCTTACTGAGAGCATAAAAGCTGTCAGCTCTAAACCAGGAGCTGGTAGGTAGCATAAGTAGGAAATTCATAATCCCTGCCCCCAAGGAACAGCCTTGTTTCTTGGAACATTCCAGCCTCAGGTAATTACCATACTCCCAGAGGTTTAGAAGGCTCTCTTAAAGTGATAGCTCTCAAATGAGAAGCTTTAGATGTCCTTCATGAACTCAGCCAAAGCTTCAAAAATTTGGACTGGAGAGTTTCACACAAAAACGAAAGGTGCTTTTGAAAATATCATAAGCCTTATCTTTATCTTTAAACCAGAATCAAAATCAGTGGTTTCAACCAGGGGCAATTATGCCCTCCAGGGGACATCTTCCAATGTATGGAGACATTTTTTATTGTCATTACTGGGGAGGGGGTGTTATTAGCACGTAGTGGGTAGAGGCCAGGGATGCTGCTATACATGCTACAGTGCACAGAACAATACCTCCAACAAAGACTTATCTGGCCCCAAATATCCGTAGCGCTGTTTGAGAAACCCTGTTTTAATTTTTTAATTTTTTAAAAGATTTTATTTATTTATTTGAGAGAGAGAATGAGAGATAGAGAGCACGAGAGGGAAGAGGGTCAGAGGGAGAAGCAGACTCCCTGCTGAGCAGGGAGCCCGATGTGGGACTCGATCCCTGGACTCCAGAATCATGACCTGAGCCGAAGGCAGTTGCTTAACCAACTGAGCCACCCAGGAGCCCAATTTTTTAATTTTTTTTACGGATTTATTTATTTTAGAGAGAAAGAGAGTGAACACGAGTCAGGGGAGGGGCAGAGGGAGAGAGAGTCCCAAACAGATTTCATGCTCAGTGCAGAGCCTGACATGGGGCTCCATCTCACAGCCCTGAGATCATGACTTGAGCCAGGAGTTGATGCTTAACCGACTCTGCTGCCCAGGCACTCAAACCCTTGTTTTTAACCAATACAGCCATGATGACTTGTTTTTTTCCTATTTTAAATCAAGATGGATAACTCTATTTTGAAAAACAATACTATCCTCGCTAAGTTCATAATTTACATTTCCGGTGAACAGTAAGTCATCATTAGAATTTACATTTACCTTGACTATAGAACTTTATCTTTTCAACAGCCTTTCATTTATCACATCCAATGCTGGAAAAAATGTTCTGGAGCCTCAGCATTCTGCCTGACTCTAGCCTGCGAGCTGGCAACCCCTTTTGATCTTCAACTTCCTGTCTCTAATGGCCTCAGCAGACGTTCTGTGCTTCTGCCCATTCACCTCTCTGCCTCTTTCTCCAAAAAGTCCTGGGAATTTACTTTTCCGACTTGAGAGATGGAATCTGGAACGAAAAAGTAAGGCTTAATCAAGGTCACTGAGCAGGGCTTGCGCATGGAGCTTCAGCCTCTCCTGAACTGGCTCATTATTCACTAGCCTCTTTGGCGGAAATGTACGATATAAATCAGAAAAGATCACCCATAGTCCACCTAAGTGTGTGAAGGTTAAGTTCAGTCAAGCAGGTGATTTATACTTGCTTATTTCCTTTAAAACCGCTGTGGAGGATGAAGAGAGCTTTCAGCTAGGACGACAAGGAAGGAAAAGTGAATATTTTTAAAAACTTGTATTTTTCTCCAAGTATGAAAATATTATTCATTTAAGAAGTCTGTGTGCTCGGGGAAGGTTGGGTCAAGAATACAGTTTGGTGAAGTCATTAACTCCTCACAATTTGATCAAACAAAAGAGTTTGGCATTGCATCTATAAGGAATCCTAAGAGTCGAATGATCGATCCAAGTCAAAGAAACTAGGCTACAAAAAGTAAGGGCCAAGGTGTCCAATGAGGAATGTAATAGATCAACTGTCGGGAAGTTTCTTTTTTTTTTTTTTTAACGAGTTTATTTATTTATTTGACAGAGAGTGAGAGTACAAGCAGGTGGAATAGCAGGCAGAGGGAGAGGGAGAAGCAGGCTCCCTACAGAGCAAGGAGCCGGATGTGGGACTCGATCCCAGGACACTGGGATCATGACCTGAGCCGAAGGCAGTTGCTTAACCAACTGAGGCACCCAGGTGCCCTGTCAGGAGGTTTCTAAAAAATGATATTAAAGGACTTGGTTTTGGTTATAGGGATCATAAATTAAAGTGACAATTTTTATAAAAGTAATGGAATTCCCAGCTTAGTTGGGCCAGTCACTTGCTTTCCTTATTCAGGAGGGAAGAAGTTATAATCTACAGTATATACAGATCAAGAAGCATCCTCCCTCCTTCCCTTCCTCCTTATTTACCTCCATTTCTTCTGAGTTTTCTTCTTTTCTTTCTTTTTGTGACCACCACTGTTCAGACACTACTTCGTGTCAAAGACACATGAAGAGTGGTCAGCATGGCCTGACCTGTTCAAAACCTGATCCAGGTAATAGGAGCTTTTCTGTTAGTGATCCCACAGAGAAATGGAGAATGAGGTGGCTCACTATTTTGCAGTGCCATTTTGTGTTGAGCATGACAAAATATTTGCTTGCAATTACTGCAGTAAAAGGTGACTTGGACATTAGTTTAAAAATGCAATAACTTAATCTTTGGTGATCTTCCCTCTCTCCACCTCCTCTCTCCACCTTCCCTTGGCATCTAGGACTGATTTATTTTCTCATCAGGGGAACCTGATTCAGGATTAAGTTACATAGTCTATGGAAAGATCACCAGGTTTTTTGTTTTTTGGCTTTATATCACTTTAAAATGCAAATGAATTTTTAGTGGTGAATAAAGTAAATTTCTCTTTCCTGGGTTATGATAATTTGAGCACCGAATTTCATGACAAAACAATTCAGCAACCAAGGGTGTTTCTTAATTATCCTTTCATCTGAATGTTGCCTGCCCTAATTTTTTATGCTAAAAGAAGGATATATTTAGTAACCTAAAGATATGCCTTCTAACCAAGGCTCCCCTAAAAGCTAAATAACTTAATGATGCATTTTCTTCTTTTGGCTGAAGCCAGTGTTCTCTTGGTGCAATTCATAATAGCTTCCTGTTAAAAAGCATGACTTTGTATATTAGAATAGAATTTAACCCAGTTTAATAGTTTAACAAGTTAACCCAAGGCATGAGACAATCGACAGGATATGGCCAATGATCCAACTATATGACTCAAAGGAAACAAAGGCCTGGGGGTTTCTGTCATATATCATATGTAAACATTATCATTCCAGAAGACAACTTAGTGGTTCTTTAAAATAATCTGGAATTATGGGGAGCCTGGGTGGCTCAGTTGGTTAGATGTCCAACTCTTGGTTTCGGCTCAGGTAATGATCTTGGGGTCCTGTGTTAGGCCTTGCGCCCAGCGGGGAGTCTGCTCAAGGACTGTCTCTCTCCCTCTGCCCACCCCCCCGCTCTCTCTCTGTCTCTCTCTCTCTAAAATAAATAGATAAATCTTTAAAAATTTGTTTAAAAGTAAAATAATCTAGAATGAGCTAATATAGACCAATTTTTATCTGTTTTTTGTTCAAATAAACCTATGAATTATAGGTTAGAGCTCAAAAACCAGAGCAGAGGGGCACCCGGGTGGCTCAGTCATTAAGGGTCTGCCTTCAGCTCAGGTCATGATTCCAGGGTCCTGGGATCGAGCCCCACATGGGGCTCCCTGCTCAGCTTCTCCCTCTCCCACTCCCCACTGCTGGTGTTCCCTCTCCTGGCTGTCTCTCTCTGTCAAAAAAATAAATAAAATCTTAAAAGACAAAACAAAACACACACACACACACACAACCCAGAGCAGAAGCCCTGAAGTCATGTGGCAACAATTGTCACAGTTGATATTGACTTGGTATAGACATACACCAAGTTTTATGTATATGTTCATTAATTTTTCTATTAATTAATTACAGGGAGAAGACCCACAGTTCCAACACATTCTCAGTGGTCCATGACCTAAAAAAAATTAAGAGACCTCTCTCTGAACATTTGTGCGATAGCTGACATTTACCATACTGATACCAGAATGTAAACACCAAAGGGCACCCATGTTGTCTATTTTGTTAACTGCTCTATCTTCAGTACCTGGAACGTTGTGAGTACTCAGTAAATATTTGTTACATGAAGAAATGAATCACACAAAAGCATTTTAAGATCTCAATGTTCTATTAAATAGCTAAACAAAGACCAACTATTACTCAATAAAAATTAAATGTTGATTTCTCTTTTTTTTTTTTTTTAAACTGGTAATCCAAATCTGACTGAGGTTAATTAAGCAGAATATTCAAGAGGCTAAAACCCTAATTTTACAAATATTTGGATGACGGGCAGTTTCTCCACTTTTAATTTCATCCACTGGCTCATGTTGTCCCAGATCTGTGGTTTTTGCTTTATCTTGGAATTACATGCTTGTCAACTGTTTGTTTGCAAGTCTGGACAAGACCAAGTGGTTCAGTCAGCCTTTTCTCTTCCTTTTGCCCTCAGAGTGCCTCCTGGTGGCAAACCTTTTGAAATTTCATTCATTTACCCACTTAACTCATGTACTGCCTAAGTATGTTTGCTTCAACAAGAATGTAATGATCCCTTTGCTATTCAAGGGTTCAAGGACATTTTTGTTTTTTTTTTCTCTAACTTCTGCACTCACCTCTTTTCTTATCCCCAGGTGACTTTTGGTGCCATAATTTTGGGCAATAGAACATGCACTTTTTTTTTTTAAGACTCATTTATTTTAGTGAGAGGGCATGAGCACGAGCAGGGTGGGGGGTACAGAGGGGGAGGGAGAGAGAGTCTTAAGCAGAGTCTACGCTCAGCTCAGAGCCTGACTTGGGGCTTGATCTCACGACCTTGAGATCATAACCTGAGCCAAAACCAAGAGTCAGACGCTTAACCAACTGCCCTACCCAGGAGCCCCAGCATGTACTTTTAATAATTAGAAGATTGAGAATGCCAAGGGTCATGGTCTGTCTGTATAAGAATATTTTAAAATAAAATGTATTTGTTTCCTTAACAAATACGGTTCTTGATTTTTTTATTTTAAAAATCACATAATAAAAGATATAATGAAACCATTACATAGATGATAAAAGAGTAATAGTACAGAAAATTAAAAAGTAAATGTTAAAGTACTCCATGCAAATTGTTTACCTTTATTGTCATGTCGTAGAGATGGTGAACACTAACGAAGGTTCAAAATCAGTGTATTGAAGGGGAAATAGGGTGTGGTTAGAAGTAAGAAGCTGGTCAGAAGCAAATTACAAAGACCATTTGAAAAGTATAGAGACCCAAAGGTATCCATTCCTTCCATTTGGGGGCAAACTTATTTCCTACTACAAGACTGCTAATACAATATTTGTCTTTCACAGCCTCTGGGTTATCTGGTGAATTTCATGGTTCTCAACGAACTGGTTCTTCCTTAATTTATGTTTCGTGTCATTTCCAATTCAAATTGCTTCAGACTGGCGCACCTTGAGGTTTTCATTGTCAAGAGCTACTGAGTCCCCATGAAAGTATTTAACTTTTTATAAATAATGGCAATGGGAACCACAAGGGTTAACTTGATAATCATCCAAAAAAGAGACAAAGTCATATAGACTCTGGACTTTCACACATCTCTGCTAATTTCTTTTATAGCCTGGTACCATACAATACTGTGTTTTCACCTTTTGCTTTGAAAGAATTTTAGACTTACAAAAAGACTCAAAAATAGTACAGAGCACTCCATATACCCTTCACCCAGCTTCCCCTAATGTTGACATCTTACATACAGTCATTGCACAATTATCAAAATCATGAATACAGTTCTGTTTCAAGTTTAAAATAATGTGTCCTAGCTGATGGTGCCATTTTGCTATACTTTTCTTTCTCATCTTATGAGATCTCTACTTCTCCACTCCAGAAAAGGTAGAATTAAATTCTGGAAAGGGATCCACTCATAACAGGTAGCCCCAGGGAATAGATTCATTCTCCAGTCCTGTGCTTTTTTAGCTGGATTCGTCTTTCTTAATAGCCCTGGGCTCTGCAACACCAAATGTCAATGTTTTAGCCTGGGATTCAGAATAGTGGCTTGCTGCTTCTGTATTAAGAACTCTCAGAATATTCTTATCAGGGGCTTGTATTAATGACCCAAATCTCCACCTCATGCCCGTGCATACTATCTAGTTAATAAGAGGATCATCTCCTTTTCAGTTAATACCATTCCTTTATAACAATAAACTAAATATATATCTTGGAGATAATAATGCTCAGCCTAGACGTTTATTTCAAGGTGATTCCAAATTCTAGCCTCCGGTTTTAGTGATTTTCATAATGCTTCGATATGGTGACTATTTCAAACTAAAGGCCCAGAGGAAATACAAATATTTCTTTATAACAATTTTTAAAAATCAGGAAAGTTCATTTGAAGGGTCCCATTTCTAGCTCATGGGTTCTTGTTGATGTGCTTTCCTGGCCTGGTTTTGCTGTGTGTGTGTGCCCATGTGCATCCTGGGAATGTGAATGACATAAGGGAGCTGTGGGTTTGGGGTCAGTGTCATCCGTCCCTGCTGTTTCCCAAATCAATGGCAAACCCAGGAGTGGCTTTGTGTTCTTCATGACAATAGACAAATCCCTCCTGGGACATTCTTCATTGGAAAGTTCAAGAAAAACCCATTAGAAGTTTCACGTTGACCTGCCTTGTTTATAGAAGTTTATTGGCAGGAAGTGCCTTGGTTTCCTTTCCTTTTCTTTTTTTTTTTTTGGAAATATACTTGACACATGTTAAATTTGTGTCAAAAAATCCAACAATTTTTTATGTGCTTGATCGATGAGACAAAGGGAAAAGCCAAACGTGAAAAGTTCAAGGATCAATTTGCTATTCAGATTGGAAAAGATTTATTCGCACGCATCATTTGTAGCATCTCTAAGATCTCTCTCCTTACCTTCCCATATGACTCCCTCCTCACTCCAAAAAAAAAAGGGGGGGGGAATCGTTTTGCGGGCTGTTGTCTGGGTTATTTAAATACCCAACGGAGCCTCTCTGCCAGTGAAATGATTAGAAATCACTGGGTTGTGTCTGGAAGGGGCACCCTGTACCTCTGGCCCGTCTGAATTTAATCTAAAAGGGCTCCACACTGGTAGTTGAGAACAGGTAATTACTGCATTAAGTTTTGGAATGTCCATGGCACTCGAGTTGCTTTCTGAAAGAAAAGACAGGATCTGACGAGGCCACTTGTGCCTGCCAAACTTCAAAGACAGGAAACATTATACTGGTTGTGGGTAAGATCCAGTATTTTATCACGCTAAGATAGAGAGACTCACCCACTGGGCAGCCAGAGTAAATATTCTCCAAGCCTTGGTGGGTCTACAAGGCCAGAACCTGCGCTCCATCCTCCTCAAAACTTTGCCACTGTTCACCAACATTTTGTTTTTATTAGAGTCGTTTTCTTTCCCTTTAAGTTAATCCACTCTTACATGTGAAAATTAAATAAATTTATATGTAGTGAACCATATACATTTGCCAGACTTATCTGTAATTTTAGGAAATTTTAAGGAACAGTTTGGAGGATGGCATAGAGCAAAATTGTAGGCAGGAGACATTGGATTGTTTGGGAGAAATCTCTATGGATGTTGTCAGAATGGTGAAACAAGCACAGGCAACATACATTAAAACAGAAAATCACGTAGTTCTGTGTCTGAACCGCAAACAGCAGGGTGCTTTTTCATCCATTACCATTCTCGGAATGTTTTCATCTTTTCGCCTCTGGGCATTAAAATGCAACTAATCCACCATCCACAAAACCCGTTAGCATAAACAATAAAAAAACCGAAATGCTCAGACAACACAGGGATGGCTTTGCAATTAGTTTAGTAAAATGTAGATTTGATGAGAATGCCACTGTCAAAGCCATTTGCATCATCATCATCAACTGTTTTTGGACATTCGTTCTATGTTCCTTTCTATTTCTGGCTATTGTGCTTTTCCTTTCTTTAAAAAAAACATCTGTGTTCTGATACTCTTTTGTCTTTTTTTTTTCTTTTTCTCTTTTCCTTAAAGTTTTCTGACTTTAGGATTCTGCCTACTGCCTAGGACAGGAAAAAGAAAAATTTCCCTCCAGCTGTCCTTTGAATGGGAACATTCTAATTGTTTCTCCTCTACAGAAGCACTTGCTGCCATGAAAATGATCATCCGGCAGCTGTGATGGGCAGCCCGGTGCTGTGGTTTTGCCTGCATTGGTCTAGGTAACTGCTGAGAAGCGCTCCCTGCCGAAAGGCAAAACCCAGAATGTCAGCCCCTCTCAGCAGGGCGGGGACAGCCGGGGGTCCCGCCCACACCACCTGACACCCACGGTGCACCTGCTGCTTTATTTTAACTAGGACATCGCAATTCTTCCTTTAACCTTCTTCTGGAAAGAAGAGGGGGAGAACACCACCACGTTATGTATTTTCCCCCTCACCTATTTGCTTCTGTTTGCCTGTTGGAGAAGAAAATCATTAGAACCATTAGAGGACTTTTTACATTTTTTCTGGTAAATTTTCTGTCCTAACCTGGCCTCCTTGGTCCTTCCACCAATCTCATGCTCTACTCTTCACCACAGTGAAAACTGGAGACACAATGCATTCTCTTGACCCAACAAAATCATAGTTACCTAGTGGACGCTATCGGGGATAGGGTGGGGGCTTTCAAAACATGAAGCTGTTGTAGGATAATGATCAAATCCCGTATCTGTGTGGCCTATTAGAGAGGTGACTTTCTATTTTTTTTTTTAAAGATTTTCTTTTTATTTATTTGACAGAGAGAGACACAGCGAGAGAGGGAACACAAGCAGGGGGAGTGGGAGAGGGAGAAGCAGGCTTCCTGCCGAGCAGGGAGCCCGAGGCGGGGCTCGATCCCAGGACCCTGGGATCACGACCTGAGCTGAAGGCAGACACTTAACAACTGAACCACCCAGGCGCGCCTAGAGAGATAACTTTCCATTTTACCTTATTAACACCTTGAAGTTAGACTTTTTCTGACATAATTTGAAAACAATACATAAGGTATTTATAGAGCCTGGCTGTGGCATTTAAGATGAATTTGGTCTTGGCAGTCCAGCATTTACCATTATGGAAAGGGGCACATACCTTATCCCATATGGGATACCTGGAAGGAACACCAAATGATACTTTTGGGCACCCTCTCCCCCATGGGTCATTTCTCCCATTTAGATTACCCTCAATGCTGTTGGGGAAATTCCCTGAATTCACTGGGGGGCGCTCTGTACTATACCACTGGGTGCGGGTGAGGAAGGATGTTAGGGAAACAAGGTAGAGGTTTGGGAGAGGCAAGACTTCGTTTTAAGGGAGGGCATTACAAGCCCTAATATGGAGTCTTAAGGGGAAAAAACCCCAAAAAACCCAAATATAGGTCTCAGTGAGAGCTGGAGGTAAGAGGAACAGACCAGAGTCCTGCTCACCTCTGCCAGAGCTGTGGGTAAGTCACCTCACAACACTGGGCTTACTTTCCTCCTCAGTAAAATAAGGGACCTATCTAAATAATCTTTAATGCCCCTTCCCCTTGAATATGTCTTTGATCTTAAACATTGGGCAAAATTTTGGTAACTAGAATGAGAGGTAGCTTGGGGATCTGAGGACTACTTCATTTATTTTTTTAAAAACAGTCATAAGGTCAAGTGTAATACATTCCTATTCTCTTAGAGATAAAGATACAAAATCTTGGGTCGCCTGGGTGGCTCAGTTGGTTAAGCGTCTGCCTTGGGCTCAAGTCATGATCTCAGGGTCCTGGGAGGGAGCCCTGCGTCTCTCTCGGGCTTCCTGCTCAGTGGGGAGTCTGCTTTTCCCTCTCCCTCTGCCCCTCCCTTCACTCATGCTCTCTCTCTCTCTCAAATAAATAAGTAAAATCTTAAAAAAAAAAAAAGATACAAACTCTTTAGCCAGAAACATCTTTATAGAGTCTCATAAGAGTCTGTGGGCTAGGCCCTGCATACCCATGGACCTCTGTGAGGGAACACTCAGAGGACAGAGCTGAGGTGTCTGCCGGGAGTCCAGTGTTTTGGGGATCATCTTTTGGCTTGAAGAAGAATCTTCTTCTTCCATATACACAGAGCTTTCATGAGTAGCCAAAGTTTAAGACGAGCCAGGAGAGACCAGACATGTGACTATAAATATACACTGAAACTGGTAAGGGGTAGCTCCCAGAAACTCATCTCTCTTAGGCCCGTTTCCTTGCAGACAATTTTGCTCCCTCAATTCCTGAAGCTCCTTGGAGATTCTATACTGTACATGCCTTCAGTTGAACGCTCCTGAGGTGTTTATTTCTCTGAGTTTGTCATTTTTTCTCTGTCCTTTTAAGGATCTGTATTTCCTGGTGCAATTCACCAAAGCTTTTATCATAATTTCTAAGCTGAAGTACAATTCTTCAGTAATAGGTGTAATTTTTATTAAACAATCGCTTTCCTTTTCTTATTGTTGGAGCTCTGTCCCTTGATGTGAAAGTTTTGCTGGCCGTAGATAAAACCCTCCGGTTTGGAAGGATGAGTAAAAACTATGCAGGGAATTTAGAGGTTGTTTTTGGCCGCGCAAACTGATTAGAAGCCTATTTCCTCTGCCAGGCCACTCGTCCATGCCCACATTGAGGAAACTACCTTAGGAAACTGACATAAACAAAGACATTTTATTCAGGCCCAGCCTATATAGGATGAAGAATATTTAAAACTCTTTAGTCTGTGACTGGATCTTGAGAAAGCAAAACAAGATATACAGCTCTGTTGGTTCTCTCCAGTGTTTATATGCTATTTGGGCAAGTCATTCCCCTTCCTCCCATTTTGCCCCTTCCTCAATCCTTTCTCTGTGCTAGTTGTCAAACTGTGACAACCCAAACGTATGCACTTATTCAAACAAGTGAGCAATCATCCTGTGTGAGGCACTGTTCTAGGCACTAAGGATTCGTTAGTGAACAAGATAGAAACAAAATCTTGCCTTTATGGAATTTATATTGTCACGGAAGGAGGGCACTAAGCAAATAAAAGTAAGATGGTGCCAAGGAGAAAAATGATGAGGGGCAGGGGTGTAGGAAATGCTGGGGGCAAGGAGGGAGTTTAGTTTTAACCACATTGGTCAGGAACAACATCATCAAAACAATGGCATTCCATCAAAGACCTAAAGGAGATAAGGGAATAAGGCCAATGGATAACCAGTGGGTTGTGATTTTTGGCCTAAGCAACTGGAAGAGCAGAAGTTGTCATTTCATGAGAACAGAAGGGCAGTAGGAGGAACAAGACATCTGGAGCTTGATGTTGAACACGTTAAGTATGAGATGTCTGTTAAATATTCAAATGGAGAGATCAGCAGGTGACAGGGAATCTGAAGTTCAGGGGACAGGTTCAGAATGGAAAATATAAAAAGAAATTGTCCTACCCAAGGGAATTGAGCTACATCCTTTGTGTGCCCCAAACAATCTTGCATTACCAGTTCGTTATGCTAGGCAGATCAAGAAAGAGGAATGGCTATCACCTCTACTTATTCTAATGGAATATATAGACATATACATGTTTTTTTTTAATGCAGTGGTTTTAAAACATGTCCACAATTTTCTGACATGGTTTTCATCAAGAGATAAAGTCTACGTGCCCTCGCTTTGATCTGAGGCAAGTCTTGTGACTCCTTCCATGAATTGGGTACGACAGAGGTGATATCATGGAAATTCTGAGACCAGGACATAAAAGGGCATAAAAATATAGTTTCTGCCCACTTTTTTGGGACATTCACCTTTGGAATTCTGCCACCATGCTCTCCGAAGGTCCAGGCCACGTGAAGAGGCCCGTGTAGAGGGGAACTGAGGCTTCTGGCCAAACTCCCAAGCTGACAGTCCGCACCAACTTGCCAGCCACGTGAGTGTGCCATCTTGGAAACAGATCCTCCAGCCTTTAGTCGAGCTGCCCCAGTTCATATTATGTGGACACGAGCCTTGTCCACTGAGCCCTGTTCAAATCGCAGACTTGTGGCAAAATAAAAATTGTTAGTGTGCAGTCACTGTTTGGGTCGTCATGGTAACTCAGAGACTTGTAAGGTCTTGAGAGTGAAAGCACATGTTTGTTTTTTAACCATTGTATTCCCCATCCCTGGCACCGTCTGGGTGTATACAGTAGACATTCAATAACAGTGTGACGTGAATGAATGAGCCGAGATGAAGCGGCTGTGGCCACCTCACAAACCGAAGGAGGATGTTTGAGGTCCCTAAGAAAGATTCTGAGTTTGGAGAAATAGGGCACAGCTTAAGAAAAACTAAGTTTAGGGTGGTTAAAAATTGTAGTATGCTCTGAGGTGTGTCAAACAGATTATCCAAGAACACTTAGTTTTCCAAGACAACTTCCTGACAATTAAAATTATTTACTCTGGAAATCACTCTAAAACCTTTTCAAACGGAGAGCAATGTTCGAAAGGAGACACTGCCTGCTGGTTCGCCTCAGGCCCTCTCGGTTACCAGAAGAAGGGGACAACAGCTTTTGTTGCTTTAATAACCCCAGTGGATCGTCATATTCTGATCTGATCTGCAAATGTATTCCACAAGGAAATATATATCATCAGGGGCGTCCAGGTGGCTCAGTCATTAAGTGTCTGCCTTCGGCTCAGGTCATAATCCCAGGGTCCTGGGATCGAGCCCCACATCTGACTGGCTCTCCACTCAGCCTGCTTCTCCCTCCCCTCCCCTGCTTGTGTGCACACGCTCTCTCTCTGTCAAATAAATGAATAAAATCTTAAAAAATATATACATATATGTAATCAAAGCAAGGGAATTACATAGTGCTTTGTGCTCTGATTTTTCCTAGGTACAGAAAATCACACCACTGTAGGGTCCCTCTATCTGTACATAGGGACGAAGGAAGAGAAAAGAATGGTCTCAGGGACCTTTCAAGAATCTTCTATAAGAGGGCTCCTGGGTGGCTCAGTTGCTTAAGCAACTGCCTTCGGCTCAGGTCAGGATCCTGGAGTCCCGGGATCGAGTCCCGCGTCGGGCTCCCCGCTCAGCGGGGAGTCTGCTTCTCCCTCTGACCCTCCCCCCCTCATGTGTGCTCTCTCTCTCTCTCATTCTCACTCTCTCAAATAAATAAATAAAATCTTTTTTTTTTAAAAAAAAAGAATCTTCTACAAGAGAATTATCCCTGAACAACCAGCCTCATAGGAAAATGGTATGTACAGCGAGGCCAAAATTAGTCTTTCTTTTTTCATTTCGACTTGGCAATATGCGACATTATCCAAGTCCCCCTTAGTCCTGGGGTACTTTGAGAGGATACTCACATATACTACTGATGAGGGTGGGACTTCCTTTTCTGAAAAGTTTTGATATTATGGATAAAGAGGTAAGAATTAAAAATACCCATCTACTTCTCAGACACTCCCCTGAGTAGCTAACACTTAAATACCATTTACTCCATGTCAGACAGTGTTCTGACCACTTCATATATATTAACAGATTTAATCCTCATGACCACTGTATGAAGAACTATTATTATCTTATTTTACAAATCAGGAGACTGATGCTGAGCCTGATTTGTGTGCATTCTTGAAGCAGATGTTAAATTAGCTTTTATTAAAAAGCAAAACTAAAGAACACATTGATTTGTGGTCAAAGATATTGGCTTAAATGTTGTAATAGTAAAAGGTTCCCCAGGAAGGTAGATTAAATATCTTTATATGGTCTTTAAAAATAGTTAAGAAATTTTTAGGTGACATGAGAATATGTACATATTTCCTGGAAAAGCAGGAAATAGGTTCCAGGATATGAAAAAATGGCAAGTGAGGTAAATCTATGCGACTTAAAAATACTGAAAGTATATATGCAAAAGTATTAACAATACTTCTCTCTGGATGGGGGGATTATGGCTGAATCTTTTTTCTTCCTACATTCTGTATTATCTACAGTTAGCATGGATAGCATTTGTAATCACAATGTATATTATTAAAACAAAAATAGGGGGGCGCCTGGGTGGCTCAGTCATTAAGTGTCTGCCTTCGGCTCAGGTCATGATCCCAGGGTCCTGGGATCGAGCCCCGCATCGGGCTCCCTGCTCGGTGGTGGGAAGCCTGCTTCTCCCTCTCCCACTCCCCCTGCTTGTGTTCCTTCTCTCGCTGTGTCTCTCTCTGTCAAATAAATAAATAACATCTTAAAAAAAAAAAAAGGAATCTGGGCCTGCAACTGAGGGAGAAGATCTAAGTTTTGCACATGAGTTATAAGGAATATTTTCCATGTGGCTGAGGTTACTGAGGGACAGTGTATAAAAGAGAAACTTGAGGACAGGGCCTTTGGGGCCACCAACATCTAAAGCCACAATTCTTATGAACTTTCATGGCTTATACAATCATTGAAGGATGAGCTTATTCAAAATGAGGAGTCCTGAGACTCCAGAGATTATCTAAGTAGATCCAAGATGGGATCCAGGAAATTGCATTTTTTTTTTTTTTTTTTTTTTTGGCAAGGCTTCCAGGTCATTCCAATACCAAAGAGAAAGCCTTTGAGAAACATAGCACTGAAGACATAGCACTCCATGGAGGACTCAGGTAGAAAGAAAACCAGATAGTCATGGCCAGGAAGCCAAAAGATTTTTGAGGCAATATATGTAAAACAAGTTAAAAGGACATTGTGAGGGGCGCCTGGGTGGCTCAGTCGTTAAGCGTCTGCCTTCAGCTCAGGTCATGATCCCAGGGTCTTGGGATAGAGCCCCGCGTCGGGGACCCTCCTCTGCAGGAAGCCTGCTTCTCCCTCTCTCCCTCTGCCTCCTCCCCCTGCTCATGCTCATGCTCTCTCTCTCAAATAAATAAAATCTTAAAAACAACAACAACAACAACAACAACAACAACAAAGCACATTGTGATATAACAAGTGGTTCTCCACCCTGTTATTGCATATAGGAATCACCAGCGGGAGCTTTTCAAACATACTGGTGTGGGGATTTCCCCATAATGGTGGTTCAAGCTCCCTCTTCAGCATTACTAAGAGGAAGAGAAACTGCAACCTTCAAGTTGTAAGTAGAGGAAACAAACAACTCTAATTCCCACAGCATGCCCACTGCTGGTCTGTGACAGCCACCAGAAACCAATGGGTGGGTGCAGCAATGGGGGGAAAGAGGATCCTGAGGAAAGACCTGAGAGGAGCCAGGGACTTTGAGGGGGGGAAAAAAGACAAAACCACCCTCAAAAGAGAAAATGAAAGAATATATACAAAAATAATGAACACAGAGGGCGACTTGGTAGCATATACCCCTGGCTACAGAGAGGGGTCTGCAAGGGGGCGGGGCCAGAGGGGGTGACTTGGAGAAGCCCACGGTTCTGTGGGAGAATGCAAACTATGGAGCAGAGGGGGTGTTCCTGGGAGGCAGGCAGTGAAGGGAAAGAAGGAGCAAAAATGAAGAATCCTACAGAGAACAGGAAAAAGACACACTTGGTCCTGCCCTCCCAACATCACCCATGAAAGAACAGAACACAGAACAGAGCAGAACAGACAGAAGAATGTGCTCTTAACTAGGCACCTGCCCGTGACATGAATACACACAGAAAAAAGCAGACTGTTTCTAGAGAGAATGACTGTGAAAAGTGAGACATTATGAATAAAGGCTCCTCTGCTGGTGAAGTCTCCCCAACAAAACAACCATAAAGTTGACCAGAATTGCAACACAAGACTGAACTGAATAGTGTCCAACGTGCATCTGGGGATATGGAAAATACCCCGAATCAGGAGAGAAATCAAGAAAAAATCAGGAAGAAATGCAACGAGAGCTGACTGAATTTAGGAAAGACGGAGGAGAAAATCACAGGACTGTATCAGTAATAAAGAACAGGCTACAAGGTGCCCACATGAGAATGGGTTCGAATAAAAAATAAAGGGAACTGAGTAGGAGAAGGAAAACAACCAAGAGAATGAAAATGAGAAATTAAATTAAAAAAAGGGATCAGAATGAGGTTGAAATGGAAATGAGCAAAAGGAGGCCAAAAGTGTGTACTCCTGGTGTCTCTGAAGAAGAAAGCAAAATAATGGATCAGAGTATTTAAGACCGTAATCCAAGAAAGAGTTTCAGAAATAAAGAACTGAACTGACACATTGAAAGGGCCCTGGGGGTTACCTAGGAAAACTGCATGAATAATCAACTCGGAATTATTAGACTTTAAAGAAAAAGAAAAAAATTTCTCAGAGCCTCTAGGCAAAAAACGAAAACACTTAACACAGGAAAGAGAGGTAGATTGGCTTCGGATTTCTCAGCAATAACATACGAAGCAAGGAAACAGTGGGGTAGCATTTTCTAGACACTTAAGGAAAAGGAAGCTGCCCTTCAAGTTTCAAGGTCATAGAAAATCAGTTTTGAATGTGTTAGAACTTTAGGGATACTGTCCACACGTGCTCTTTTAAAATTTTTTAGTAATCTTTATACCCAGCGTGGGGCTCAAACTCACGACCCTGAGATCAAGAGTCCCACACTCCTCCAACTGACTCAGCAGGCGCCTCCCACACATGCTCTTGCTAAGGAATTCTAACAGTTTCTAACTGGAGGGTGAGCTTCATCCAACCAAAAGATGTCTGGGCACAAAAGACCATTAGAGAACATTTCACATATTCCACTTATAGAGTTGACACTAAAATTGGGTGGCATCAGGGGTTGAAGAAAAATACATCAACATTTATGTCTGAGTAAACAGAACAAATACAACTGAAAAAAATGGGAGAAGGGGGAGAAAAGGGGAAAAGCAGGGTTAAGACCATTCACTGTTGTGTCGGTGGTAGGAAGGGGTCAAAGAATATCATTTGGGAAAGACACTTCGTAAAAGTTGAGAAAAAAGGGAGTGCGCTACAAAAATCATTAGTAAAAATGTAACCACTAGAATGAAAATACAGAGCTTCCTATAAACCCCAAACACGCACGCACGCACGTATGCATGCACGCATGCACATACGCATTCGCCGAGAGACACAGTAAATATAATACACTCAGTAATTACAAGAGATGACAGAACTGAGAGCAAACATAGCAGTCATATCATAAAACTGAATGCGCCTAACTTGCCTATTAAGCCAAAAAGACTTCCAAATTGGCTCATCTAGCAAAACCCCAAACTCCGCGCTGTATACAAGTCACGCACTTAAAACACAGCAATCGAAAAAACTAAAAATAAAAGGGGTGGACCAAGATTTATCAGGCAAATGGAAACAGTAAGGCAGTCAGGTTTGCAATCCTGCTGGCAAAATAGATTTCAAGCCCCAAAGGAACGAAACAGAAAATTCAGAAACACAAAATGGCCCTTGAAAAGATCAAAGAATATTGAACTTTTTTCACCCATCAGGTTGGCCATGCCAAACTCCTCCCAGGCCTCATTGATCTCTGGGCTGGACAAATTGCCTATTGATTAATCCCTGGACCATTTGGGGAGTCAATGTATCTCAAGTTGAAAACCACGATTAGAAAGCGTTATCATTTCTTTTCATAAATTCTACCCATGTATCTATAAAACCTATCTATATACGCTTTAAATTTTCTCATTAGCTCTGAAGTGATCAAGGTTAAAACTTGAGGTTACTGGGATTGAAGGCTGCCTGGGAGTAACATAATATACCTTTGAGCAAGTCGGTTTCCATTCACCAGTGTCCTGAGCAATGTCCCGTCTGTCCTACGTTCCCCTAACTGTCCCTCACTGGCACCTTCTCGCCAGGCGAAACGAAGCTCAAACTTAGACCCAAACTCTCATACGCAACGTCATGTAGCCATCGTGTCCACGTGCCCGTAACAGAAGGGAGAGAGATGTTTTGTTCTCGTGAAAACAAGACACACCCAGACAAGTTTTAATTGAGTCTATTCATTAAGCCTAGTGCGTGATGACACGACCTTGATTAATTCTCTGTGCTTGGTGTTTTAACTTAAAAGGTCGAATCTAAAGCTAAAACGGGAAAGCCTGTGCACATTTTCAGCTGATTCCAAGCATAATACAGCAGAAACACCAGGTCCGTGTGTTCTTACGACTCTGGCATAACGAATGGATAGACTTCTCCAATTAAAAATCATGCCCTTAGATACTGTTTTAAAATAGCTATAGAGCAGTGCTTCCTAAGTAGGGGCAATTTAGCCCCCCCCCAAGGGGCATGTGGCCACGTCTGGAGACATTTTTGACAATCGCAACTGGGGAGTGCTCCTGGCACCTCGTGAGTAGAGGCCAGAAATACTGCTAAACATCCTTCAATGCTCAGGACAGCACCCCAGAACAAGGAATGATTCCCTACAGAGTAATCGTTGTGCCACAGTTCAGAAAATCTGCCTTAGAGACAGCTGTCCACTTGTCTTAGCTTTGAATTCCCCCAGGAGCTTTCTCTTCATCTCTATTTGAGATGGTGATGGTCTGTCTGAATGTCTGTGTCCCCTCACAATTCTTGTGTTGAAATTGTAACGCCCAAGGTGATGGTATGGGGGTGGGGAGAACTCTGGGTCGTGACTCAGGTCACGAGGGTACTTCAAATGGGATTAGCGCCCTTATACGATGTGAGATCTGCGACCTGGAAGGTCCTCACATGACCAGGCTGGCACTTTTGACCGTGGACTGCCGATCTCCAGAACTGGGAAAAGGAAGGTTCTGTGGCTTACAAACTGCCTGGTGTGTGGTATTTTGTTAGAGCAGTCCGAGCAGATGAGGACAGGGATGAATGTGAGGACCGAGATATGGCCACAAAATACTCTGGACCAAGGTAAGAACTGAAATTAGGTCAGTGAAGTATTGGACGAGCACCGGAAGAAGCATGTTGGCCCCGATTTCCTACTCGGACTTGCAGTTAAACTACAAAGGTGTGGATGTCCAGGGTTAGGTTACACGAGATTTCTCACTTTGGGGGATTTCGTGCTCAGCAGGTGGTTAGCACAGAATCATTCACACCAGCACAATGGTGCTCCTCCAAGAATGTATTTATTTACATGAAAACACCGTTTTATACAAATTGAAGACAAATCTTAAAGGGTTTGTCCAGGCAGGCCTTCCCCTTCACTTTCTTTCGCTGTCATTAACAAAACGTTTTAGACCGGTTAAAAGAAACCGCATCTGCCTCTTCTTCTCCCCCAACCCCCAATGACTCTGAATACTTAATGTCCCTAGTTAGCCTTTAAAGAAAACTCTTGCCCAGGGTGATTTTATTTAATTTATTTATGTAATACAGTGTAGAAAGCTATCATGGTCATAAGCAATGATTCTGTACAATCATCCTGCGGAAGATTTTTTGGGAGAATTCCTGGTAATTTGAGACCAGCAGAGCACTCCCTCCCCCCACCCCCCTCACCCGTAAAAGTGCTTACAATGAACAGGGATTCTTTTCTTTATCAAAGATCCAAAGGTACATGGACAAAAAAGTTTCAATTCTCAATGCCTAATGTGTGCACATAAAACAGGCACAAAGGAATAAATGTGTATCCTCATAATTCCTATATCACAAATCTAGCAGAAGCAGCAATCTGTACAGTAAAATGCAATCGTGGAAAAAAATTCTCTAGATCATTTGGAATACTTAAAAATGCTCAACTTTAAAATGCATAGTGATCAGGAAAAGAATATGTAGGCAAGAGAAGCAGCTACACTCCCACGTTCACACGAAGCATCCCCCATCGATTCTTAAAGCATATTTCAAGTAGGACTTAATTGGGCCACAAACCACAAGAATAATATACAACTGGCTAAGGGGCTACGAGATAAATAATCAGGAGAGAATCTATTCATGCACTAGTTTGATACAGCTAAGTTCTTTACAGTACACAAAACCCATTAATAATGTAGAGACCAGAATGTAAAGAGAGAGAATACATTGATGATTTGTATATTAATTCAAGTTCAGGCATCTACTTGTGTTACAGCACGGCTGTCGAAAGGCGATAATGCGTAAATAATAAAACAGAAAGGCTTGTTTCTTTCCACATTATTCTATAAATGAACACCGATGGGTAGTGAAGCAATGGTTTTGCTGTCCGACTTCAGAGGCTGCTGTGGCGGGGGTCTAGTTCTGCATCTGCTCGAAGAACTTGTAAGTTGGATTTTCATAGCCATTCTGCTGCATCTTGGAGAGGTGGCGCTCCTCTGGGGTCACAGCAGCGTCAACCTGAAATGCCAGGGCGAGGAGAAACGAATTAAGAAAACTGATCCTTTGAGGGTGCACACACTGAACGGTAAAGGGTAAGGAGTACAGTTAGCTTCTTTCCTTCCCACGGACCCCTCCAAGCAGGACGCCTGTGCCCACTAGTTACACAGATGCTCCATCCGGCCACCAGGTGGCACCTAAAACCTTGTCGAGCTGGCTCTGCCCGCAAAGTGCTCATTGGTTGCTTCCGCGCCCCCCCCCCGCCCCCCAACTCCGCTTAACAGTAACTGGATACACGCCGCGCAATAAATATTTTTTTTCTTCCCTGTTGGCTCACTAAGGGACCAAAAGGCCACAACGGAAAATTGTTTTACTTGAAAGTGTGGTGCTAAGCTGGGAAAAAAAAAAATCTAAGAGCATCATGGAGAGTATATTGGCAGACGCTTAAATAAATCTAGACTGCTGATGATCTTTCCACACTCATTTTAATTGGTCCCTGCTTTCACTACATTTAATATGACAAGTGGTCTGAGAATCTTTTAATTAAAAGGATGATCTACATATATCAAAGGGGCCATGTGGCAAGCAAAAGTGAAAAAATATTCAAAGAATATACTGTTCTAGATTATATACATATACATACATACATATATATATTTAACTGAGTACTAAGACTATAGAAGTATGTCCAGCTAAAGATTTACAAACAGACCCCCTGTGTTGATGTGCTGTATGTCTAGGATCAGGCCAGCAGCTGCAAACCGGGCTGTGCCCCCCCGCCCCCCGCCACCCCGGGCCCGCATCACTGTTAGGACAGAGCAGGGAAGGGGTATTTGCTCTCTGCACATCCGGCAAGGTGTACTGAGCCCTGCGACATGGGGAGTGGCTGTTCACGGATACATCATCTCGTATATCTGGCGCACCACTCACACTGCACAGGAGGCAGGAAGTACTTAACTCTCTGCCGAATGAACGAAAGCTGAGTCTGGTTATTCCACCTCTTGAGCTGCAATCGCCCCTTCGGCTAAGGCCAGGACAGCCAGAACGGGACCGCGTGCAGCTCCCTCAGGCCGCCCGCTGCGTGCAGTTCCCATCCACAGGACGTTCCCGTTCCGCGGCCCGCTCAGAGCTGCCTGCGCTCTGCGGCCAGTCCTCACGTTCCTCCGAGCACAGGCCGGGGCCTTTCCCCTGAGAACAGAGCCGCCAACGAGCTCCCGCCAAGTCCGTACTCGGAGGACACTGCGCAAAGGGACGCCGCGCACCGCCGACCTCACGGGAAACAATCACAGCAGGTGCTCCTCCTATCCCTCCTCGTCCTTTGACCTGCTGTGTTGTCCACAAAGGAGGTCACCGTGCGTTAACTGGCAATTGTGTCACTAGCCACGGGCTTGTCAGTTCAAACGCCATCATTAAAGATGAGCACCAGTGATGAGATTTCATCCACTCCCCGACTCTGCTCGCCAGGAAAGAGCCTGTCTGCAGCACGAGGGCCATACGAACCTGGACATCTTTTAGTCTCTGTGCCACATTTTAACTGATATTTCAAATGGCGTCAAGATTAAAAAAAAAAAAAAAAGTCTTGCTGAGGAGACCCAGCGCAAAGCTGCCATGTTTCCGAGTATTAAAAAAAAAAAAAAAAAAAAATGCCGCGCCACGGTTAGAATATCACCCTTGTCTGTCCTCCAGGAATACACCAACCCTCACACGGGCTGTCACCTGTCATCTGCATTCATCAGGGTCAGGGAAACACCTGGCAACTTAATCGTTTATCTCTTCAAAGGCCAAAGCCAAACGCTTCCAACAGCCCTGCCAGAAATGTGAGGCTGAGGCCCGGGTGGAATGCAGGCGTCTAACTTTCCTGCCTTCTTGGCCCTTTTCCACCTGCTAATCCTCATCTTTTGCCGCTGGGAGGGCAACTCGAGCCTCGCTATTCCTGCAGCAGGGAGGCCGAGCCCTCAGGGGCTTCAGGAGGAGGGCCTAGTTTTATAAAATGGCGCCCAAGGAGTTTGGGTTGTCTCTCTTTATCCCGAGCCCCTCGGAAGCTCAAGGTGCAGCACTGAGTGCTCACATCCGTGGATAAAGCTACCACTAAAGGAAGAGCATCAGGTAAGGGGGAGGCTTCCTCCCCGGTGGAGCTCAGGGATAGGTCCTTCAAAGCTAAGCTACTGCACTGGTGGGGGCCACCAGGTTAAGGCCAGCCCACTGTGGTGCAGGCAGGGCCTGGGCATTTACAGCTAGATATATGTATATATATTTAAAGATTTTATTTATTTATTTGAGAGAGAGAGAGAGAGAGAGAGCGCGCACACGAGAGGGGGGTAGGGTCAGAGGGAGAAGCAGACTCCCCGCTGAGCGGGGAGCCCGATGCGGGACTCGATCCCGGGACTCCAGGATCATGGCCTGAGCCGAAGGCAGTCGCTTAACCAACTGAGCCACCCAGGCGCCCGGCATTTACAGCTCAATATTAAACCTCAATATTATTTCCCTTAAAGCAGAGCTGGGGGAAGTTGAAGCCAGTGATGCCTGTTCTAGGGGGACTGAGGGAACAATGGAGTTGGAGACAGAATCCCTGCTGGCCCGCCAGGCAGGAACACCTACCACTTGCTGAGATGAAAACGTGCACACGTGCACACCACCTCTGCACATGCCCCCCCCCCCCGAATTTCTGGATTAGATCTCATCTATAACTGGTCCTAAGTCGTCTTCTGGCTCTAGGCTCTGTGCCCTGTGTCTTCATGGGAGACCCCGGGACCCTCTGCACTGCACTCTGGCCTGGCGTCAACCTTTATTCCTTCACTATATCCAGAGGAATTTACAACTCAACTGTCAAGACTGCAGAGATGAAATTCTACCTGGGTCTCCTCCGTGTCATGTCGTCTCTAGTGTGGGGCCGGTAAGCCAGTAAACTCCACGTTTTAATTTTATTATGTAGAATAATAGGAGGACGTGTTACTGGGTGTCCCTTGCACGCAGGACACTGAGCTAGGCTGAACTACAGAGTCCTGACGCCTAAGATACTCCATTTCCGCTCATCCAAGGGAAGGAGAGGATAAACCACAGTGACTTAATACATCATCACAATGGGGGCTTAAGAACATCCAAAGAGCTAGTGCAACAGGAAGGAAAACAAAGCAAACATTAACCAGGGTTTCAAGCTAGTATCCCTCCTCTAACCCCCCGGCGTTGGGTTTTGTGTTCAGTCGTGTCCACGTTCATTTTCTTAACTATAATTCCATCTCCTTATGAGTAGTTCACTTATGTTTGCTGCCTATGTTAAGTGATCTTTCCCACAGGCAATGGATTCCTTTGCTATGCCTTCATCATCATTGATCTCTGATGCTTTCCTTTGACTTTCTAGTATTTCTTCCTGCTGTTTGCTTCCAGCCACGAGAGGTTCTGGGTCCAGCCACTCTTTTCTGTACTTCTGCTTCGCATTTAACCTGATCCACAGGTTAAACCTGATTCAAATGCTCCACAGCACCCACGGTAGTGGTAGCTAGGTACCTCCACCCTGGTGGGTCAACTTCTTGCCAGGAAGAAAGGACCCCTCAGGACATATTTTTATCACGTTATCAGTATGATGGCACATTCATCAGGGAAAGTCATATGCTGTAACTCCATAAAAAGCTAACTGGGACCTCTCTTCTTATTTAGATCATTAATCAGATGGCTGGGGGAGGTGTGAAGGATGGGAGATTTCTGATGGTCCAGTTATCAGACCCGTGAACGGAAGAAATTTTTATACCCTATAATAAAGAGAATTTGTGCCACCACCCCCCCAAATTTTTTTTTGTTAGATCTATTTGGCATGTAACATTATGTAAATTAGGATATACAACCTGTTAACTTGATATATTTATACATTGTAATATGCTTGTCATTGTAGTGGTAATTAGCACCTCTGTCAGGTCAGAGAATTATCTGTTCTTATCCTTTCTTATTAGTGTTAGGAATAATTAAGTTCTAGCCTCTTAGCTAGTCTGATGATTATAATAGTTTTGGGGTCTCCATTCATTACACTGCGCATTAGATATCCAGGCCTCATTGACAACTTGCTGCCAGTTTGTACCCTTAACCCTCTGTCCTGTTCCCTCCAACCTCCTTGTTAAAGGGGAGGTGTCTCCATTTAGAAGGAGTGGTGGAAAGAGCTACAATATGCATTTTGGAATATCCATTGTCAATCAACATCAGTGTAGAAGAGGGCCATCTGGGGTCAGTGGACGGGGCAGGGCCTTATTAAAGCAGGAGCAGTTGGGATCAGTCAGCCGGTGCTGGGACCCTCAGCCACCAGAGACGGTGGGCACCTGGGGGACACAGTGGAACAAAGGGCCGTCACATCACTGCCTGAGACACCAACAAAGCACAGTCATCTCCTTGGGGAGCGTGGCTGGCTAACGGCTTACGTAGTGAACCTCTGGCCTTAAAGCTAAGCAAATCATCACATCACAATGTTTACTGCTTATTTTTTGAAAAACATAAACTGGCAACCGCTAATTTCCAACTGGTAACAGCTCTTATTAATAAAAACACTGGGCTCGTTTTCATTTCCAGGTCTCTGCGATCTCCAGCAGGCATCTTCCCGCTATGAGAAGGGAGGTCCTGGAGACCGTGGCTTTCATCGTTTCTTCACGCACTGATGGTGTGAAGCAGGACAGTATTCCATCCTGACAGACGCAGGCCAGTCTAACTGGAAATGCTCATTTATTTATTCTCAGTGAGGCAGGGTTACTCACTAATGAAGCAGGTGAGCCAGAGCTGGGAATAAGCTTGCTCCTGGGGACCTGAGTGTGAGAGCCTGCTGAGATGGGCAGAGAACGTCCGGGGGAGGGTCCCGTCCATTCGGGGTCGACGCTGCGCTGCTCTGCTCTCGGAGAAACGCTGCTCTGAACCCCACCCCCGGCACCCGATACTGCCTGGGCCAGGGGAGACAGCCTAGGTGCCTCCGTGGGCCGCAGCTCTTCGCGTCCACGTTCACCCACCCCAGCCAGACCACAACCTTCCCGAGGGTGGCAGGGATGGCGAATGGCACCTCGGACGAGGTTCTGGTCCGGGGCCGCCGAGCAGGGCTCCACACGGAGCCGCACACAGGGATGCTTCCGGAAAGGAGAGCAAGGAAGGCCTGGAGAGGGAGAAGGGGGTGGTTTCCAGGCTCTCGACACCTGCACTTTCAAGAAGGAGGAGGTGAGGAGAACTAAGGAGAAGAAACACAATAGAGGAGGGCACTCACTCGGGAGAGGTTTCTAGATGCTCTCAAGTAGTGAGTGGAATGAGTCTCAAGAGAAGAACTGAACAACTGTCCTCCCTGCAATTCTGCTCCTTCAAGGATGCCTCCTGGCTTCAAAATGAAAAAAAAAAAAAAATCTTTTTTTTCTGGAATCTGTGTTCAAGTGTCAACTTATGCTCTGACAACCCAAATCCAAGGAGACTCTTCTTAAGGTCACTAACCACAAGAAACTTTTAACCCAGGCGGCTGTGAGGAGGCTTAAAAGGTAACTAGTTCTCAGGGTGTCTGGATGGCTCCGCAGGTTAAGCCTCGGACGCTTGGTTTCAGCTCAGGTCAGGGTCTCAGGGTCTTAAGATCAAGTCTGGCCTCCAGCCTCCAGCTCCGCGCTCACCACAGAGTCCGCTTGTCCCTCTCCCTCCCCTTCTGCCCCTCCCCCCACTCATGCTCTCTCTCTAAAATAGATAAATAAAATCTTAAAAAAAATACAAAGGTAGGTAGTTCTCTTGTAGACAAGAGATACTATTTTCTACACTTCAGACTGGTTACTGAAAGGAGAGAGATCAATGATTCTCAAAAATGACCGCATGTCCAATTCAGCTGGAAAATTTTCAACACTCAGCTTCTAAGCCCATTTGGAAATTGTTTCCTTAGGTCTGGGCTGGGACCTTTTAAATAAGTAGCTGGTAAGTCTCATGCACAACCACGGCAGAGAGTCCCCGAGAGAGACCTTACTTTTCTGCCCAGCACCCCTGGGCTCTGTTAGAGGCTGAACTGCATCCTCCCCAAATTCCTATGTTAAAGTCTTGCCCTCAGTGCCTCAAATTTGACTGTATTTGGGGACAGGGTCTTTAAAATAGTAAATTAAGGTTAAATGAGATCACTGGGGTAGACCCTAATCCAACAATACTGGTGTCCTCACAGGAAAAGGAGATTAGGACACAGACCTACACAGAGAGAAGATGACGGGAAGGCCCGAGGGAGGCCGCCTACAAGCCAAGCAGGGAGGCCTCACAGAAAAACCAAACCCGCCGACACACTGATCTCAGACTTGCAGCTTCCAGAATTGTGAGGAAATAGTTTCTACTGTTGAAGGAACCCAGTTTCGGACGTTGTAATGGCAGCTCTAGAAAACCAATATAGCTCTTTGGACTTCGGTGCCTCAAACAGGCACTAGACCTGATAAAAAGGAAGATCCTTCTTGGGTAGATTCGTCAGCCCGAGGGCGTTACACACACAATGACCGGTGACAGACGGTGACTACACTTACTGTGCTGAGCGCTGTGTAATACACAGAGTCGTCAAATCACCCCGTTGTACACCTGAAGCTAACAGAACATGGTAGGTCAACTCTACTTCAATTAAAAAACAAAAAAACCCCCATACAATATATTAAAGAAACGAGAAGGGGCTTTTTTTAATGAGTGAGCCTTCTTTTTTTTAAATTCAATTAATTAACGTATAATGTATTATCAGTTTCAGAAGTAGAGGTCAGTGATTCATCAGGTGCATACAACACCCAGTGCTCATTCCATCACGTGCCCTCCTTCATGCCCGTCACCCAGTTACCCCGCCCCCCCACCCCCTCCCCTCTAGCAACCCTCAGTTTGTTTCCTATGATTAAAGGTCTCTTGTGGTTTGTCTTTCTCTGGTTTTGTCTTGTTTTATTTTTTCCTTTCTTCCCCTATGATCCTCTGTGTTTTTGTTTCTTAAATTCCACATGAGTGAAATTATATAATTGTCTTTCTCCGATTGATTTATTTCACTTAGCATAATACCCTCTAGTTCCATCCACGTCATTGCAAATGGAAAGATTTCATTTTTTTTGGTGGCTGGGTATATTCCACTGTATATATACCACCTCTTCTTTATCCATTCATCTGTCGATGGACATCTGGGCTCTTTCCACAGTTTGGCTACTGTGGACATTGCTGCTTTGAACACTGGGGTGCAGGTGCCCCTTCGGATCCCTACATTTGTATCGCTGGGGCAAATCCCTAGTAGTGCAATTGCTGGGTCATAGGGTAGCTCTATTTTCAATTCTTTGAGGAACCTCCACACTGTTTTCCAGAGTGGCTGCACCAGCTTGCATTCCCACCAACAGTGTAGGAGGGTTCCCCTTTCTCCGCATCCCCGCCAACATCTGTCATTTCCCGACTTGTTAATTTTAGTAAAAGGGACTTTTTAATTATTCAAGTATGAAAACACTTTTGTTTTTTTTGCCCAAACATGAAACGAAAAAAAAAAACTGTTCTGAGTAGAAATGAAGTAAACTGATGCTAACAAGGATACATCTCACACTGTTTCAAAGGACTCAAGCTCAGAAATACTATTCTCAGAAGAGCAGTACCCCAGAGTCGGTGACACGGTCATGGCTTATCTGATGTGTGCAGAGGCTAGTCTGTCCGTCAACCCGTTCTTTCACACCTCCGTGCTCCCCGGCACGCAGCACGTCCACACCAGTCCGGACAGGGAGAAGAAGACTCAAAGCCAATTTCCACCAGCAGATCTCATCAACAAGCAGCCCGGAGAACGCTGAGGGCTGAACACAATGAGGTTTCTGGCTCTGACAGACGTTTAACTTATTTAACCTTGTTCTGCCCTTCTCTGACAAGAATGGTATGGAGATGTGTCTTTGGGGTTAGTGAGAAGTTTGACTCACTGGAAATATCTGGACTTCTCTCTGGTGGAAGAGACAATGGATAGGATATGGGAAAATCTGTATTTGGACCTTGGCCCTATTTCGTTGGACAGTGGGTGAGCACTTCTGTATGGGTCTGTCTTCTCATCTACAGAATGAAAAGATCAATTTGACTGATTACTGAGATCTCTTTCAGCTCTACAAATTCTCCTACTTCTCAAGATGTATTCATTCACTTTCTCTGTTTCCTAGAAAATTACATATACTATGAGGATTACCTCCCCCGGCCCTCCATGGCCCAACATCAGAACTGCATTTTGAATGCACCTGGCTGGCTCAGTCAGCGGAGCATGCCACTCTTGATCTTGGGATTGTAAATTCAAGCCCCACGATGGGTATAGAGATTACCTAAAAATAAAATCTTAAAAAAAAATGCGTAAGAACTTATCCGTAAATTTTCTATTTCAGTATTTTGTATCATGGGTTTAAGAAGTCATATTTCAGTCTTGTAGCTACTCTATTTTGTTGGGGTAACCCACAACTTCTGTGCTTTACACACTCATGGTAGTCACATGTTGGCCTGTGGGGACAAAATCCTGAAGTGTCATCGTGCAGTAATTGTGATGTCACGTGGTGACTCTTCTCTCCACCTCCAGTGTGACCGCACGAACCCCGGAAATGAAGATACTTCAGGTAGAAGTGAAGGGCAACAGGCTGAACATCTGGAACAACCTTGTAAACTCTCTCAGCTGTTTGGTATCATGTAATTTTCTGCGAAACTTTAAAGGTAAGACTCTTTCCTGAAAATGAGTATTAATTGCTGCTACCTGGTTTTACTTATAAGTCAGGCTCTTTAAGACAAAAAAAATTAGGGAATAAATGAGTTTAGGTTTTTTTAGGTTTTTTTTTTTTTTGAAGCAGACTTCTACGCCTTCCTTTTCATTTCTAACTTGGTAGTTTTTTTCTTTTCTTTTAAATGTTCGAGGCTAATCACAGTATCTTTAAGCCAGGCATCATCACTAGTATTATTTGACACTTCAGTACAAATTCTAAGAAGCTGAGGGAGCAGCGTACAACCCAATGCCTTGATCACAGTATTTCTAAGTCAGAACGATGAAAACCAACACAAGAAAACAGCTGCCAAACTTGAGCACCATGCAGGAATCTAGATTTTTTTTTTTTTTTAAAGAAGAGACACTTGGATGATTCTTAGTTTTAATGCCAAGCAAAATCTCCTGCTAGTCTTTCTTTAACTCCTGCTTGCAAACACGCAGCCACATTTACCTACCTCCACCACACCGTGATGAATGGACGTGTACTGTTTCTTCTTCAGCATCACCAAGGTGATGACGATCACTGTTGCTATGACAACTCCACCCACCATGAGTCCAATGATGGCACCTTTGTTTGAACCTACATCTTCTGCAAAGAACACCTTGAAAACAAGACAAGAAAAAGGATTGCAATTGCAGGAGATCGCTGGAAAGGGTATGTGAAGAGTTTCAGTGTCTACCTTACGCTGTAAGTTTGAGTTGGTGACCACTCCATTATTTCCGTTATTTGGTGCATACTTGGAAAAAAAAAAAAATCACATATTCTAGCTACAACTTTCAACCCCCTGCCCCCATGGCCTTAGGAAGGCAAAACAGTAGCCAAGGGGAACCTGAAACCCTCCGACAGGTGGGACATCTGGTGAGAGGTGGGGTGGGGATCTACCAAAGGCTGGAAAGAAAGGCATGGATCGTGATTTTGAAAAGAGGTCGTCTGGGAGACCTGATGCATGACCAGTCTGCCTTAGGTGCTTTTTCAAACCCACAGATGTCCTAATTTCCTTAGAGGGACATTACTACATAGGAATAAGGCATCTGAGACAAAGGAGTTCATCCGAAGAAAACAGACACTTGTTACCGACTTTTAGCCACAATCATTCAGTAGGACGGTATTGAACCTCAGAGAAGCGTGATGCTTAAAAGAGTTTTTTCAAAGGGCAGTAGCAGGCGATGAGATAAGAATTTTAATGGTCACATAGAACTCCTGATTGCTTACTGTTTTCTCCAGAAACCCCACTCAACCTGTTGTTTTATTCTTGCTGTTTGTTTGTATTGGACATCAATGAATTTTGGAAAACACCATCAGAGATATTTATTCAGTCTGATAACTTCGCTGCACAGCATTCAGCATTCCTTCATGTTGATTATGAAAGCAACTCACTACTTCTCCACTTTATCTACCTAACTGGAATTATAAAAGCATGTGGCACCTTTTATAATCCTATTATGTAAGGAGGTGATCTTCTGCCACATCACCTGGCCCAACTACTACTAAGTATATACCACAGTTATTATAGAAATTAATGAAAACAGCTCCCTAAAGAATTCTCTCGGTCTGATCTCAACACAGGAAGATGACCGATTTTCCACAGTGACAACAAACATCCCAGTGATCTGAAAAGGCAATATAAAATACGGCAGATAGAGCCGATTTCTAAGCGTCTTACTCAGGGTATATCTGCAGCAAAACGAGAAACCATTCATAATTATTCCCCTTTCTCAATAAATATGCTAGCTCAACATTTTGAGCTAAATATTCAACAATATTTATACAAAGCAAATCATTAATTAATGATAAAAATGTGAGGTAATCAGGAATAATGCAAGTCTGGACATCTTCCTATGCCTTTAAGAAAATACTGTAATTTTGTAATATTCATTGCACTAATTATAGTACATTATCTTATCAACGAGCTCAGTAGAGGGAGCTGATTCTCCTAATTGCTGCCGCTACCATTAGTCACTGTGGCATCAGAGGACTTAGCGTAATTGTGGGGAGGGGCTTGTATGACACAGACTCCAGAAAAATGCAAATCCGCACACTAATCTTCAGCTCCGTGCCCCACCAGCCCCCGACTCTTCAGCGGCTCCCCCAGAATTTTTTAACCTCTTCGGCATCAGCCAGATCCAGACTGCCCCTAATTTCATAATAATTGAGATGGGATTAACCTGCCACAGTGAAAATCATGCTTCAAAAAAACCCGAAATGTTCTTGTACAAAAAAGATTATGGGAGTTGAAATGCAAATCTGAATCACAAGCCAGTTTTGGATTTGCTCCAATTACTGAGAGTGAAAAGAGGCATATGCAATACTTCACTGGCGTTTCTTCTGGAATTTACTACTTGGATTTATATTTATGAATATTAGAAAGATATTCTCTCCCTTGAAAAAGAGCACGCATGTGCCCACGCCCCCCTCCCCCGCCATGTGCACTGTAAATGCCTGAGAGCGAGTACTTATTATTGCTAGGAGAATTTTATTACCATTTTTTTGGTTGACTACTGAATGTGCAATAAAAATGTCTTCTTTATTAATTTAACCCCCTTACTATGCATAGTGATAAGATGAAAGAAACCCTAATATAATGCAGGATTTGATTTATCCGAAGCTTCTGGTAAAAGATTTTATGTAATTACGGGAGCTGCCTGCAAAGAGGATGGGTGCTCTTTGATTTACTCTGAGTCTAACATTTGGGGGAAATAACAGTGGGTGGGAGGAGATTTTGTCCAAAAAGGAAGCTGCCATCTTTCTTGCCCAAATCTTTCAGTGAGCAACACTGCTTGGAACATCATGGAGTCCTGCTCACCTCCCGCCTCCACCCACCTTGGTAGAAACCCAGAGGTCCTACCCCTGCAGAACTTAAAACGTGGGCGCTGGGGAAGGGACGGGAAGGAAGGGCAGAGGGAGAGACGAAGAGGCACAGGGAGACAGTTAACATATGCCAACTTCAAATCCACCTCTTATAAACCCGTCTTCCTAGAAAACAGAGGGGAAATGAATTAGAGCGGATATTGTGATATACATTAATTCCACTCTAAGCCCTGAGTGGGCTTAGCGGCCTTCTAGACGCGAAGAACTACTATATAAAGACCCTCTTTTTCTTCTCTTTATGTGTCCATGATGACCCTATAGGCAACTGCTTTATTCTTTTTATCTTTTCCTTCACTGGCTTTCTGGCACAGCATGAACAAGCATGAACAGGTCATCTGGCGAGACAAACTGGGTGGCAGGAAGAGGTAAATTATTTTACATACCAATTTTTGATGATGAACCTCGTATCCTGAGTCATGTCGGAACTCGGCATCCATCTTCACCTCAGAGATCTCTTCCGTCTTGATGTTTGTCAAGCCTGAACCTGCAATAATCCATAAGCATCACACCATAATTAAATGACACACGACACTCAATTCATTTTCTCTGTAAACACAAACGCTGTAACACAAAGGCTACCAGAACCTTCTTTCTAGGTCTGGAGTGAGAGGAAACAGATTAATGACTTTCTTCAAGAAAACTGACACCCTGTATTTACACCCTTAACCACTACCTATTTCAAACAAAAGGAAATTAAAGATTAAAGAAATCTGAAGTTAAAGCTTCTACTGCCTTTAAACACACGTTATAATTTTTTTTTTTTAATGGGGAAAACCAGAAGTTAAATGCTAGCTGGGAGGTTGGCAAGGATGCATTCCCAGAATATACTAGTCTGTTTCAGGGGCTTATTGTTTGGCTGATTCTATGTCTTTTTCCATGTGTTCTCATTCTTTCAGAAAAAAAAATAGAAGTCTTTAAAAATGAGCATTAGGGTGCCTGGGTGGCTCAGTTGGTTAAACGACTGCCTTCGGCTCAGGTCATGATCCTGGAGTCCCAGGATCGAGTCCCACATCGGGCTCCTTGCTCAGCAGGGAGTCTGCTTCTCCCTCTGACCTTCTTCCCTCTCGTGCTCTCTATCTCTCATTCTCTCTCTCTCAAATAAGTAAATAAAATTTAAAAAAAAAATAAATAAAAATGAGCATTAATTACCTGGTGGAATCAAACTGCTACTTTAGGGCTTTGTTCCAATTACAAATAAATTATGTTCGTGTATCTATGCAGTGAAGCATTGTAAAAATCATATTATTTATTTAGTTTGGTGATTTAGTCATAGATACAGAATATAATTGCTTTGTCTGCTGAATAAAGATTTGCAGTACATAATTTTAGAAAATGTTTCAGTGGGACTAACAGAATTTATAACTTACTAACTCTTTCTTCTCTATAAATTGCTACATGAGTCTTACACTAATCGTTGTAATAAATTTCATTTTTCAAGTAACAATATGAAGCTACAAAACAAAATGCAAAGTCATTTTTAAAACAAAAAAATGAAAGCACAAAATAGAAGTATCGGTTTCCATGTTGTGGCATATAAATATCCAAAGTTATAATTTTAGGAGGCAAAAGGCTTTTAAAATCACGTCCTCTGCAGTATTCTCACCCAAGGGGCAAACCCTCAGCTCCTGAGTGAATGGAGAAAAATCTATCAGTTTGCCTCCATTTCGGATAGCTCTGCCTACAAGAATGACAGGCTTCCTTACATCAAGCCCAGATCAGTTCCCCTAAGGCATCTACGCGTGGAGCCTGTTCAACGCAGAGCGAGCTCGAAACCTCCCTTCTACCTTATAGCCTTGAGCAGACCAGACACCCGAGGAGAGCACTGTGTTCCTGACGGCTCTTGCTCAGGCTACACGTTACCAGGTCCTTCAGCTCCCACAGTACCTCATTTCTTGCTTTTTGTCTAGTCACTCTTACAGTCTTGTCCACTAGGTGCCGTGAAACTTGTCACACACCTTGCTGAAACCGAAAAGCACAATGTCCACAACATAGCTGTGTGCCAACCTCACACAAAATGAAACGGAGGACAGTTTGACGAGACCACGGGCACCCCTGCGGGTTGTGACAGATCCCCGACTCCTTGTCCAAACGTTCGCAAAGCTTCCATTTAATAATTCATCTGAAAACAGAGCCGACATCAACGTCAGTCTACAGTTGGCCTGTAGACGGTCCGCTATCTTCCCAGCTCTCCGGCCTTCCAGGGGTCCACAGAGATCGTGGAGAGTGGTTCTACCATTTCACCCTCCAGGTCTCCTAGCCTACAATCTGTCTGGGTCACATGGACTTGGGCGTGGGAGAGAGGCGTCGTAGATTTAGAGCACAGCCACAAATCTGCTAATTACTCCTCCTTCCCAGAGGTGGGTCTGAATTCCCTTCTCTCCAGTGTGGACTGGATGGAGTGTCTTGCTTCCAACGAACAGACAACAGAGAAAGCGATCATGAGTTCTGAGTCTAGGTCAAAAAAGGCACTGCAGTTTCCTTCTTGTTCTCCTTCTCGGATCACTTGGTCTGGGAAAGCCAGCCACATGTCACAAGGACACTCAAGCAGCCCTACAAGAAGGTTCCCGCGATGAGGTATGGCGGTGTTCTGCCAACAGCCATGTGAGTGAACAGGCCCACCAGAGTCAAGCTTCAACTTCGGGTGGTTGCGGCTCTAGAGGGTGTCTGGATTGCAACCTTCTGGGAGTCCCGGAGCCAGGAGCACCCAGCTAATCCATGCCTGAAATCCTGATCATTACAGTAATTATAAGTAGCTAAATGCTTGTTGTTTTAAGCTGCTAAGTTACGGAATTGTTTGTGGCATAAGCAAGAGGAAACCAGAACAAGGAGCTAGTGTTTTCTTTTTTCATCTTGATCTACCTTGGGCTTTAACTGCCTTCTTTCAGAAGATCACTCTCTCTAATATAGACATAAAGTGGGACAGTTTCCCTTTCTCTCTCATCTTTTACCGTCCCTCACTGACTGTCTCTCAACCCCTGACCCTATCTCCCAAGAGCTGTGGGGCTATTCTTTTTTTATTTTCTTGCTTTGAAATTGTCTGCATTTTCTCATGATTTTCAACTCATTCTGACCTCTAATCTTCCTGACATTGTGTTTATCGGACTGTGATACAATGCTCTGTTAATTTCTCATTGGCTATGTATTTTTTATCTTCCTACGGGCCCTTTTAAATCTGACACAGGGTTATAACCACAGTGATTTCTTTACAGATCACCCTTTTGCTGTCATCAGGATCTAGCAATGCAACAGTTAAAATTATATTTCTGAGACCTAAAGAAAAGTCTCTTCAATAGTCTTTTCTTTTAGATTTGTGGGACCAACAATTTGAAAAAACAGGAGCTCTCTGCTCAAAACTGTAAAAGCCCACATTATTTCTGAAAGGCGAGTGAAAATACTTTTGGTACTCAAACCAAAATTCAAATTCGCATAACAAGTCAGAACAACAGATAGTTAATTATAGCTTAATAGTCTGCGAGACTCTCAGGACAAAGAGATCTTTCTAGTTCATTTTTGTATAGCATGTGCAATCACTTAGAGAAAAGATTTTCTATACATTAAGCAAATCTCACTAAAAGGGAAGAAAAATTAGTAAGCTTGCACATAGGGAAACATCATCGGCAATAAGCTCACATAGCATGTGATGAAATGTGAAATGTGATGTGTAGATTTAAATACATCACGGGGACCTTTTGCTTATAGGCTCATCGGGTGTGTTTTCTCTTTCTAAGCCCTGGTGTGACTCCAGGTCTCTGTGTCATGGTAAATGAGCAGAATATGTTGTTCACTTGAGGGGGGAAGGAGGCATGTCCCTCATGATACCTTTCACATGGCTTGGAGGTCAAGGACTTGGTCTCTCCTTTATGAGGCCTGGAGAAGGGTGGTAATAAATTATAGCAGAAAGGGTAGCTTTCCTCTCCCTGTGAAGAGCTTGCTAATGTATTTTCCTTATTTTGGTCAAATGGTGTTACTTGACCTTCAGAGCCCATTTTTCCCTGGAAGTAAGCCAGGGGAGTAGCTGTAATGGCCACTATGCCCAGAAATCACCACTGATAACATGCTTTCCCTAGCTGACACTACATTCTAAAAGTGATGTGTCCTGGCTTTTCAGATTTGAAAGACAAAGAGAAGTCATCTTCCTCAGTCATGATTATACACAAACCCTTTCTTTATTTGTGTCAGAGTGACAACAGCAATTACTCAATGATGCCATCAACTGAATGACATGCTATGACAATCCCGGGAAGGTTCTCTAAGTTTGGAAAGTCTCAAGATATAATTTGGCACGCTGAACTCAAGCATGCAGTCTCCTAAAGTGTGATGTTGGAAGAACCCAACCTAATGCTATGAACATAGCAGGGAATTGGTCCAAATGCTCAGGAGACAGACTGTAAGCACAGAAAGACAGAGTGAGGTCTCGCTACCTATCCAGCAATAGAGCTATTCGTAAACTAGACTCTTCCTCACTTTGGATCTGATCATTCTTTCTTACCACATGGCCCTTCTTTTATTGGGGAAGTCCTCGCCTCACACAGTACAAGAAAGAAGGTTGAGCCTAGGCCATACTCTCATCTTTGAATCCTTCCCCTCTTCTTTGCCAATGGATGAGACTCTAATCTTTCGAAAGCTTTCCCGAAGCTGACCTACAGCATGTGCCGAGGTTAACACACCCTCGGCGAGTGCCCCATCTGCTTACATTACAGACGCCCTGGTTTATACCTTATGTGGGTCTGTATTCCCCTGCCTTTTTAATTCCATCTCCTCTTTTAAATAGGCCAAGTGTGTTCCTCTTATTATACTTTAAGCTCCTGAGAACAGGGACCTTATCATTTCACTTCTTTCCACGCACCACAGCATTTAATGCCCTGATCTTTGGGAAATACCAAAATGAAGTATTCCTGTTACGGAAACATTGTTGTTGTTATAATAAAGGCTTCAGATGGCTTTTTCCCCTGACAAAACACCCCTAACTGCTTTCTAGCTCTTCCCTTAAAACAGATTGTTTTGGGGAAATGCATGGAAGTTCTTTTCATGTTAGATTTTTTAAAAGGGGGGGGGAACCAACTTTGGTGGTATCAACCTCCCCTCCCCCAGATTTCAATTAGAACACACTGGCCTAGAGGGCCCAATGGAGGAACTTTACAAAATTGGTTGAAAGAGTGTTTCTAATTCACTTTTTATTCTTGTAGATGAAAAGCATCTCTTCCTTAAATATAAAATAGACAGTGCCATAAAAAAAGGCCCAAGGCAAATGACCATCCACCCACTCACTGGTCTCAGCTCGTTAGAATGGAACTGACCCTCAGCCCTGAGCTCCACCACGAGCTGAGCAGGATGCGGATGTCAATGGGCTGACTCCTTAAAATTCACTTGTGTGACAATGGCAATAAGGAAAACATTAGGAGAGCCCAAACTGTGTCTGACTTACTATCACTTAAGTTCCTCTGAAAAGCCCTAAAGGCAGAGATTCATAAAATCAGCGAGAACAGCCATCAAAACGGGTCACTCCACTCTCCCTGACGCCCTGTGGACAGGCACACAGAGGCATGAAGATGCCACAAGGCAGATTCAGAGTTCTCATCTTTGGCTGTCGTTGGGGACAGAAGTGACCTTAGCCGGCACTGGCAGTGTGAGGGGCCGGGTCTGTTCTTGGCCTGCCACCAACTGAACCCGAACCAGGGACCTCCATGTGTTAACATCTTCCAACAAGGTGAATTCCCTGGCCCTTGACTATTGCACGGGGTCATTACAGGGATAAGGAAGAAGATAAACACAGGAAGGTATCCATTGTTTGTGGAGTTAAATCTCTCTAGAATACACAGCCATATCAACTCGGTAACTACTTTCTTCGATTCATGGAAAACAATGGGTACTGTCCGTTGGGCAGAGTTGTGCATAAAGTAAAAAACCAGGCTTGTGTGTGCTTCTGTTGTGGTGTGGCATTGATTTTTAAAACAGCTTGAGATATAAGCTGAATACAGAGAAAGGGTCAAAGTGTATTTCTTCTTAATGTTGGGGAACCTGTAAAAAAAAAGTGTCTATTTTTCAGTGTTAATGGGAATTTTAAATGGTAACAAAAAGAAAAGACTTTTATACAAAACTATGCACGTACATCCTTTCTGTCATTTTAGTTACTCATGGAGAGTTAAGTCCATACAACCCACGAAAAAGAAAATGTAAATATTTCTAGGCTCTAGAGGTAGTCCTGTTCTGCTATTTTTAGGAAGTCACATCTACATGAGAAACCGACTGAAGTTTGAGCCCAGTTCAGTCAGAAGAGGACCCGTCTGCACACCAAACGAGAAAGGAAGGATGAGATATTCAAAGCGGAAACCACATTGTCACCAGACAGAGTGCGCATCTGTGTGGTGGTTTTCCATTTTTGAGGACAGAGAGGTCTATATACTCTTCTCCACTTAAAAAAAAAAAAAAAAATCCCATAAGTTGGAAGGGCTCTTTTATTGTTTGAAAAGGAAAGCTCAGAAAGAAAAACAGATTACTTCAATAGGAAATTGGAAAATAAAGTGTAAGGAAAAGCAAAGGGAATTTTTGAGAAGTCTGGTTTCCAAGGTCATTTCAAATCCTCTCCCTTAGTATTTGCAGTTGAGACAGGCTAATAGCGAAGAGCGGGGACGGCGGGTGCTCGAGCTCAAGCGCAAGGTGCTGAGAGGTAGAAGGGAACCGGGTATACCTGGTCGGGTGGTCAGTCCTCGGTCGGCAGCAGGGCGGGCGTCAACAGGCTCAACTGGGCACAGGAAGCAAGATACACGGAAAGCAAACAAGACAAATCAAGATGGTGAGTTGTGGCTCCTGAACACAGAGCAGGGAAAAGCATGTGAAATACATAAGTTATAAAAAAGGAACAGGTGGAAAAGAACCACAGTGAGTTAATCCCAAGTATCAGGGAATGGGAGGGGGACCACTTCAAAAGGCTTATCGCAACCGATGGGCCAACCCTACTCCTTAGGGTTTTCTAATAAAAGCACTCACCAGGATATGCAGCAACATCAAAGAAGAGGGGATGGGGAGTGTGGAATTACCTCTCATTGAGTTTAGGGATGGTTTCTTGGCTTTTGATTGGAAATAAAATATAATATACCCAGCCTGGTGGAAAATCTTGAAGATACCTCCTTTTACAACTGTCCGATCTTATTTTACAGTTAATTAACTACAAAAGGACTCCATTAAATCCCCAGGGGAAATGCAAATATGAATTTATCGGAAGAGGAAAGTCTCACCACATAATCTGCCATTTAGTGCACCAAATTTGCTCCCACTGTGAGGGTAAAAGAAGTAAACCAGAGAGTCAGTCTCTCTCTAATTTTAAAGGCTGCTTATTATTTTAATAGATGACATACAGTTGTCATGTGTGAAATGTGAGTACTTCCTTTCGTATTTCTCAACTTCCACAATTGTCCCTTTGTGAGAATTCTGGGCTGGCCCCAAAGGAAGCCTTGCATGTGGCACCATGGTGCCCACCATTGCTTACCATTAGCTGGCATTTCCAAAGTGCTTCTGAATCTCAGAAAATATTAACTTGAATTTAGACTGGTCTTTGAAGAAACGGGCAAGGGAGAGAAACAGAGCTTTAAGGATTCATAAACGGACAAGGGGCAAATGAAGCCGAGGGAGGGGAAAAGCCCTTTGGGTAAGGCCTGGGAAATATAAGGCAAGAAGGTAAGGAAAGGTGAGCCAAGATGTCCAGGGGAAGTAAGGTGTGCTCGATGGGCTGGCTTCTGGATGAGCAGTTTCAGGAAGACCATCCAGCTTACTGATGCACACAGCTTGGCATTCCCAGGTGGGATTACAAACCCAATCGATCCTGAATGTCACATGTTGGCAGAACAGTGAGGGAGAAGAGAACAGCAGGATGTTAAGCCTTCAAATTATGAAAAAAAATCAGGTTTCTGAGAATACTAAGACATTTGGATGAATCCAAAGAGCAACGTGGTTTGGGCATTTGTTATGCAGGGTGGTGGCATGACACTCGCACCCCAAGCAACTTTGGGCGAATGGCCACTTCTGAGGCTGTTTCTTCATACATAAAATAGCCTCTTCTCATTGTAGTGAGAAACAAAACAGTTTTAAAACCTGTTTCAGAAATGCTCTAATACTATGAAACTGCATTTATTAAATCTTCCCTAACAACTCTTGCTGAGAGGAGGACTAATTTCTACTACTTTATTGCTATGATAGGTTAAGACATCCTGTTGGAACTCACACATTTGAATGACATAGATTCTCTGTGTTTCACCTTTTCCCCATCTGCAACAGTATTTGGTGACAGTAATAACTCTTCGTAAAACAGAGTTAACGGAGGGATTATTGTATTTTTTGATTATTTCCTCATGAGAGCGCCAATGGTGCTTCAGTTGAAGAGAACAGCATGCCCAAGCACACTCATGGAGCAAAAAAGGAACTCGAAGTGGGGATCCCATTCCTCAATGGCTAAATCATCAGAAACTGTATTTGACTCATGAGAGAATCAGCAGTTAATCTGTGGTTTAAATACAGGCTGAAGAGCTGCTAGTTGGTCACAGGGTCCACTTTAAAGCCACCATTGATTTACTCCGTGATCTTGGGCAAGCCAAATTCTTTCCAATCCTTAGTTTTGTTGTAAGTAAACATGGTTTTTCCAGGGCTCAAATGTGCACACATATGCACAAGAACCTTACAAATGATAAAGCACTATTCCACAATTCCTTAAAGAAATACAGAAAAAGCATCAAATGTATAGACAAAAAAAAAAAAAGTCCGAAAGATATTACCACAAAAAGCTATCATTAGTTATTTCTGTGTGAGGAGATTGTTTCTAGAAACTTCTCTGCCTTTTCTTCCCCATGTGCATGTATTGTTTGAAAACAGTAATAAAACCTGGTCTGTTTTTTAGGAGGGTGAAACAATTAATAGTTTTATTGACTTAAACTTTAGCCTGCTTTAACAGTTTGAGGCTGATTCAGTATGAATTAATATTCAGAAAGTAACTTCTATGTTGAGTGAGCGGACATCTATCAATTTTTTTAAAAGACAATTACAACATCACTGCCAGAAATGCGTATATACATCTACAAGACAAAGTGGTGCATTATTTCCCAAGTCCAACACAAATACTTTCTAATTTTCCAAAACGAACTATTGCTTGTTGAACTAGAAGGTGACATCAGTATAGTGTTCAAAACATTTTACAGTAGCTGTTTAGTAAATTAAAAATAAGAAAGAGGTCATCTTAAAGGATGATAAACTTAGGCAGAAATGTGTTATTCCCATGCCTTCAATAGTTTTGAATCAAACCTTCCCCTAAGAGAGGAGAGAAACAGAATGATTCACATTCTGGGGCTTCTGAGTCTGTTCTCATGCTGCTTGTAACAGACCAGTTCTAAGCTGAATGCTGCCTAGCACAGCCTGCCACCAGGCCAAAGGGAATGGAAGAATCAGCAGGAAAACAGGCCTGAAAATAACATTATTTATTTTCAATTCCAGCACTTATTTATGTATTTATTTTTTTTAAAGATTTAAAAAATTTATTTATTTTAGAGAGAGAGGGTGTATGTGAGTGGGGGAGGGGGCAGAGGGAATGGGAGAGAGAATCTCAAGCAGACTCCCCACTGAGCGTGGAGCCTTACTCGGGGCTTGATCTCACGACCCTGGGGTCACAACCTGACTGTACTGAAGAGTCGGATGCTTAACCGACTGAGCCACCCAGCTGCCTCTCAATTTTAGCATTTAAAGAGATTTGGTCATTGCTTCTTTATTAGGCTAATTAGAAATATACCAGTGGGCAACTGCACTTTGCAATTATAAATATATAGTCTTGTAAGACCTGTTGTGGTCTTTTGAGAATATTATAGTATTTCATGTATGTATTCTATGCAAGGAAGCTGACTGTTGGCCGCTCCGTGGCTGGCCTGCTCAGCCAATCGGGATCAAGCCAAACAAACACAGATGCCTTTAGCCAGAAAACTTCATGATCCTCGGGAACAACAGTTTGATAAATAACAGCTTCACTTTAAGTTACCCAGTTAAGTTTCGTGGATATGAGTAAAACCACAAAAAAATCCCTCAAGGCAAACCGTAGCTGGTCAAAGAGCCTAAAATATCGGAAAACTGTGATATGCTTAGTTTTTCAATATAAATTAAAAGAAGGCCTGGGTGCCTGATCCTCTGTCTGGACTCGACTGACTGGTCTTAAGAAAAAGCAGTAAATTGTTGGTCAGCATCTGAAGCTATGAATGATAAGGACTGCCTGAACAATGAAAGGAAATCCTTTGAGAATTTTAGATATTTTCAGTGGCTCAGTGTATGGGCATGTGTCTGAGACATTCACGAGGAACAAGGCCCTGGGGAGAGGGAAGAAGGGGAGGAGGGCAGAAAGGGGGAGATTTTAGGACTGGGTCATTATATGGCTTGTTATAGTCGTTAATTTTTAAGGCTATACTGTTTGGACTATAGGGTGATTCTCCCTGGGAGTCCCTGGTAGTAAGATCCTGATTCTATAGAAAGAACAAATGAACGAACGAACGAACAAAAGGAACAAAGGAAGGAAGGAGGGAGGGAGGGAGGGAGGGAAGGAAGGAGGAAAATAAAGGAAAGAAAAAAAAAAACTACCCTAAATATTTACTGTGTTGTAGATACTTTGCCTGCCATCTCACTTAACGCTCATACCTTATCTCTGAATTAAGAATTATTGTCACCTTTGTTTTACAGACCAGGAAATAGCCACAGAGACTCTCTAACTTGCTCACCACACCCAGCAGAGCTGGAATTGAAACTCTGATGATCCACACCATTCAGGACTGTGGGGTAGCTACTATTCTGTGGGATGGTGGGGATGTGAAGGTGTTCTTGGTTGTTACCATGAATACAGGGCAAGGGAGGATAGCACTGGCTTCCAGGGGATGGGGACCGAGGATGCTAGATGCCGTGCACAGGGCAATCCCACACAAATAAAAATAGCTCTGCATCCTCTACGACTTCCTAACTTCCTACTGGACATTTGTTTATCTATGATTATGTGAGTCTACAGCGTAACTCAGGTGAATATATAAACACAAAGCATTTTTTGCATAGTTCTTACTGTAACCTGGACACGCTAAGAGCTCATCACCAGGTACAATGAGGGAAGACTGTTTACGTTAGAGCCTTCCCAAGAGTTGTTCACTATGTCAGGAAATCATCCACTGTTGCTCACAGAACCTGAATCGTGGAATCAGCCCTTGTGTCAGTCTACATTTATATCTGTCACATCCATACAGGACAAACACCTGATCACGTCACTCTTTCCCACTAGCAGTCAAGCCTGAATACTTATGCGTTGAAACACTTATTATAAATTACATCCATTATATTGATTTTTCCCCTGAAACACTGTCAGTCCGTTTTATTTTAAGATTCACTGTTAAGGAGGCTTTTCAAAATGTTATAAAAGGAGTGTTGGGTCTGATAACAGTGAGAACCAGAACTCAAGCTCTGAGATCCTCTGAGATTCTTGCCTTGTAATACTTTCATGTAAGATTTTGCTTTATCAATGACAGGTCTTTAACAAGAGCATCAGCTCTTCTGATGAGGCTTGGGCAATGTGAGCAGCTGGGTCCTGGTCAAGGATCCAGAGGCACTCAATCAAGGACTTTGCCCGAGTGGGCATCTTGGCAGCACCCAAGGGCCCGGGGGGGGGGTGTCTATGCACACAAGTGCAGGCTCCTAGGACCCATGGCGAACAGGCCACTCTCAGAGTCTACTCCTGAGTGGAGGTGTTTAAAGTCCATTGCTGTTCTGGGGTACCTCTAAAATCTCTTGTGCTTAGCCTTCCAAAAACTGATCACTTTGGAGAAACCCAGTAGTGAACCCAAAGTTCTTTCTTTGGGTTATCCGGCAAGTGTTGGGGGGAGAATCACTGCTTGCCTCCTAACTTGGACCAAGACTTCTTTCTTATTTGATTTGGGAGGATTGTCAAGGGGTAGAAGACCAGGAAAACGGTGGATGTGTTGACAGTGGCATCCAAGTTTGGATTTTAGGAAGCAGGTTTGGTAAAATAGTTCCTCCCTCTATTTCTCCTTAAAAAGAACAACCAATATCCTTGCATTTCTTTTCCCTAAACAGAGTGGGTCAGTTTGGCTACTATTTAAAAATTTTAATATAAGCCAAATGTTTACTAGAATACATATACTTTTTACTGGAGACCACATATATTCAGATATACATATGAAATCAAGATGAAATGCCTGGAGCACATAAAGGAAGATTTATTTAACTGTTGGTATTATTTATACTACAAATATGATAAATGCAAAGTTAAATTTACCTCCTTAAAGATACCAAGGAAATGCGGTATTCATATTAAGTAGTTAAGCTCTCAATAAGAGTGAGAAAGTAAAGAGAAAATCTGAAATTCAGGAAGTGCAACACCTTCTAGAAGAATATACACAATTTTGCTATTCTTGGTGCTATGTGGCACCAAGATCATCGCATTTCACTGTATTCATTAAATTTGAAGAAGCTAACATAAACAGGGCTGAGTGTTTTCAGTGTTGTTGTTCTTCCAAAAACTCTGTATAGCCCACATTTGTATAGGATTCAAAACATTTAAGAGAAATACCAAGTGTTACATCAAACATACACAGTAATTTCTATAAATTAATTTTGACTCTGCTAATGTAGCTTACTTTGGCTTTCTAAATCTTTCCATAAACTTTACCATAAATAAATTACAATTTCTAGTTTTTATTATTTGTGTGTGTGTGTGATCATTAAAATTTAGGTAGGCTCCGAAACAGGTTTTATCCTGCTTTTCCAAAATCAACAAGTAATGGAAAATATTAAATGGGAACATTTTACTTATAGAAACTACGTATTTGAAAGATGTGAAAAGGTCTCTGATTACGAGAAAGTGACAGGAAGTTCTTTGTAAATTATAATTTTAGGATCACTGCAGCTGAATAAATTCTCAAAGGCAGGGGTAATTTTTAACAAAGAACAGTCTAATCTATATATTTAAATTCTCTTTTTCATAAAAAGCTAAGAGTTGGACATAAATGACATTTAACATTATTTGGTATAAAGGGCATTAAGGGTTGTAATTTTCTACCAAAGGAAGTTTGTCAGACTTCAGTCCGATGTGGGACCTACTTCTCCCTGAATTAAACAGCTCCTTTAGCAGCACATTGAGCCCTTTATACCAAATAATTCTTCCTGTTAAAGGAAAAGAGGAGATCTAGTGTGCGTTCAATTTACAAATGAGACTGGACATTTTCCACAAAGGATTTTCATTAGTAACCATAAAAGACCAAAATGTATCCACCTATTAAAAAAATGGTGCAGTCAGTACTCTAATATTAATAAATTTAATAAGGAAGTTACCCTCGTAACAAGTTCTTCAATTTTTAGAAGTCTTTAAATTTTTTCCTCTATGTAAGAATTATTTTTATAAATGGTGAAGTGTTAATTATTTTTATGTTATAAATGATACTGTTGTTCGTAGCTGGTATTACTACCATAAGGTGTACTTTTTCAAATTAATGCAACAAATCTGGGGTGATTACTCACAAGGAAATTGTCCACAGAAAGATTTTCTGTAATGGTTCTTGAGAAAAACTTCTGTAGTACACTTAAGGTCTGATACTGAGCTCAAATTCAGTCTGAGGTATATACTGACTGCATTTTGAGGTATCTTTAAATAGTCATATTACAATTATTACCACTATCCGAACTTGCCACTTTCACAAAGACACTCACGTGTAAAATCTGGTGTTCTTAAAAAAAGTGCTATTAGTGTTGAGAAATCAAGGTGTTCCTGTGTTTGAAATTGTATACTTCTGAATATGTAAAAATGTTTATGGAATAAAGAGAACTAAAAGATGTTCTCTCATTAAGAGACACTATTTAGAAGTTTCTGCTAAGAAATCCCTGTGAAAGAAATCATCCACTGTGCAAATTTATTGACAGAGAAAATCCTCTCTGAGCTGCCACAGGAAAAAACACGTAGATTGATTCGCTTCTGAACTCTGAGAGCTGCCTTAAATTGAACTTTCTAAACACACAGTTGCTTACATCTTCAGCAAAATTACATTTTATTTGTAGGTGGTTCTTTATCTTTGCCTGTAACATTCAGTGCAATCTGAAATTTAATGCACTAGAATAAATAACCAGCAAAGACTATTTTGGTGCTTTTCAAATCTCCGTTTCTGCAAGCCCCACGAAAACTTCTCCCCATGGGGAGAAAAACTGATGTAATTTCATTCCCTGTTTGCTTTGAAGGTGGGCCTAGACTGGCCACTGCCTCATAAACACACACTGAATATTGTTTTTTTTTTTTTCCCCCAGAAGCAACGAAATACCTCTTGGTGAGAGAGTATTTTTTTTCGAATGCATATAAAAAGTCACCACTCAAGAATATCAGAAAGATGTACATACACATAGACCGGAATGTTCTTGTTCTCACCGGGGCCTCTTACCTTCATTTTCTGTATTGGCAGGCACCGAGTCCACCCCAAAAGGATGCCAGGGCTGGAGATCGTCCAAGCCGAACTCCCCATTCACAGGAAGAAGCTCCACGGTGGTTTTCGTTTCTGTCAAAGATGGCATGAGGGCATCGTTTCCGTAACTGATTCTTGGTTCACTGATCATGTTGGCCAAGACGTCATCTGAGTAGTTCTGCTCTTTCTGAAGCAGCTCATCTAAACAGAACAGAGCCATGTGTATGGTGGGTCACAGCAACACGCATGACTGCCGCAGTGGCTACCACTTCCTGTCAGCCAGATGCGACCTGAACTGCTCTGTGCATGCACGACCTCATGCACAGCCATGAGGTGGGTACCACCGTCAGCTCCATCTGACAGATGTGAAAACTGAGGCCCGTGGCAGCTGAGGCACTTATGTAAAACCACAGCAAGTGCCCAAGGCAGGATGTGAGCCCAGGGAGAATGGCTCCCACCTAGGCTGCAGCTCCGAACGGCTGTACCACTTCTGACCACGATGGAGGACCTCAAGAGCGAAATCTCCCCTTCCTCCTCGGACACAGGCTCTGGTATCCTGGGATCACAGGTGAATCAACAGCGTGCTCTGCTGACCTGTGTGCCGGGACGTGGTGGCAGCGTGCAAGGGACAGTTACTTTCATGCTGGAGGATGTAGTCCAGCGAGTCCCTTGTCTGTCCTTGAACACGTGTAAGGACAAGAGAAGCATAACTGGGTGGCAGCCTGCTCCGTTCTGGAACAGGTCTCATTGTTTTGCTGTGAACAAATCTGCCTTCCCCAAAAGCCCCCTAGGTGCTGCATGATCTACGTTCTGAGGCAACAGAGAGGCAACCCCCTTGCCCTCCCAGCGGTGGCCCCGCACACATGAAGTTCTGCTCCAGCCTGCTCCGCTGGGGGCGAAACCTCCCTGCCTCCCAGCATCTGTCTTGCCTTCTAGAGCCAAATTTCCTGCCTCTTCCCGCTGCCACTTCTCTTCAAAAAATGCTATCTGTTACCAACACCCCCTTTTTAAAGATTATTTATTTATTTGACAGAGAAAGAGCGAGCGAGCACACAAGCAGAGGGGAGCAGGAGAGGGAGAAGCAGGCTCCCCGTGGAGCAAGGGAGCCTGACATAGGGTTCAATCCCAGGACCCCGGGATCATGACCTGAGCCAAAGGCAGATGCTCAATGACTAAGCCACCCAGGCGTCCCTCAGTTACATCCTTTTATAAAAAACAGACTAAACAAAACCAACTTTATGGAACATAATCGACTGATCTCTAAGTTCTTGTAGACTCGTGAAGATTCCTACATTATACATTATTGCAATGCATTTTTACTGGAAAAGAGAGCTGGGAATATAACCTTGTACCGACTGGAATCATTGCTTTAAATACGGGGTTATCACAAGATTTGTGAATCTCCTATAATGCCACCACAGGTCACCAGGTTTTTCTGTGGAATCTATTTTTTAAAATTAGACACGCACGGATAGCATGTGTGCTATTAAAAATGATATTAACCAGAATATCTCATCTCCCAATCACACCTCTGTCAAGAGTTTACAGTATTATGTATTTCAAACCAATCACTGGTTAGTATTATTGCTGCAGAAAACGAAGAAAATAAAATCAGGATTTAAATTTGATTTGTAATATTTTCCTATCATCCTTCACATTCTCTTTTAAATTGAAAAAAAAATTTTTACCTGAAAAAATTCTGCTCCAACAGGTCAATTAAAACAATTTGATAGAAGAGCATTAAAGCGTGAGATTAATATCCTTCTATGGAGTCAGTTTTATTGCGAGATACCATTTTAAATGATGAAATCCCAAGACAATCAGTCCTTCTGAAGTCTAATTTGAGTTATAATATATAGCTATTTGCTGCAGCACCATTCTAAAATTCAATATTTGATGCTTGTAATGACCTTTCCCATGCAGATGAAAGGGCCCCATTAGATTTATTCCAACTTTTTCATGTCTTAGAGTCACGGGTAATGGCTAATAACTTAGCCAATGTCTGCTTTAATAAATTAAATGGGCATTTCTTTTATATAAATCTTATGCTTCTGACTGTTGAGCACTTACAATACTAAAGAGATGATCTTCTGGAACAATTATTGGCGCTCACACGTTCATCTGAGAGGGAATAACCTTCACCAGCATGCTCTGCTCTTGGCCCCACCTGGAGGCACGTTGGTATCTTTGTGGCATTTACTGCCACTTACCCTCTGGAAACTCTTTCTCTTTGTCTTGCAACCTGAGGACCACGCTGGTTCCCTGTGACTTCTGCAAGGAACTCCTCTCGCTCCTTTCTTCTAATCTCTTCATCCCTACATTTCCTTTTTGTATCTCCGTCCATCTTTTTCTGCAATTTTTCATTTGGAAATCCATCCCCTCTTGAAGTTCTAAGGATGAACCGGAAATGTCTTTCCCCAGCGTTCATTTCTTCCTCTCACTCTAGGTTCTATATATGTCTAAGTTTCCTGGGCCTATTAGCTTACATCTCCCGTGAACTTAGTACGTACGAAACTGAGCTCAAGGCCCCCTTGCTCTCCCTCCTGCCTTCCCCTGTTGTAATCATGGAAGAGCTACGATCCCAGCCACAGGTCTGAAACCTCCATAACCATCTGTAGCTCTATTTCTTTGTGTCCCATACATTACTGACAATTCGATTTTTTTTTAAAGATTTTTTTTAACAAAATTTATTTACTTGACAGAGAGAAACACAGTGAGAGAGGGAACGCAAGCAGAGGGAGTGGGAGAGGGAGAAGCAGGCTTCCCGCCCAGCAGAGAGCCTGATGCGGGGAGCTGAAGGCAGCCACTTAATGACTGAGCCACCCAGGCGCCCCCGACAACTCCTTTTAAAATTCCATTTCTGGATTCTCTTAACTCATTTCTCACTCCGTCTTTCTACAATCTTCCTCCCTTGAATCATCATTACTTTCTGCTTTGATAACTGTGAAGTCTATTGTTGTCCCTGCTCTGTTCCCCATATCTTTTTGTGATACTGAGGAACGGCTCTGCCTCATTCCAGTAACTCCCCATTCCCTACTGAATTAATCCCAAACACTGCTTTGCCAGAGATTAAAGGCCCTCTGTGATCTGGGCCCACCTCATCTTTGTAGCTTTGAGGCTCAAGCCCTTTGCCCTATACACCTGCGATACAGTGATTTATAATAAGAAATCTATATTTGGTCTTCGTAGGCACAGAGCTCCTAAAACCCTTGAAATTTCGTAAGTGATGAGAGGAATAAAGGTATCTTTTAATTATGTTATGAAGCAACTTTTGAAAAGCCTACAGGTCACCCAAGGATGGGGGCTGGTCACCAGAGGGACTAGTCATGTGATCAGAGGGTTAGAACTTTCAGTCCCACCCTCTGGGAGGGGAGAGGGGCTGGAGACTGAGCTCAATCGCCAATGGCCAACGATTTAATCAACGAAGTTTATGGAATGAAGCCTCTGTAAAAACCAAAAAGGACAGGGTTCTGGGAGCTCTGAGGCTGGTGAACACATGGCACTGTGGGAACATGTTGAAAGCTCCCAGTCCTTTCCTACAGACTTTCCCACTTGGATGTTGCTGAGTTATATCTGTTTATAATAAATCAGTAATCTAGTAAGTAAAATGTTTCACTCTGTTCTACAATTAATAGAACCTGAGGAGGAGGTGGATGGAACTTCTGATTTATAGCTGGTCATCAGAAGCACAGGTGACACCTGGACTTGCATTGGGCTGTTGGGGGCAGGGCGGTGGGAGTCTTATAGGACTGAGCTCATACTCGTTTTTGTTTTTTTTTTTAAAGATTTTATTTATTTATTTGACAGAGAGAGAGATAGCCAGAGCAGGAACACAAGCAGGGGGAGTGGGAGAGTTGGAGAAGCAGGCTTCCTGCCGAGCAGGGAGTCCTGTGTGGGACTTGATCCCAGGACCCTGGGATCATGACCTGAGCCGAAGGCAGACGTTTAACGACTGAGCCACCCAGGCGCCCCTGAGCTCAAACTCTTGTGGGATCTGCACTACCTCTAGGTAGACAGTATTGGAATTGGGTTGAATTGATTGAATTCCCCAACTGGATGCTGGAGAATTGCTTGTTGGTATGGGGAAAACCCCACATATTGGAACTGGACCCACAGCTCTGTCAGACCGAGTGGCTTAGATTATCCCCAGACGGGACCAGGCATTCCCATCAGGACACCTTTGCTCTCTGTTCCTGCTACATGGGAAGATCATCTCTGCTTATTTAAATTATATGAACTTTTGAAAGCCCAGCTCAAAATGCCCTCTTCTCTGTAACTCTACTCTTAACAACCTTATGAGGGTTATGGACATTATTATTTTTACGGGATGGGAAACTGAGGCTGGGATGGATGACCGAATCTCTTTAAGATCCCATGGCCAATGGGCATCAGTGCTGAAGTCCCTGCTCTGGGCTGCAGAACGCCCACCTCCCTTGCCTGTGACCCCCACCTATCCAGCATCCACAGCCCCAGAGCAGGGCTCACTCCTGGTCTCAGCATGGCATCGCTCATTTGCAGAGTGATTATAAGCCCAACTGTTTTGTCACACTTACAGGGCTGCAAGCAGACTCAAACACCACCAGTCCTATGGAATAGTTATTGCTTTTGCGCCTTCGAATAGGCATTTTCCAGGCACTGGATCTGAAGGGAGTTCTGTACCCATCTCAGCCCATGGCAGTAAAAAGGGTAGAGCAGGAAACAGTCACAGTGGAAAATCTTACGTCTGTACTTCATAAAATATCCAGGACATTTTGGGTTGTAGCAAATTGTGGTGCCTGCTTTTCTCTTTTATCTCTTATGCTGTTGGCAGAAAATTTCTTCCAAATGGCCACTCAAATGTTGAGCCCCATGGTAGTTAATTTTCCTGGTTTATTATATTCATGTTCAGAAAATGAGAGAATGAAACATTCAAGAAATGTTACATTTTTGGCAGGCTGAAAAGCACTTAGGCTTTTTTGGGGGGGTTACAAAATAGCAGAAATCCATGTTTTAACCTCAGTTTAATGCAGGAGATTTAGAAACAACCACCTCTGGTTATCTCATTTGGAACAATGAAGTCTGTGTGGTTTTCAAGGGACAAAAAGCAGGTGGAAATGACAGATTATCATTCGTGGGGGTAGGATTCCATTTTGCGATCATAAAATGTCAGAAGGCAGCCAGCTACCTCTTGACATGAAGGGCTCAGGATTTTACCAAAGGCGAACACAATTGGCACTAGGCAATTCTGCCTATGATAACAAAAAAAAAATGCAGAGCCACATATGATTATTTCAGTGCACATTCTGAGTGGGGCTTTAATTTTGAATTCTGTGGTTAAGACTCATAGCGCAGAAACTACACATCTAGTACGTTAGTGGCCCTCATGGATTACCTGTTTATCTGAATTAATTTAATTTTTTATTGCGATGCTTTGATGGCATATATTGGTGATTTCCAAAGCTTTTAAGGATCTAAACTGGCCAGCTGCTGTATTAAACTAAGACACGAAGTTCATTTCTTCCCTAAGACTCTCTTTTTCCTTTCTAAGAGCTACTTGTTATTGCCCAGAATTACGGCAGCTATCTCTGGAGTTAAATTTATTTTCTTCTGTTATACCCAGCATACACGGGCATTGTGGTAGTGGAAGTGGAAATATTTGGGCGCCTGGGTGGCTCAGTCGGTTAAGCATCTGTCTTTGGCTCAAGCTGTGATCTTGGGGCCCCACACTGGGCTCCCTGCTCAGCAGGGAGTCTGCTTCTCCCTCTCCCTCTGCCCCTCCCCCATTCATGCTCTCTCTCTCTCTCTCTCTCTCTCTCTCTCAAATAAATAAATAAAATCTTAAAAAAAAAGAGGTGAAAATATTTAACTGAGTTCAGGGATGGCAATCTTTAATCTACAGCTTAAACAAAACAGGGATACTCAATTTCAAATGTGAAACATACAGCAAACTTTGTCACCTTGCCCTTTGTGTTGAGGATTTATACTAAGCATACTTAATAGTTATGAGAAAAAAAAAACACCTCACCATTTAGTTATCATAGAAAATATTTAAAATACTTTGAGGTGATGGGGATGAAGGAGTGTGGAATCACCATATTCTATACCTGAAGCTGATATCACACCACGTGTTAACTGACCGGAATTTAAATAAAAACTTACATATTTTGAAGAAAGCAGCATCAAGAGAGTCCCTCAATAGTGGTATCATCTTCAAATGACTAAAATATTTTGTTTTTGTGGAAGCAATAGACTTCTATGATAGTTTGAGAGAAACAGCCCCATAAAAGGATTGCTGAATGGGAAACAGAGGAATTCTAGATCATCTGGCTAACATGCCTCTTTAAATTATTAATCCACCACCCAAACTCCTTTTAAAGTTTTAACGGCCGTATTTTAGGTTTCAAGAAAATATAGTTTGTAAACATTAAATCAGTTCTCTTTTGCAAGCTTTAGTTACAATCACTGAACTATCTCTTCCACCTTTTAAATGTGTTTGGGGTGGGGAGGAAAATCTCAGCCTTTTCCTGTGTAACAACACACAGCTGTTAAAGGTCTGATTTGGAGATGGGCATCAGTTGAGGTCTCCCAGGCTTGCCGGTTCTTCTCTTTATAGGATTGAAACTGCACTGCTATGTTTATTTATTTATTTTTTTTTTCTATTTTCTGAGTCTTCTGGTTCCTGCTGGAAAAATATGTACTTATCTGTAGCCTCTCCCCAAAACGGAAATTTCTTTTCAACTTTGTCTATCAGAGGATTCTCATATGACTTATTCTTTCCTCTCTCTTTTTTAAAATAAATAATTTAAATGTTTCTCTATGGTGACCTGTCCATTTCTGTTTTCACAAATCGTATCTTTTTAATAAATATTTGCTTCTGCATCTGAAAGAACTGAAGGGTTACACCTCTGTGCGATGCACCCTACCCCCACCCCTCGCTCCCTGCAACCGCCACAGCTGCACTGGGAGTATCTATAAAAGGGGTGCAATTTTTCCCCGATCAAGAAGCTCCACTATGAATCCACTGTCATCCATTCTAGGCATTTTGCCCACACCAGGCCTATGAGATCAGATTTAATTTCCCAATCACAGTTCTGTGCATGTCTGATTCATGGCTCAGCACACAACTGCCATGCTGGTTCATTATACTGAACGTTGCCATGGTCTCTGAAGCTCCCTAAGGCTCGCATTCCTCATCCATAAAATTGGAGGAGGCTGGATGGATGGTCTTAGCAGTTCCTCCACTTGGAATCCCGTTAGCTGTGCTCTTGTACATAGGTGTCCCCCCAGAGTGAGGGAACCACAATTTGCACACCACCGTGGTCCCCAGGTGATTCTCAAGCATGTTACAGATGAACCACTGCCACTATCTGTGCAAAGGTGTCACCACACAATGGTCTCAGTCATCACCTTCGTGAGAGACACAAGTCTCAAAACAAGGTGTTCTGCAGGATGAGCATGGCCACCGAGTAATAGCGCCAGAGGAAACCTGACTCCCACACACCGTTAAGTCACGTTCTCAGAACCCAGCCCACTCTGAGCCTTGAAGCTCTCAGGCACGACAACGCTTCGGAATCAGAAAGCCACAGGAAAGGAAAGCCTAGTTATGAATTTCCTTTTTTGCCAGAACATTTTGTCAGGCAGGAAATGACACAGAAGCTGGAACAAGGAAGTGTTCAGGAAACAGGTCAGTGTTGTTCAGACTCTGAAAAAAAGAACATGCACTTAAAAGTGTAGAGGGTACTAGAGGACACACTTCTGTGCTGTGTTCCTCACCACTGAAGACCAGCCCTCGCTGGTGACTATTTTACTTCTAATCATGGACTTACCTATAGTTCAATGGAGGAGAAGCAGTTCATTTTTATCTTTTTTGGCAGGGGAGAGAGAAAGAAGGGGGGAGGGGCAGAGGGAATTTTTTTTTTTTTTAGATTTATTTATTTATTCTAGAGGGGGAGAGAGAGAGAGTGAGCATGATGGGGGGAGGGGCAGAGGGAGACAGAGAATCCTCAAGCAGACTCCCCACTGACCGTGGAGCCTGATGCAGGGCTTGACCCCAGGAAGCTGAGATCATGACCTGAGCTGAAATCAAAAGTTGGACACTCAAGCTGTATTACAAAGCTGTAATCATCAAGACAGTATGGTAATGGCACAAAAACAGACACATACATCAACAGAACAAAAGAGCCCAGAAATGGACCCTCCACTCTATGGTCAAATAATCTTCGACAAAGCAGGAAAGAATATCCAGTGGAAAAAAGCCAGTCTCTTCAACAAATGGTGTTGGGAAAATTGGACAACCACATGTGGAAGAATGAATCTGGACCACTTTCTTACACCATATACAAACATAAGCTCAAAATGGGTGAAAGACCTAAATGTGAGATGGGAATCCATCAAAATCCAAGAGGAGAACACAGGCAGCAACCTCTTTGACCTCGGCTGCAGCAACTTCTGGCTAGACATGTCTCCAAAGCAAGGTCAACAAAAGCAAAAATGAACCACTGGAACTTCATCAAGATAAAAAGCTTTTGCACAGCAAAGGAAACAGTCGACAAAACCGAAAGACAACCAATAGAACAGGAGAAGATATTTGCAAATGACATATCAGATAAAGGGTTAGTATCCAAGATCTATAAAAAACCTACCAAACTCAACACCCAAAAACCAAAAAAATCCAGTCAAGAAATGGGCAGAAGACATGAACAGACATTTCTCCAAAGAAGACATACAAATGGCCAAAAAACACATGAAAAAATGCTCAATATCACTTGGCATCAGGGAAATACAAATCAAAACCACAATGAGATACCCCCTCGTGCCAGTCAGAATGGCTAAAATTAACAAGACAGGAAACAAAAGATGTTGGAGAGGATGTGGAGAAAGGGGAACCCTCCTAAACTGTTGGTGGGAATGCAAACTGGTGCAGATACTCTGGAAAGCAGTATGGAGGTTCCTCAAGTTAAAAACAGAGCTACCCTACGACCCAGCAACTGCACTACTAGGGATTTACCCAAAGGATACAAACACAGTGATCCAAAGGGGACCTGCACCCCAATGTTTATAGCAGCAATGTCCACAAGAGCCAAAATATGGAAAGAGCCCAGATGTCCATCGATAGATGAATGGATAAAGAAGAGGTGGTGTGTGTATACACACACACACACACACACACACACACACACACACAGTGGAATCAAAAAGAATGAAATCTTGTCATTTGCAATGACGTGGATGGAACTAGGAGGTATTATGCTAAGTGAAAGAAGTCACTCAGAGAAAGACAAATACCGTATGATTTTAGCCATATGTGGAACTTAAGAAACAAAACAGATGAACAGATGGGAAGGGAAGGAAAAATAAAATAAGATGAAAATAGAGAGGGAGGCAAACCATAAGATATGCTGAACTCTAGGAAACAAACGGAGGAGAGAAGGTGGGTGGGAAGATGGGGTAAACTGGGTGATGGGCATTAAGGAGGGCACATGATGGAACGAGCACTGGGTGTTATATGCAACTGATGAATCACTAAATTCTACCCCTGAAACTCGTAATATATTATATGTTAACTAAATTGAATTTAAATAAAGAATTAAAAAAAAAGAGTCGGACGCTTAACTGACTGAGTCACCCAGGTGCCACCCTATCAATGGAGCAGAAGCTGTTTAAAATGCCGATTTGGGGGAGAACCTATGTGGTCTTCAAGTGATTACTGCACATGGCTGGGATGTCTTGATCTGTGTGTGACTCATGAGACAGCCAGAGTGTGGTGCTATGACATCTTGAAAGCATGAGATCAACTGTACAAAGACACCTTCCACTTCTGTGGCTTTTTCAAATCCATTAGCTCATTTGATACCTACAGCAATCGTTATCATGGGATTCCTACTCCATTGACAGTTGAGCAAACGGGGACATCCCTTTTGAGAAATACAGTTATCAAGTGGCAGAATTGGGATCTGAACCCAAGGATGCTGATTCCTAGTCCAAACATTTTCACTATTCCATGAAAAATTTTATTTTATGGCTGACATGGCTATTTGATTAGTGACTGACATTACAGAAATATATACACATCTATCATCACAAGCATCCTGTTTCTCATTTTTTTGATAGATTTGGAAAACTGATGAATTCAGTGGTTATCTTTTTTTCTTTTTCTTCATAAGAAGGAACCAAGGTAAGAGACTTTCGCCATGGGCCAAGGTCACAGAGCTTCTTGACGGTGGAGGAGCAGGGCTGAAAAGCCAGGTGGTTCCCAGCTGCACAACCATGCACTGCTCCCTACTCTAACTAAGGGAGGCCTACGTGTCACCTCCATTTTGACATCCCACCCTCAAAGTAGTTTCCCCTCTGGACACCCATCTCCCACGTCTTTAGATTTGCCTTTCTCTGGAAGATCTGCATAAATATGACAGCTATGTGAACTGTCATGAGGTTTCACCAATTCTGAGTAAAACTGGATAAGCAGATGTCTTTAGGTTTTGAGCTATGTAAATGGTTGACCAGCAGACTGACTCTGCATACTTAGTCATCCCAAATACCCCTTCTCGTCGACGGTACAGGGACTAGAATACTTCAGCGGCCAAAAGAGAAAGAGCCGTGGAGGATGCTGCCACGTTTCCAACTTGGGAAAAAAAAATTACACACATATTAGCACCAAGTAATGCTGTTCCACAAATCTAGTTTTTATTTTGACCTCCAGAAAACTGGGTCAGTCCTCTCATTTTTAGCCACACTATCGATCTTGAGAATCTCTCATAGTCTCTAAATTCAGACTTCACCTTTGAATCTGGGTTTATTTTTCTTTAGTAGATTCTGGGAGCATAGATTTTAAATGAAGCATGCTTTGTCCATTCATGGTAACAGACTGTCCCTGGAGCACACACAAACATGGCTACGCATCACTTGTGAGAATATTCCCTATCCCAAGTCACATCTCCTGAAGAATCACTTGTCCAGCTTAAGACTAAGGGTACGAGGAAGTCCCTTTTCATTGTAGACAAATTTCCTCTCGACTTTCAAACAACAGAGATCAAACAACTTAGATCTACCAATGGCATCAGTCAGAAATCAAGATAAAAGTCAGTCCGTCTCCATGGCATCTAAAAACAGATTAAAGCATTTCTTCTTCATGTTTACTTGTAGTTTTTGTGCCAGTGTTGTGATCCTATTTCCAACTACCTTAGGAATCTTGGTCCTGCCTGGGTGGTTGGCAGTCTAAGCAATCCTGAGGGGAAAAACCTTCTAAAGTGCAGACCACAAACCAAGCTTACATACTACAGAGACAATCTCTGCAAGCATGCTGTGTTGAGGTAATAATTTGCATATGTAAGTAAGTGTCTTTGTTTTGAGGAAACACACCATGAAGAATTTAGGGGTAAAGGGCCAATATGTCGGTAAGTCACTCTCAAAAAAAGTTTTATGCAATATTTTCAGACTCTCCTTTAAGTCTGGAATTCCATTAAAATAAGAAGCTCACACTGTGGCATTAACACTGTGGTGCCAACTTTGACATGCATCTATCTGGAAATTTCCTCTGGTCGATAAATAGAGGGAAAATGCATATCTGACCATTAACGTAAGCAGATAAAACTATACGTCCTCTGCAAAGTAAAATAAAAACAAATGGGGGCGCCCGGGTGGCTCAGTCGTTTAGCGTCTGCCTTCGCCTCAGGTCATGACCCCAGGGTCCTGGGATGGAGCCCTGCATCGGGCTCCCTGCTCAGCGGGGAGCCTGCTTCTCCCTCTCCCTCTGCTGCTCCCCTGGCTTGTGCTCTCTATCTCTTTGTCTCAAATGAATAAATAAAAATCTTAAAAAAAAAAGAATAAAAATTTTGATGACTCCTCTCCCTTAAACATAAATCAATTATCTCATGTGATTTTTCAGGCGAGGAAACACTTGTCTCTTCACATACTAAAGGAAAAACTGGCTCTCTTGGACTAGTTGAGAGACGTGTACTTTTACTGTTAAACTGAAGGAGTTTCAATGTAATTAAGATTATGAGCAATCTTCTCTTCGAACCTGTCTTTAAAAGAGCCTGGGGGCACCCGGGTGGCTCAGTCAGTTAAACATCTGCCTTTAGCTCAGGTCATGATTCCAGAGTCCTGGGATTGGGCTCCTCGTCAGGCTCTCTGCTCAGCAGGGAGTCTGCTTCTCCCTCTCCCTCTGCTCCTCCCCTGATGGTGCTGTCTTTTGCTCTCTCAAATAAATAAATAAATAAATAAATAAATAAGTCTTTAATAAATAAATAAAAAGAGCCTAACCCCTCTAGCATAGCGAGGACTTCACGTGCTTCCTCTTTTATATAAAAATGTGACATTTGGTAGTAATTACAAGAATAACACAAATTCGGTGCAAAAATAAAAAACAACGCAGAAAACAAAAGAAATCATGATACTTCACTTGCGATCCCACCACCAAGACAGCCAAGAGTCACGCTGTCTTTTTTTTTAATAGTCTTTTGTAAAAATAGTTTTGCCCTTTACAGGATTATTTCAAATCTTCGATCACCACTTTATCATCTAATTGTTAGGACTGTGGTCATGGAGAGAGCATTGTGTGAGGCTGCCGGAGGGGGCCGGAGGGGGCTGGGTGGCGCTTGGAATCAGACCCATCAGGTCTGAGGACATAGACATGGAGGCACGGGGAAGAATCTCCCTCTGGTTTCATTCCCCAGTACGCACTTCGCAATTTTTCTGGTAGGCTCTTCTGCATAGCTTGGGCTGGGATTTGCTCTATCAGGGGTCAGTATCACATTTCATTTTTAAAAAACTACTACTGCTTTCAGTGAGGACAAGGAAGTAAAATGAGAAAGGTTATTTTCTGAAAAGATATTGAAACGACAGTTTTATGGCTCTTGCATTTTTATAAAGGCCAAGTCATTCTGGCAACTGCACACAATCCGAGCTCATACTCTCCTGGAGCCTTCACTGCTGGTGTCGGGGTGTCTGAGCATCCACCCATAACATCCCCTTCTTTCCACCTGAGTTCAGAACCAATTAAGAGGGGACAAGTAGAGATGAAAACAACACCTTTACTTCTGATGAAGGCCAGGCCCTTATTAACCCACATGCTTTCTTTGGGGAGTGAGTCACATATAGGGCACATGGCTTGTCACTGCACACAGGAGAGGGAGTCTGAGGGATGCCCCTACAACCGTGTCCTGTCCAACCTGCACAGTGCAAGCGGTAATCCTGTCTGATCAGCACCCTTTCCCAGACTTGTGAGAGATGCCTTTCTTGCCCGGGTAAGAGATATCCTGGGGGTGGACCAAGAGAATGGGACACAGTGCCCCTCTCAAGAGCTAGCAATCATTCTCTGCTGTATGCTGAAGAAAGTGCATTCTAATTGACTCATACCCAGTAAATACTTCCTTGATGGAATTCTATATTTACAAGGCTGTAAAGTAAGGCATGTTAGCTCATGGTAGAGGGTATGATTTTCAACATTCATAAATAATTAATTTCACTCAAAGAGCCTAAAGATTTATGCTGACAGTTATAACGGTAATAGGCAAGTGTGGATAAGATCAGTGCAAATACACACACACACACACACACACACACGTCTCATGAGACGAGGGAGGAAGAGATCCTGTTCCTCTGGACAGCACACCATGTTTGTATACATGATAGCTCATTTGAAATGCATGTTTATGCAGATCAAAAAAACCCACGTTAGTCCTGTATTTTTTTTTTTCAATATAAATGGATCCTCCTGTTACATTATTGTATCCACTCTTTTTTCTTCTGGCTTCCAGGGTTTATCGATATTAAGGTTCTTCATCCTCAGATTCTCTAAAGAGTACTTCAGATATTGAGGTACTTCTTCACATGTAACAGTGAGCAGTGACGTGAGAGAAAAATGGGAGACAAGCCTTGATGAGCCCTTCCTTCCTTCTTTCCTTTCTTTCTTTCCTCCTCCTTTCATTTCTTCCTCTAGTTAATAAATATTTAATGGACGTGAGCATCTATCATGTTGTCAGGCACAGGAGATACAGCATTGAACAAAACAGAAAAGGCTCCTTTCTCAGGGTGATTCTTTCTCATCCCAGCCAAGAAGCCCCCAGGGATGAATGTGTACCAGCACCGAGTGGCAGCTTCCAACGGGTCTAAGTGAATTTAAGGATACAGTACCCGGGCTCACTCATCTCTCCACGGTAGTCAATATGCCTGATTCTTTGTCCACTGAAGAACTGCCAGTCCTGTATGTTCTTCTGCACACTGACCTATTTATTTATGTTCTCTTTAACACAAAACTCGCTCTGTGCTAAACATTTCTAGAACAGCAATGGTCCTTCCTCTTCCGATTAGCTGACACGAACCATTGCTCAACAATGTATGGGGAAACCGAGCCTGGAGATGGAACATACTTGGCACCTGGGACTTGGAGACAGATGGAAAGTGTCTGTCTTAGGGAAGCATCAACAGTGCAGAGGAGTGGGGAAGCTGAAAGAACTCACTTGAAGGAAGATAACCGGAAGCCAAGAACAATAAAAGCATTTTATCATTAATTGATGAGCTCATTCATTTAGCTGCCTGTTGGGCAATCCTATCCTGTTCCAGGCCACTGCAGGAAACAGCTAAGGCAATGTCTTTATACTCGGAGCTCATGGCCTAGAGGAAAGATGGGCACAAAAGTAATTCCCTACAGCTGCTACGGGAAGGGGGACGGAAAGAGCGAGAAAGAAACAAGCACGGATTTTCCGGCGGGAGACCCTGAGTGTTGTTGCTCCCGAGGAGACACTGCTGTCCTGGGAGATTCAAGTGCTTGCACTGAGGGACAGTGAAGGGGTACTGCCCAAAGGTTGGGGCTTTTTCGTCACAAGGTAAGTATAAAGGAAGCAGCTTAGATAGAAGCCAGGGGTTTTGGTTTGTGGAACAAAAAGAGGAAAGGAACATGCTGACTAGGTGTGTATAATGCATAAAATCCAGAATATGGGAATTCTATAGGCTCTGCTGATACCTGCAGTTCATTTACAGGTAACTGTAAAGAAAAGAAAGGCATGGAGGGGACACCTGGGGATTATAAGATACTTGAGAGACACGTCAAAAACGGGGGCAGGCTGGACACTAGAATGATAAAACCAGGAAGATTTTTAAGGAAGTGATACAAGGAAGAACAGTGCTATTCTGATGGGGGAGGGGAGGCAGAGGTTGTGAGTGGGACAGGGCTGAGGAGCTACTGGGGAGTTATGAGTATTTTTATTCTTTTTTTTAAGGATTTTATTTATTTGAGAGAGAGAGAGGGAGAGGAGTGTGGGGAGGGGCAGAGGGAGGGAGAGAGAGAGAGAGAGAGAGAGAGAGAGAGAGAGAGAGAGAGAGAAGTAGGCTCCTTGCTGATCAGGAAGCCTGACGCAGGGCTCGATCCCAGGACCTTGGAGAACACGACCTGAGCCGAAGGCAGACATTAACTGACTGAGCCACCCCTGATATTTTTATTCTTGACTGGAGCTGTATCTATCAGAAGAACAGATATGGGGAGTAAGACAAGTTCTCCTCAGACATGTTTGCAATATCCCAACATATCATGGCCACTTGAAATGTAAGCCTTGAGAGCTCATGTCCATGCGGACACAGCCCAAAGGGAAGCACTGATAGGAAAATGGGAGTTCTCCAGATTCTAGCAGAATTTTGCAGGTGTTTTGGGGAAAAAGCCCATATTAGAATCCCCAAAAGGGGTTTATCGTATACTAAATTCTGTCGTATAATAAACATGCCACCCACAATGAAGTACCATGTCCCAGCTAAAAAGCCTCTACAGTGTCGAACTGGAGTGCCTGACAATAACATCAGGTAGGTAGCTATTGTTAAGAACTACAAGGAGCAACCTATTTCTTATCCAAATAGACGGTTATAGGTCTTTTTCCCCCTTACATCACTTCCATATCAACATCCGTTAGATGTTAAAAAAAAAAAAATCAACCTCATTTTTTTATTCTGCAAAGAACAAAGAGAAAATTGTGTAGGAGATGAAACATAAAGTAGACCCAACGCTTTTGCTCATTAACTTCGGATATGCTTTCCTTTTAGACGATGATGTGAGATGGGCCAGCTCTGCTTTCAAGTTACCTAATGAATCATTATTCCTCGTACCAGAAGGTGGATTCTATTGAGCATGTTGGAAAATTAGCCCAGATGGCCACTTTCCCAGTTGCCTGAGACAACCGCCTTCCATGATGTACAGCTTGCAACCCCACATGGGAAACCTCGCCCTGCTATTTCCTTCTTAAATGGTTTCTAATCTCCACACTTCCTAGACCCAGCACTAGACCTCAGCCAAGGCCCTGATGCTTTTCCTGTTGAAAATTTACATGGAATGCTAGTAATTTCCTTTCTTTAAAAAAAAATTTTTTTGCTTAAAAATGTTATTTTCAGGGCATCTGGGTGGCAACATTGGGTAACTGTTCGACTCTGATTTCGGCTCAGGTCATGATTTCAGGGTTCTGAGACTAAGCCCCATGTCAGGCTCTGTGCTGGGTGGGGAGCTTGCTTAAGATTCTCTTTCTCAGGGCACCTGTGTGGCTCAGTCAGTTAAGCCTCTGCCTTCGGCTCAGGTCACGATCTCAGGGTCCCGGGATTGAGTCCTGCATCGGGCTCCCTGCTCAGTGGGGAGTCTGTCTGCCACTCCCCCTGCTTATACTTTCTCTCTCTATCAAATAAGTAAATAAAATCTTAAAAAAAAAGATTCTCTTTCTCCATCTCCCTTTGCCCCTCTCCCCCAACCTCTCCCTCTCTTAAAAAAAAAAAAAGTTATTTTCCTCTCAGCATAGTTAATTAAACCTTTCCTATCCTCCAGTGTGCTCTGAAAAAGTCTCAACTCAAACTAAAACAAAACAAAAACAAAAAAGAGACTTCACCTCAAATTATGACACATTTTATGAAAAGTTATCAGTTTGGTCTGAGATTGCTACTCTTTACATAATCAGATTTAAAAATGTAACTACCTTTCTCTGAATACATAATATTAAAACATGGTCATCTTCAAAAATATGTAATTCATTCACTTTAAAATTTAGAGTCCTCCATACTAACTCCCATAGTGCTCCAACAGCTTTTCTTTTCTTAGTGTGATGTAAGCAATCTTTATTTGAATATATTTTAAGCTTCAACAACAAATTAAAAAATGATTCACATGATGGTGCATTTATACATGTCTTTTCATCTTCCAAGTGCAGTAAACATTAATTATCCCTGGTTAATTAAAACAACCATGGTTTACAAATTTACCCATTAATCAGCCTCAAGCAAATGCAAAGCATTTAAAGCTTTTCATAATTTGAACCAATTAAATATGGAAATTATTTTTTTTTAAATGAAGAGATCATAAATTTAAGACACGCAGCCCTTTGACTTAAATTTGATAGTATTTTAGAAAGAAAGTTGGACAGTTTTTTGGATTCATCAAAATCAGGGGAAAGAAAAATAAAACTGCTTGGTATGGGTTGAATTATCTTTTCCTTAAAGATATCTTGAAGCCCTCATTCCCCAGTACCTGTGAAAATGACTCGATATGGAGAGGGTCTCTGCAGATATATTCAGGTAAAGACGAGATCATACTGGAATAAGACAGGCCCTCGATCCAGTATGGAAGTAGGGGAGACCCTCCTGGAGTTCGGGTGAGCTCTTGATCATTTCGGAGGAGACACACAGAGACAGAGACAAAGGGGAGAATGCTAATGTGAAGGCAAAGGCAGAGACTGGAGTATCTACGAGCCAAACACTATCCAGGATTGTCAGTGACACCAGAAGCCAGCGAAAGGAATGGAAGAGATTCTACCCTAGAGCCTTCAGAGAGCGCATGACCTTGTGGACACCTTGATTTCGACTTCTGGCCTCCAGAATGATGAGACAATACATTTCTGTTGTTTTAGGCCACCCAGTTTGCTGTAGTTAGTGATGGCAGCCCTAGGAAACCAAAACACCACCCATAAGATGAATATTAACCATTCGCAAATATGATAACCATTTCTGGCTATAGAGTCATCACACTGGAATAGAATGTGGTTTCTTCCTGAGCCCTTTACTCCAGGCTGCGATAGGAAGACTGGGGAGAAGAATAAAGAACTCTTATCATCTAATAGTCTCATCTGATTAGTGCAGGGATGCTTCCCCCTGAATAGCAGCATGTGGTTCAGTGGTGACCTAATGGCTCCTTCATTTCAGCAACTCTCTTCCCATCTACAGAAGACACCAACCACTTTCCTTTCTTGACCATCAATGTCTGCATGCCTTACCCAGATAAGGCCAAAGGAATTTTGGATACCAGTGTCAACTCTTAAGCTCAGTGAGGAAGTGGAAGGGTTTCAGTTTCAAATACCCTGGAAACACAAAGGTTATGCCATATCCTCTCTAAGAAGCCAGAAGCTGAGCTGTCCCTGGCAGCGTAGTGTGTGGCAAATGCCTGGCACGTTTCAGGTTTCCAGCATGACGAAAACACCACCATCTCTAATGACAAAACAGAGTCTGCCACCATACCTCCATTCGGCAACTAAACAGAGAAGCTGGGACAGCTGGAGTCCATCTCCCGCGCTGAGCTTATCAGTTTCAATTTAAAATTCACATTTGACCAGCTGGATCTTGAAAAAAAGATTCTGTAGCCTCTTTATTCTTGTATGACATATAGATGAGTGGAATAGAATATTTTATAAAGTAGCATTTTAATAGCAACTTCAAGGTTCTCTGTGACCTTGTGGGTCAAGACAGGAGGAAAATATGGCTTCCAATACCCAGTTATGGACTATATCACGCTACATACTTTGTTATACTATCTGGTCTCTCCTTCTGCTTTCACATGGGGAATGTTTGGCTTTAGTCACTCAGAGACAAAATTAAGAGTGTGTGGATAAATTAGTGAAAAACAAATGTTAAAACCCCACCAAATCTTTCCAAGTGAAGTGTATGCTTTTTACATACCGAAGAGATCCTGTATTTGAAATTCATAAAGGGGGAGTGGAAGCCGCCAAAGGGAACCTAGTTCCAATGATTTAGGGTACAGAAGCAGGAAAAATATCTTCCATGGTCTCCCCTGAGTTTCTGAAGATAAGGAACCCATGTCAACTTAAGAAGATGAGGTCTGAGGAATGCTGAAGAGGGAGGGTACACTGGATGTATCCAAAAGCATGGGTTAGTCAAATGTTACAGACTGAACCACTGCCCCCCACCCCCCACCCCAAAATCATATGTTGAAGCCTTAATCCCCAGTGTGACTGTATTTGGAGACAGGGCCTTTAAGAAGGTCATTAAAGTTAAATGAGGTCATAAGGATGGGGCCCTGTTCTGATAGGATTGGTGTCCTTTAGAAGAGGAAGAGACACCAAAGATCTGTCACTCTGTCGGAGAAAAGGCCACGTAGGGACAGAGCAAGAAGGCAGCTATCCACAAGCCAAGGAGAGAGACTTAAGGAGATCCTAAAGTAGTAAAGACCTGATCTTGGATTTCCAGTTTCCAGAACTGTGGAAAAAAACAAAAAACAAAAAACCATTTCTGCTGCTTAAGCCACCTGGTCTGTGGAGTTTTGTTATGGAAGCCTGAACTCACTAAGACACTCACCTCATCACAGCCAGATAAAAGAAAAAGCAAAGGTCAAAACAACTTTCTCTAAGGCACTTTTGTTTCTTTTTCTTTTTGTGTTTTTAAAGAAAGATGATAGCCAAAGATGAGAGAAGTAGTATAAATTATCAAGGGGTCCCCAGGGGAATTTCTTGTACTCTACCTTTCATAGAGGTGACAAGGAAGTGATTTATTTCAGAGATGACTCAGTGCAGGGTTTGAAAGTACATGTGACCTTTGGAGCTTTTCAATTTTCTTTATTTTTTTATGGCCATTTGCCAAGAAAATTCTCATATACTCCCCTCTGCTACCTTTCTTCACTGCAGGTGGAGAGAAAGGGCCAAATGACAATTTCCCTATGTGTCCAGGACATTTCCAGGTATGTGGTCTCTTCTCTTTGCGGAAAATGAGGAGATGGTATGTGATTTCTTTTTTTTTTTTTAAATTTGATTTCATATGGATTTTTTTTTTAGATTTTATTTATTTATTCATGAGAGACAGAGAGAGAGACAAAGAGAGAGAGGCAGAGGGAGAAGCAGGCTCCCCGCTGAGCAGGGAGCCCGAAGTGGAACTCAATCCCAAGACCCTGGGATCATGACCTGAGCCGAAGGCAGACGCTTAACCATCTGAGCCACCCAGGCTCCCGATGGTATGTGATTTCTATGCCCAGCCACCACACAAGATACTTTAAGAAGCAAAGGAATATAATTTGCTTTCCTGTGTAACCTGCAAAATACGTATACCACTGCTTAACAGAGTGAGTCGCCTCTCAGGTTTGTCACCTGGAGGTGGTTCTCAGCACACCCTTTCCTGGTAATTTTTTTGTCAATTCCCTGAGAAAGACACATTAAGCTCTCTGACAATCTGAGCTAACACTAAGCTGACAATCCTCCAAGAGTAAGCTTTTACTGTTTGTCATCTCCGATGCTGACAACTCCAAGCGTATTTTGTCAATTTTCCCTTCACTCCTTATTACAATAATATCACTCTGAATTTGAAGAGAGCCTAAATGGATAATTTCTTTAAGTAAAATGTCACCATCGATAACAGCAAATGAAGAATCTACAGAGGGAAGAAAAGGTTTTGATAGAGTAGTAGATTCACGATTTCTGGAAGGAACACAAAAAGAAATAAATGGGGGAAAACGTTATGAGAGATGACGTTTTCTGACTGCAGCTTATGGCAATCCTTTTTCGTAGCTAATAAGAAGTCTTAGTTTGGATAAATAAGACCATCAGCTCTGTCACACCTAAACAAATTCTCAATGAGGTTAGTAATGCCTCACTTTCACATTTTATAGTCACAGCATTAGAAATCCATGTGGCAAAAAAAAAAAAGAAATCCATGTGGCCTATTTACCAGGCTATATTAATTTTCAGTGACAACAATGGCCGTTCTTCCATGTTCAAGACCAGCACAAACTGTAATCTAAGGCTGTAAGAATCCTTACATTTTTGCTATTTCACATAAGCAAGACTTCTGAATATTTAAAAGTCACCTGGGGAGGTAAGCAAAATGCAGCTTTCTGAAGGTCAGAGGTGGGGCCCAGGAATGTGTATTTTCCACAAGAATTCCTCCATATTACTGAGCTTCGATTGGCCCCAAGAACACATTAAGAACCTACGGCTTTCAGAATAACATTTTCCATGGGGAGTGTGTTGGATGAACTCTCAGATGCCCTTCAAAGGCTTACAGCAACCAGGCTGAGGACATCAGCAAATGCCAGTAGTCTTTTCTTTTTATTGGCTGATGGCACAAAGCTGCAGGAATCCTGCAAAACAGTGAGGAAAGCTCAAGCTAGGAGGAAAGCTCAAGCTAGGAGCCATGGGTCACTCAGCTCACCACACTAGCCTGCTCTATTAGTGGGCTGTTCCAACGACTTCAGGCTCCAGCCCAGATGCACAAGGCCTTACAGACAACCAGCACACTCAGACTCAATCTCCCACAGAGGGCTCCCAATTCTGTCCTAATGGGACTATTCTTTTAAAAAGCATATTTGTTCACACCCACGTACGTGAAGGCCTGCTCTGATTTCCGAAGGGCTCTGGCAAGACATACTGAAACCCTTGGCCCTTGGCTGTTTTTATAGCACATTCACGGACGCTAATTTTTTTTTTTTTTTTTTTTTTTTAGATTTTATTTATTTGACAGAGAGAGACACAGTGAGAGAGGGAGCACAAGCAGGGGGAGTGGGAGAGGGAGAAGCAGGCTTCCCACTGAGCAGGGAGCCTGATGCGGGGCTCGATCCCAGGGACCCAGGCGCCCCATGGATGCTAATTTTGATCAAGCCACTAAGTCACCCAAACCCTTAGTCTGAAAATCGTGATTCCACGATTCTGTTCCTTTGAAGAGGTATAGACAGCAGTGTGGATGCAGGTCCATACCATCAAAGAGATCTAGGAAAGCAAAGTCTCTTTCATATCATCATACAACATCTGACTTACATATGGACTCCATGATAATCAACAGAGAGGCTGTTTAGGACCCCACCTTTTTTGATAACTGGGGTTTAGTAAATTCACAGACAGCCTTGCCTTCATTTCTCTTATAGCTAAAGGAAACTTAGATATTTCTTGAAACAGCTTCCTTTTTCTCTTTCCCTCATGATAACTGACATTGCCAACAGGAGTTTGGAAACTGTTCAGTTTGATGCTTAGCAGAAAATTGAGGGGCTGTTCCTGTCATTGTTACTATCCTTAAAACACTTAAATTTGGTTGGTTTGCTCCAAGTGTTTATTCTCAATATTAAAAAAAGAGAAATTGCTAAGAACTTCTGGAACTCATTTTGACTGATATCAACTACCCCCACCCTAATAGAGAGGATAGCAATAGTGTATTAGAAAGTTATTTCCTTCCTTTTTACCAGAATTACAGAGAAACTGAGAGCTCTAGGGTGACCACAGAATTTATATAAAATCCTGGGAGAAGAAAATAGAGATGAGCTAACGTTCACTGATTATTTAGACTTGTGGCTTAGACCATTTCCACCTAAGTTTGTTGTAAAGACAGGCATTTGTAATTCCTTATACTTAAAAATCTCCTTCAGGAGACACAAATGCATGAGATTTGATTCATACCCTCAAAGAGCTTATACTTAGGATGGGGCTATTAGTTGATATGTACACATCAAAGCAATAGTAGACACGTCATATACAAAATCTATGATCAGAGGGCGGGTGCTTTGTGTTAATCAAAGATTTAAAAAGGGAGAGGACATGAGAGTTGGGGTTTTGAAGGAGCAATAGGATCTCAACAGGCCAAGACTGGGCATGGGTGCCGCAGACGGATGGAACAGGATCAATAAATGTATCCGGGGCCGTAGGTATACTATCAGCTTTACCGGAATGAAAGGAGTTAGTAGTATCTGCTTTGGCTGTCCATGGTTATTTTGAGGACCAAATGAGTCTTTAAGAGAGCCAAAGGCAACCAAGTACAGAAGGTAAACGTACAAAAAAGACCCAAAAATCTTTTTCTTTCTTCTTCTGTTCCTTCTTCTAGGTACATCTGAGGGGCGACCCATGAACTGTGCTCGCACAGTCATGAACACGACCCCTGCCCTGGCTTGGGAGACAGCCTAATGATGTGTATGATTTGAAGGGCTTCAGCCGCTGACATTCACAGAGCTAAAACCTTTCTGTCGGATCCCTCACAAATGATTAAGCCCTGGCTGCAGATTATTACCTTATGCTTTCTGAGAAATCTGTGCTTGTTCTGCGTGGAAAAAATCTAATGGCAATCATATACGAGAAGGGATGGCAGTTGTCATTTTTCGTATGTTGGTATATGATTTCTAAGCAAACAGAGAGTACAAGTGTGACAAAAAAATCCTGCAAAATGAACAATGCAGCTGATTTTTATGTCCTTTATAAACGCCCCAACACTGACTTAAGTATTCAAGGGTGTTGAGTCTTTGAGCTTTGGAACCATCTTTACTGAGTCGTATCTGCTAAAAGGGGGCCATTTTTTTTTTAAAGATTTTATTTATTTATTTGAGAGAGAGAATGAGAGAGAGAGAGAGAGCATGAGAGGGGGGAGGGTCAGAGGGAGAAGCAGACTCCCCGCTGAGCAGGGAGCCTGATGTGGGACTCGATCCCGGGACTCCAGGATCATGACCTGAGCTGAAGGCAGTCGCTTAACCAACTGAGCCACCCAGGCGCCCTAAAAGGGGGCCATTTTCAAAGAAAAGTTGTGGAAGGGGCACCTGGGTGGTTCAGTTGGTTAAAGAATCTGCCTTTGGCTCAGGTCATGATCCCGGGGTCCTGGGATTGAGTCCCATGTCGGGCTCCCTGCTCAGTGGGGAGTCTGCTTCTCCCTCTCCCTCTTCCTGATGCTCCCCCTGCTTGTGCTCTCTCTCTCTCTTTCTGTCAGATTAATAAATAAATAAATAAAATCTTTTTTTTTTTTTTTTTAAAGCTGAATAAATAGCTCTCTGCACCCAGTTTTGTTTAGCTTGGCCTTAGCAGGGACACAGAACAAATACCAGTGGATACAGAGACATCAGAGTGGAGTCGGTCTTCAGTCTTACTGACCAGATGTATGATGCGGCACATCCTGGTTGCTCTGAGCCTATAAAACGATGCAGTTGAGCCAGCTGAAAGCTAAGGTTCCCTTCTCTAATAATTTTCAGTGAGTGATGGTGCAAGTAAGGAATGGCTGTCAGATGCTTCTACCCAATACCAAGAGACATGGCAATCAACATCTCTCAGCTTAATGAGTGCAGCCTCCTTCCCAACTCCACTTCCCCAAAGTCTCCCCAGGCAGATTCTAAGTAGGAAAGATTGTGCCCCATACCTGCAATATATCTGAGCACAGAATCTGGAAAATGGTAGGTGTTTAATAAATACTCATTAAGATCCAACATCTTTGATTAATTCTTGCATCCCTTTGCTAGTCACGATAGCAAATATATATGTGTCCTTTTCTTTTATGGTCGTAAAAAACACATAAACATAAACCTTACTATTTTAACCATTTTTAAGTGTACAGCTCATTGGCTTTAAACACATTCACAATGTTGTGAAACCATCACCACCATCTTTTTCCAGAACTTATTTTTATCTCCCCAAACTGAAACTCTGTGCCATTAAACCCGAACTCCCCATTCCCTCAGGACCTGACAACTATTATTCTACTTTCAGTCTCTCTGAATTTATTACTCTAGATGCCTCTAGTCAACCTCTAGTTATAAGTGAAATAAAAAAAATAGGGGATGCTTCATAAATTTGCATCTCATACTTGGGTAGGGGCCAATTTAATCTTTTCTGTATTGTTCCAATTTTAGGAGATGTGCTGAAGTGCGCACCACAGATACACCTCTGAAACCTTCTGGTACTGCTTATGAATTCTTTGAGCAGTGACTGAGAACTAAGGTGTTTGTTAGTGATATCTGAATGGCAATGATAATGGTAGTTTCCTTTTTATTTGATAAAATCTGTTTGATAAGAGAGAACTATAACAATTTAAAAATTGTAACTATTAACTATAACAACAAAGTTTCATATATGAAAATTTTAGAAAACCACTTACTGGAATTATTGGAACTTACAGCAAGAAGCATGTGTTATTAGGTCATAGTCTTTAGGTAAAGAAAACAGTTTTAATGTAATACAGAAAGGTCACATTATGAATGATTAATGCTTTCACATCCAGTTACATACATAATACTTTTCTTATGGTGCGCATCATATCAAAAAGAGCATGTTTGGCAACTTTCCTTTCTATCACATATACTGACTAGCAGTTGAGAGTAAACCCATTTTAATTCTTTCAAGTCTTAGTAATCAACAAGACGAGGGTAGGCTTTTGGGAGAAGAGTGACTAATTCAGAATTCTGAACAGCAATCTTTCTTTCGACCTCCCCCAACCCTTGCCCCAAACCCAGAAAGTGAAATGTGGTTTGCTTCTAGAGTTTCCTAAATAAAAACAATATGAAATGCTAATAAGTATAATCATTTTAATAAGATATGTTCCCTCCTGTACTCCCAGCCCTCCACTGCTCATGCCCCAGGAAGTTCCTTCATAACTTGGCAAAGCTTCAGAAGCACTCATTCTTGCCCCAGAGTTACTGCGTCACTATTACAGCCTCGGAAAGAGAGGAGGTGAAAAGTTTGCCAAGTTCCAGCCGGCTCAGGCTATTGCTTCTGAGAGGCATGAAACTTCAGCTGCCCCTTCTTCCTTCTCTAAGATAACAATATCTATGATCTCTGGGCGTCTTAGGACCAGGTTTACCAAGTTCAGTGTGAAAGAGGAAGCTGAACACATGGTTTTTCTCTCTGCTCTCAGGAGATGGGCAGGCTCATCTAAGTACCACCCAAACCAAGAGCAAAGACAGAGGCGTGCACGAGCCAATACAAGGGGTCACCATTTACTGTTTCAAAGACACAGGAAGATTTAACTCATGTTTTAATAAGCATATGTAAATGAGTAATATTTATAAAAAATTAAACACATCAAATAGGCTATTTTAAACCCACTGTCTTATGTCAATACATCTATGAACAATAGTTGAAATTAAGTAACACCCCGGCCTTGGCCCTTTGACCACCTGTTTCTGACTCAAAGTCCAGAAGTCTCTCTCTGAATGGTGTTTTGATTCATAGCCAGTCAACATTCCTTTGTACACCTGCCTCATAATTTGAAATGGGTTAGTGGATTGCTCTCTTGTTGTCAATCGGGTATGTACCCTACTGTCTACAACTTACTTTCTCAAGCGGCCCATCGTATATATGACAGGAGAACAGTTCACAGAAAGTAATGGGGTTCACTAAGGGAATACACTGCAAAATTTGTTTCTGAGTTAAACAGCAAGAGGCAAATTAACATTCCTCCATACTCTGTCTCACATACAAACATTCATCTCATTGCCAGTTAGTCTTTGTGGAAATATATTTCAAAAGTAATTTCAATTTCAATGCATCTCTATATTCAGGCTGGCAGATCTACTACACTTTTTCCCTCCTCTTTCAAAATATGAACCTTGAAGGCAGCTGCTTGTGAAAGGTAAAATAACCAGCTCATCTTCCAGTCTAAAATCACTAGCTTTTCCCAAGACTCTACCAAAAAAAAAAAAAAAAAAAAAATCAAGACATACCTGCTGTAGGGTTCTACGCCAGGAAGTAGCCTAGCAGCCACTGCTGTGGTCAGGCCTCACTTTTCAATCATTTTTAGTTACTAAAGGTTTCTTTTTGGATTTTGATTCAAATTACAGGGCCATACATAAGAGCTGGTGGGTTAAGAAAGGACTTGAGACCCATACTGGATCGTCATGGGAATCGGCAGAGCTTGGTGTGGGAGACCAAGTTCACCCACTTGGTTGAGGTGTCCACACACAAAGACAAATAAGAGAAATGGCATGAGAACAGATAAAAACTACTGATATGTCACAGTCATCATGATTTAAGGAAAAGCAAAATTTGGAGTAAAAGGTGACAGCTGGCTAAATTAATTTTCCTTACCCTCCAAAATGAGGTCAAAATGGAATCATTTCATAAAAATGAAATACCCTATGATCCAGCAATTTCACTTCTGGGTATTTATCCAAAGAAAATGAGAACACTCCTATGTTCACTGCAGCCTTACTTATAATGACCAAGACATGTAAACAACCCACGTGTGAATGGGTGAATGGATACAGAAGATGTGGTATGCACGCGTGCACACACATGTACACATTCATTACATACAATGGAAAATGATTTAGCTGTAAAAAAGAATGAAATCTTCTCATTTGTGGTAACACAGATGGACCTTGATAGCATTACCCTAAATAAGTCAATCAGAGAAAGACAAATACCATATGGTCTCACTTATAGGTGGAATCTAAAAAACCGCATACTCATAGATACAGAGAAGAGACTGGTGGTTGCCCGCAGCAGGGGTTGGGAGGTGGGCTAAGTGGGTAACAGGGGACAAAAGGTATAAACCTCCAGCTAGAAAATAAGTCATGGTGACATATAGCGTGCTCACTATAATTAAAACGCCTATACTGCATATTTAGAAGCTTCTAAGAGAGCGGATCTTAAAAGTTCTCATGACAAGGAAAAAAAAAACTCTCTTTTTGTAACTCTGTATGGGGACAGTTGTTAACTAGACTTATTACGGTGATCATTTTGCAACATATACAGCTACTGAATCATTATGTTGTTCACAAAAAATAAATTAAATAAATAAGCGAAACGAATGGGTCCGTTCTGGAAGAGCAACTCTCTTGCTAAGAGGGGGACAAAGATAATACATTTAGAGGTAGGCAAATAAACACTGGTCATACCTGTAATTCAGGTGACTACACTAGGGAACATGAAAAGAAGCCTGGAGACTATCCTAAAACTAAAGAAGGACCACGTCTTTGGTAATTAATGAAACAAATGTTCTTGTTTCCAAATACTTAAATCAGCTATAAAATAATAAATGGACATACATTTAAAAGCCATTCCTTATGCAAAACGAAAAGCATGGGTCCAATAAGTTGACAGCTGTCTCTCACTTTCTCTTATGATTGATTTTCTCCTTGATGTTCTTCCTTGACTAACAATTATACATAAGGATACTTAGAATTCTCAGTAGAAATGAAGGTTCCATTTTGTTCTTTGGCAAATGCTATAAATATTCTATTTTAAACTTAGACTACTTTGGATTCATTAAATCCCCAAATCAGTAGGTTTGTTAGGGGCAGAGAATGGAAACACTGTCTTTGAAATAAGCATGCTGAATTTTCCCCGAAGAGTAGAACATTTTATCAAGAGGCCATAGTAAAATTGTAATAATAAATTATAAGCATTCTTTCACGAGCACAAGTCCCTTGATCTCCTGCCACATATTTCACTCCTACCCCATTCACTGTGGATTTATTCAGTCAGAGATCCTTCCAACATCTGGTTTATAATAATGCGTGTTTTTACTAATTTTGAATGCTAAAAGAAAAAAAGCCCAGGGTATGAAACAATGATGCCTTCCTTCCCCTTTGCTTCCTACTGCCTTTCTCATAAATTGGTCATTACAGCATTCTGTGAGATAGCCATCTTGGAACTGTGAGCGCCAATATTTTTAGCCTTGAGGTAGCTGCAAAATGAAACACTTTGATAAATAACCTCAGTGCTGATAGAAAGGGGAGAAAAGAATTCTTTTAGCAAAGATTTAAAGAAGATTACAAAGGGCATAAAACCCCAATCGTTTTTGAAATAGCAATGTGACAAAGCAAAGGGTGAGCTGAACGGCAGGGACGAAGGGATTCTGCTTTTTGGGAGGGTTAAAAGACAATTAAAACAGTATGTGGACACAGAAGAGGATGCACATTTCCTAAAAATACTTACTCTATCATTTGCTGAATAAAAAGGAAAGTCCTAAACAGCTATTTTAAATGAATAAGGGGACTTCCCCCCCCTCTATAAACAATGCCTTAAGCCTTTTCTTGCAAGGGAACTTCATAATTTGCGTGGAGGTAACTTTTGTTTTTTAAAAAATGGAAAACATGAAGTAATATATGGCTGTGCCTGGGAATTTGCACATAATAATTCTAACAGAACTGAAGAATTATTATAAAATAATAAAAAACCAAGCTTTCATAAAATAGAGCGGTTTTGATAATTCATACTTACTGGTGAAGCAATCAAATAAATAGTCTCAGACTCTGACAAGACAGTGAAACCAGGCAACATACTTAATAAATCAAGTGTCAAGTACGTAAATTGGGCAGATAACCAAATAGCAGAGGGTCATGGAAATTATATAGGACAATAATGGAAAACGTTATTAGTTACAGTATTAGAACTGTGCTTTATTCTTTTTGCTACCTTTGCCAACTGCACCCATTTTGTTGGCTTGACCAATCACAGCTGTAGAGAATGCTGTAGCCGAGGAAAGAGATTTGTTTTGTGCAACACTGTTAGGTGCTAAGGAAGGAGCTCAGGGTGGATCCTTAGGGTTACGAAGGAGTCCACCTGATCAGCGTAAGTGAAGGAGCATCTACCTTGCATCCTGGGGATCTGCTTCAACCTTGTCGACAATTACTAATACGCACCAAGTACCAGGTCCTCTGCTGGATCCTAAGGATGCAAAGAAGGCCCAGACCTGTCCTGGAAGAGCTCACAGCATGCGGGGTGGGTGGACATGTCAACTAGTAATTAAGTACCAAGTAAAGTACGGTATTAGAGGTCGATACAAGGTGCTTTAGACACTGAGGTTCAGCAGAAGGAAATTCCACCTGAGAGAGAGGCAGAGAAAGCATGAATTCTGGACTCGGGTAGACCCTGGGTCCAATTCTGCTATCATCACTTCACGATCTGTAAGGACAAGTTAGCAACCTCTCTCTAAGGTTTGGTTTCCACACCTGCAAACTGCGGGTGCTATCACTGAATTCACCAGAGTTGTCACTAGCTCACAGGCTGCACTTGTGTGAATCACAAGAAAGCCACGCTTCAAGCGCGACTAGACCCAACCTCCAAGGGCTTGCTTGGCTCTGTGAGTGAGATGCAGAACGTCAGCTGCACTTTTTACTTAAACCACCTGCCACATCTATATGTGGTAGCCCTGGACCTCAAGGATGAATGTTCATAAAGAACTTGGACCGTCAACATCATCAGTAACAGATACTCATTAGTTTGCTACGTGGCTGTCACTCACACACCAGCTTGTGTCTCTCGCTCCCTATGCAGATTAGCCAAGGTTTTATAGGAACGTGGGTCTTTCAGTTGGGTATTGAAGGATATGCCACTTTTTTAAGCAAGGAAGAACGATTTACATGTCTTGTGACTGGCAAGAAATCATGGCTGAAGGAGAGGAAGGTGTCATGGAGAAATACTGGCCAAGGGGGAGGTCCCATACTTGAGACTGCAATAGGAATTAACTTCAAGAGGGATGCAGTCATTGCTTCTTTATATACACTGACTAGAGTGTGGGAAATGTGTGGGATATTCTCATAGTCTGGGATATGGGACTGGGATTTAGCAGACAGGCTTTTTTTTTTTTTTTTTTTTTTTTGGTAGACCTAGGGATTTGGGATTTACTGGAGTCAACAGTGAAGTAGCACAGACAGATGGGATTCCTCAGGAAAGCACAGTGGTGAACGAGGCCAGCACCGAATTCCCTGGCATGATGAATTCTACTGTCTGGTCAGCTACCCTTTACCGTTCTCACCAATTTCACACCAATTCCCCTTTTTGCCCTTCCTTCTTTCTACTGTGGCTAGCTTCTTCCTCATTTTTGTTCATAACAGAGAATTCTATGCTAATGGGAGTAAAAATTTTCTGAAGCAGATACAGCTATGTCACTAAAGATACCAGCAGTCCCTGAGACTAGAAAAACCCGTCATCTCCTGAGCACCTGCTACCCTGACCTAATACAACTACTGTATTTTCCTATAGGTGTTTTATTGCATTAAACATGTCCGAATTGCCTGCATTTATAAGCACAAACTTTTATATAAAAGGCATGCATTTGTAGGTACTTCCAGATCTTGCTGTTTTGCCAGTGGACCGGAACTTCAGTATCCTCCTTATTTGCACAGAACTGACTCTAAATCTAAAGTTTGATTATATAAAAAGGCAAGTCAGACTACTGACAAAGACTATCTGAAACTATTAGAAAGAGTACAAAATGTAAACTGGAAGAAATCTGTGAAGATCCTATTCAGAAAGGAATTTAAAACAAAATAAAACAAAAGAACAACCCCAATAACTTCTATTACAGAAAATTTCAAACTTTTACAAAAATAAAGAGAATATTACAGGGAACTCCCACTTTGCTTAAACAAATTAGCACCCATGGCCAACCTTATTTCAACTATAGTCCTCCTTTATTTTTATTTTTTTAGAGATTTTATTTATTTATTGGACAGAGAGAGGCACAGAGAGAGAGGGAACACAAGCAGGGGAAGTGGGAGAGGGAGAAGCAGGCTTCCTGCAGAGGAGGGTCCCCGATGCGGGGCTCGATCCCAGGACCCTGGGATCATGACCTGAGCCGAAGGTAGACGCTTAATGACTGCGCCACCCAGGCGCCCGTACAGTCCTCCTTTAAAAGTGAGTGATTTTGGGGCACCTGGGTGGCTCAGTTGGTGAAGTGTCTGCCTTCTGCTCAGGTCATCATGCCAGGGTCCTGGGATAGAGTCCCGGGGGGGGGGGGGGGGGCCCTGCTCAGCGGGGAGTCTACTTTTCCCTCTGCCGCTTGTGCTTTCTCTCCCTCTCTCTCAAATAAGTAAAAAAAAAAAAAAAATCTTTTAAAAAAAGAGATAAATAAAAGTGAGTTATTTTTAAATGTTCCTGCAAATGAAGAACAATGTAAGATAACTAAGCTCAATCCAGAAAAGGCGTTCTCCCCAGGGTCCTCTGTTCTATATATAGCTCTGATACTGGGAGCCCTAACGGTAGGTAAATAAGTCTGTTCATTAGGCCGACTTCTCTTTCTATAGGAAACAGCCATTTAAAAATGGAGGCAAAGAAGATTTTAAAAAAGATCATCTTTCAGGATTTGATATCTAGTACATTTAGAATGACAAAAATGAAAAAAAAAATAACATGCTCTTATCCAAGTTCATAGTTGAGGTTTTCTTTTTCTGTAAGAAAAACATTTCCATGATTCTAATTTATCTGAATATTCTTCCGGTCACTGAGATCTGAAGTTCACTGTATTGTCCTATTTTGGGCATTTTGTTAACACCCAAGATATCTGAAGCGCCATCTGTTCTGTGGAAGTGTGACTTATTAGTGGCCACTGTCTTCAGCACTTATTTTGCTAAATAAAAAGCTCTGATAATTTAGTGAGAAAGAGTCAATCATAATTGGTCATTAACTTTCTAGTGCTTTGCAACGGCTTATTTCTCTATAGCCTGGTATTACTAACACTATCTCAGTTGAAGACACATAGGAAAATAACCTTGTTAAGACAGGTTATCAGGCAAAAATACATTCATCTAGAAGACCTGAGCTCCAGGTTGTTAAGAGTGATGATTTTTGTCCTTTCTTAGACTGAATGGAGAATTTTCTTCTACTTATTTGAAATACAGTATTTTAAAGGTTCCTCACAGATTTCTACCCCCAAATATAGGTAACAAGAATATTCATTTCTTACAGAAATGTAATTGAACGAAAGATTAATTGGCAAGCCTGTCTTCAGTCCACGGTATAGATGAAACACTCTCCTGATGATCCTCTTAAGATCTTGCTCAATGCTGAATTCCTTCTGAACAGAAGTTTAGATAACATTATTATGAAATTTCTTTTTCAAGCCTGTAGCCTGAAGTATACTTGATTCCGTGTGTTAATACACATTAGGAGCACACCATCATCACCTGATACATGCCAAATACTTGACAGCAATACAAACAAATTTATAGGGCAGTACTGAATTAGAAAAGACAGAGTACATGGCATTGGCACGAGATGTAAAAAGCAAGCCAAGGGGTGTTTCAGGCACTTCAAAAGAGGAATTCCTGTCAGGGGTGTACGCATCTACAACATCCGGGGTGTTCTGCTTTCAGATAACCTGCATCCATTTCCAACTCAATTAATGAAGGGCAGGTTTGTTATGGAGAGGGACAGATTGCTTATTTCCTGACAGCTTACATACCGAACCTCTGGGATGCGACATACCGAACCTCCAGGATATGTACGTTTCTTTTATGATGAAAGATTCACTCACGTAACTGCTGCCTATGTGCTTTTATGAAGTAAAGTTAAACAAATATGGGCATTTGGGGGGTTTGTGGAGACTTACATTATGGGATGCTCTGCTCCCTTTCCAAGAAAAACAAAAGCGGGGGAACTTATTTATATGAACTATGAAACGTGGCAGGAGAAGTCGGGACATAAAAGATAGCATGCAATGTCAATTTCCTGGTTTTGAGAACTATTATAGTTATGTAAGGTGTTACTATTGAGGAAGGGGGGTGATGTGTATACTGGACTTCTCTGTACTGTTTTTCCATGAGTGTTTGATTATTTCAAAATAAAAGCTTAACGAAAGAGTGGGGGAGGCCACATATTTCATGACATTTAAACAACAACATGGCTCAGAGAATACTCATGGCTATTAGGAGGGGGGCACCAGAGAAAGGCACGTCACTGAAAGTAACAGTAACTTCGAAGTCAGACGACAGACAGTTTTGTGCTTTTGCTCTGCTACTTAGGAGATGGGTGTCACAGGCAAGTACATTCCTTAAATTCTAAGCCTGAGCTCCTTCATCTATAAAAGGAGGAAACCATCCCACTCATGAGGTGATGACTTCCATCCCCCAAGAGTTTCACTGTAAAAGGGAATGTGCTCTTTCTCCTCCCACAGATCAGAACGCTGGTGATTCCTGCTGCAGACAAACCCTCAGGTGGCTGATTTTTTTCTCCAACAGGAGAAGAATATGTTTAAATGCTTGTCATCAAGAGAAGAGCTTACTTACCAACTTCATCCTGAATCTCCTCGGCCACTGCAGGCACATTGTAGAGCAGGGAGAGGGACTGGTTCATGCGCTCGTAAATCACACGGAGATGCGTCATCACCTGCCATAAAGGGCGACAGCTCCAGGTAAGTCATCTTTGCAGCAGGGGAAAGCTGTTTTCCTTACCGAGCACCACAGACAGATACAGACTTCCAAAATAAAACAGACAAAATGCTGCTGGAACGTGTGACCTGAAAGGTCATCATTTTCTTGTTCTCCCATTCTCTATTCTCGAACTTTAGAGCTGCTTTAAACTTCCCATTGTATTGTATGCTTGCAGCCATAATTACAAAGCCAACTGAAAAGAGCATTTCTGATTCCTAATATTTAGGCTCCCTAAATAGCCCCTAATGCTCTAAATATTTCAGTTTGACTGGAAATTCCTTTCATTCTATCTATCCATCCATCCATCCACCTATCTATGTTTTTATTTAAAATTCTCCTATTTAAGAAAATGTAAAATTTCAGATTGCCAGAGGTAGATCTCATTTGTCAACCTTTGGGGATGGAAATAAAACACATGATTACAGGGCTTCATTTAGGCTCACATTATATCCAAGCACTGGGGTAGCAGAGGAGTTTATGATCACCTGTCACAAGTTAGTTGAACCAATTTTAGAGGTTCTGGCTGACACAACTTTTGTCTTCTTCACTTCAATCATCAGAGTTTTGAAGGGTTCCTAAACAACTGGCAGCAGTACACACTTAAGATGTTTATATTTCTCATTATTTTCATAAATCAGAAAATGTCAAACCACATGTTGGTTGAAGACAAGCCTTTGGAATTTACCAGGTATTAAAAAACTCTTGCTATAAAGGTAAAGTGCCCACAAGTATGCTGGGAATACCTACAGATCTACCTCAAAGGGCAAGCCCACTAGACTGTCCAGACTGTGTATGATGACCACATTCTGTGTTTACCTGGGACCGGATCTGAGCGGCTTTCTTTGGATCCACCATGCGTACATGCTCAAAATGCTTTAGGGTGTGCTGCCTGTCTTTCTGTTCAGCACGAACATACTTCTTTAGCATGTTGAACACATGACGAGGCTGTTGCGGAAACAAACAAACAAAAAAACCTTTCAGTTTTGTGCAAAATATTACTTGTCCCAGGGGCTATGTATCAGAGGTCCCACTAACTCATTCCATAAAGTGGAAGGACTGTGAGTCATCTTTTTGCAATTCTCCCATTGCTTTCTGAATGGGTAATTACTTAGTTGATTGGCCACTTTTCATTTTGACAAGAGCATTTAGCATTTGACATACGACTGTCCCTAAGCAACATTTTCTTTTTCAACGGCAGTATTCTGCTACAGAGAGGTGATTTTGGATCTGTCATATTCAAGTTCGGTCCTTCCCCTTTTCCCACCCAAACACATAGGAGCAGATACAAGACTGCATTTCTACACGCATAGTCTTCATGGATATCTCAATGGTAATGCTGCACAAATAATCCCACCACCCGTGAGCATATAAAAATATAATAATCAAAATGAGAAAAGTAATAGACAACTTAACCATCACTCATTTTTAGGCCAAGGGATAAATGCTAAGCTTTAAGACACAGTACACTTTCCTAGGAGCAAGGCCAATGTGAAACTGTAGTTATTTTACTTTGAAATTTAATTAAATTCTTTCTATGCCATCAGATTCTAATTCAGCAACAATTACGTTTCTTTAGTGCTTCTCTTTTTTTTCTAATTGGTTCTATTTCATTTTTATTCTAGTCTTTCTTGAAAACATTCATCCTAATAAAAAAGGACAAAAGCTCCTTTGTCTCAAATGTTTCTATTGCTATATGTATTCTACTATGTGATTTTGTAAAACAATTTCCAAAAGCACACATTTTTTCGTCACTAAAACAAGCAAACAAAACCCTATGAAAGTTCATGTCAGGAATAGAATTTTGGCCATTTGGGCAAACCCAGTTATTATTAACTAGGTCATGGGCACCTTGAAAGCCAGTTGGAAGGTGAGGAACTTATTTCCAGAGATGGTATGTTGGGGGTACGGTGAAAGCTGTAGTATTTTATGGGATGTCCCTCCCTTTCTCCTTTGGTTAACTCAGGGGTCACCTCCCTGACATCCCAGGTAGAAGAGGTATCCTTTTTTTTGGTGCTCCCATGAAAAGCTATGTATATCCCCATTATTGCTCTGAACACAATCTATTAAATTATTTACGTTTCTGACTGCTTTCTTCAACTGTGAGACCCTTAAGGGCCAGATTTGGTCTTTATCAGGAATCATGGTACCCAGTGCCTGCCTCATAGAGGGTGACTTGCTTAATTTATGCTTTCCACAGGTCACATTCCTATACTTAAGAAAGCAAATATCCACAGATAAAAGAAAATAAACCTGTGCTCCTGGCTTTATTCCTTTCACCCTACAAGAAATGTGCTTCCCCATAATTCCAAAAAAGGCAGATATCATGGCTGGAAACCTAGCTTTTGGCAACACATCATTATAATTCTCATTTGTACTCTGATATCTAGTTGAACCTACAAATCAGAGAATGATCTTTTAAAACCTAAGAGAAGAAAAGTAGTAAAAGAGATAACAGTTAACAAGCTACATCAATTATATCTATTTATTTAAAAGACGACTGGTTTAAAGGCAGGCTATTATTGAAAAGTAATGAATATCTTACATGCAGGATTGTGCAGTCAGGAAATTACATACCCCTGATCCTTGCTTGTTATTCGACACCGAGGCCTATAAAATTCTCCTTCTAGTGCTATTACAATGATACCTCCAAGGTCGGAGGTATCTAGTCATGACGTCCGTGCTCCTGACTGGCTTTATGTGCTTCCTTAGTTGCCCTATTTCACTTTTTTCCCTTGAAAAGGCTTCACTGTTTTGAGGAAAACAAATTTTTTTCTTTAAAGAGTTCACATAAGCAAAAACACTTCAATTCAACCTAAGGATTGCTTTCATCCTGTCTATCTGCGGCCAGTCACCTATGAACGTTCCTCTAAGGCATTCTGTCCTGAAATGATGGTTATGCCCAGTGGAGTGTGTGAGCCAGAATGTAAAGGCTCCACACTGGCCTTGGCATTACTGTATTAAATCTAAATCTCAAATTAGAGAATGGGGAGGTAATTTCTGATAACTAACATCTGGGTCTCCCCTTTTTTCTTCCACTATCACCAAAAACAGCATACATTCCCACTTGCAAATTACTACTGTTAACATCAATTTTATTGTTTATTTATTTATTTATTTTTAGATTTTTCTTTATTTGACAGAGAGAGAGAGAGAGAGAGCGAGCACAAGCTGGGGGTGAGGCAGGCAGAGGGAGAAGCAGACTCCCCGCCGAGCAGGGAGCCCAAAGTGGGGCTCGATCCCAGGACCCTGGGATCATGACCTGAGCCGAAGGCAGAGGCTTAACCGACTGAGCCACCCAGGTGCCCTGTTAACATCAATTTTAAAATGAATATGACAGTCCCCAAATTATCTAGGCCTCAATTTTCTTTTCTGTGCAATTCAGATAATAATATTTTTCATATAGAGCACACTGAGTATTGGAAATGTTCTGATGGGGCACCTGGGTGGCTCAGTCAGTTGAGCGTCTGACTTCAGCTCAGGTCATGATCTCAGGGTCTGGGATCAAGCTCTGCATAGGGCTCTCTGCTCAGCAGGGAGTCTGTTTCCTCCTCTCCCTCTGCCCTCCAACCACTCCCCCACCCCGCCACCACCATGCTCTGTCTTTTTCTCTCTCAAATAAATGACTAAAATCTTAAAAAAAAAAAAAGTTCTGTGTTAGCTACTCAGGGCAATGCTCAGTTCACCGCAGGAACACAATACACATTTATTTCTTCCACTCAGTCCTGGCCTCCAATGCCCACCCTTTTCTTTCCTCTAGGCAACAGCAGTTCAACACTTACTGACTGCTTATAGAATGAGACCATGTGTTTTATACATAGAAACTCACCAAATCTTCCCATCAACCCTATGACTGGGGTTTTATCGTAGATAAAACAAAGCACAAAGAAGCTAAGCTTGAGGGCTATGTGGCTAGTTACACAGCTAGTTACAGAGCTAGTCCCTGGGTACAGTGAGAACAGGTAATCCAACTCTGACTCCTAAGCCTGGTCTCTCAATAGCTATGTGATCCTGCCTTTCAAAGAAACTCTAACATGGACCAAGCTAAAGACAATTCCAAAAAGGAACTTACAGAGTTGAAAACAAAGAAATAATTGAGTGGTTAGAAACGAGTCTGTTCTAGGAGTCCTTGCCTGGGCATCTAGTGTTTATAAGCTCAGATAATATTCTTTGGGGACATGACGACACCCGCTCTCTTCACTGTGCAGAAGGCCATCCAGATTTAGCTTATTCACTCTCTCAATTGCTGTCCTTGGTTTCCAGCACTCTACTCTGCTTTAGCTACTGTGTCAGATGTGGGGTGGTAAAATAGCAAGACAGGACTGTCCTTGGTCAATCTGTTTAGGATTACTAGAAAACGAGGAAAGGTACTATAGTTAAAAGTTAGGCTTTTGTGACATGTGTGGATTCTAGCTCTAAATCCACCTTCTCATCTATTAAGACGGATAATGGTGAATGTGGTTCACATGTTTAAAACTGCTTAATACCGATATTTTCTTCATTTCAGAAATATATTCCTAACTTCCCACATCAAATCCCTAGAGCTTGACAATAAAATGGTAGCACACCAGGATCTCATGATTCCCCAAGCCTCCACATCTCTCTCCCAGGGAACAAAGCTCCTGCCAGGATAATGAGCCCTAAGAGCCCATTGTAAGCTGTGATCTCATCAGTGTTTGTATGAGCTCAGATACACATTGTGTGTGTCTAATACAAACATCAGCCTTTTTCTTCCTAATGTCTATGCCTCGGGACATGAGACAATTCAGGAACACATTACCATACCCCTCAATAAGTGAATTACATGGTTCTGCTTGGTTGATTTATTCATGCAAACACATTTCTAAGAATCATGCTTAGAAATGAAAAAAAAAATCAGATTAGCTCTTATGGAGTAGGCAGATAAATCATACCAAATAAAATGGTGGTTATGTCTACATCTCAGCAACAAATACTATTTTTAGGTAACAAAGAAAAACAAGTAATTGTTTTTAGCACTTTTAGCCGGAATACAGAATTACCAAGGCTTAAAACTAGTTATTTCTAGTGGTGTCCTGTACCCACGTACTATAGAATAACAGGGACTCTCTTATGGTGTTTTATTTCATTATGCTAGGGCAAGGGTCAGTTTCTTAAAATTTTAATTAAAAAACACAGTAATATTCACAAAAGAATAAGAGAAGAAAACATACCTGGGATCTCTATAGAAATGTATTCCCTTAAAGTAAATGTATTACTATTGTCACAATAGTTACAGTTGAGACAAGATCGTTCATGTAATTAGAAAAATGAGCGTAAGAATTCAGTGGTTCAAGCACACTGTTAGTAAGCAGAGTTTAAGAAACATGTTTTTAACCTCAATGCATATAATTTCAATCATTCTCAAGTCTTTAAAATTTCTGTAACGAGTAATAACTTTTTTTCCTGCCAAATTTCCCCTATTTTACAATTTAGATAATGTATGTATTCATATTACAACCTGATTATACTGGCATTGGATGGCTAATCTTATTATTAAAATTTATAGCACAGAACAGCGAAAATAAAAGGAAAAGATCTGCCCCAGGGGGACTAATTACATCCAGTTCTTTTTTATTATCACTATTGTTTGAGTGTTTACCCCATAATAACAAATTATCTATTTTGCATCTGATATAACACTTTTCAATTGGCACTAAAATTTCTTCACTATTCACACTGCATTCGGAAAAATCATTTCAAAAAGAATTTCTTAAAGGATTATGGCTGGGCATTACTAAAATGATTAGATTTCTTACTAAAATGGATTAGACTTAACCTAAAATAGAAGATTTACCTTTTGGAACATTAACTGTTTCTCTTTCTTGGAACACGAGCATAGGTTATCTCTAGCCACTGAACAGTTCCTGGCACAATTTGGTTGCTAAAAGTGTTTGTTAATTAAATGAATGAATAACCTAGAGCTGAATGTGATTTCACAAATAGTTCCAGTAGCAAAATATATCTTTCCTGGTATCTGAGTTGAAAATAAGCATCTCTCCACTAAGATGCATTCCCAACTTTCATGAAACATTGATTTTCCAGCCCCACTTGATCTATCGATCCAGAGTGCTGGATTCCTTTGGGAAGCATATTCAAACTATTATCAGTAAGAATTCATTTCATCAATTTCAAAAGATGACATAGCTTGTCTTCTTATAGCTTGGGTTTTGATGTCAGTTTTATATAAATAATTTTGAAGGGAATTTCATGGCCTTTGCCTATGTAATATTTTTTAAAAAATTAATTTACCCTGTTCTCAAATGTATTGCCTTTTCTTTTTTTTTTTTCTTTAATGCAATTTCATATGTTTGGTGTTCCTGGGCTTGGGGTCAGTCACACACATTTAACTGATTCAATGTCAACTGTGTCTGAACGCATAGCTTTTAATTCCACAGTTCACGTGGGAGGTATATTAAAACATGACTAATTGGCCCTATTGTTCCATTTTGTAACTTTAGGCTTGATCTAGAAATCTGGCATCTTATCATAATAGACACCTGTGTCTTAAACCATTTTCTGACAAGAGGGAATTACATGTCATGAGCCTTTAAAGGCTCTGAGTGTAATCCCACCAAGGAGGAAGAAATCTATGTGCTGCCGAAGCGAGCACTCAAGGAGGAAGAAATAAATGAGTCAGTTTATGAGGAGCACCTTAACCTTTCCAGGTCACTAGGGACTTATTCAGAAAGCCTTCTCTGGGAGCAGTAAATTGCATCCCAGTGGTTTCCAACCCTGTGACCAGGAAAGTTAATCACCTATCGAGAAAACGCCAATCTCTCCTGTTTTCCCAAAACAGGTTCAAGGCTGTTATTTTCATAGTTCTACGTCTTGGAGTTCAAGAAATCTTTTTTTTTTAAATTTTTTATTAAAAAAAGGATTGTATTTATTTATTTGAGAGAGAGAGAGAGAAAGAAAAAGCAGCAGGGAGCAGCAGAAGCAGAGGGAGAAGCAGACTCCCCGTTGAGCAGGGAGCCTGATGCGGGGCTCAATCCCAGGACCTTGAGATCATAACCCGAGCAAGAAGGCAGATGCTTAACCGAATGAGCCACCCAGGTGCCCTGGATTTCAAGAAATCTTAAGCATATATAAATGCAAAATGTATACAACTTCTGTGCAAGTTTAAAAAAAAACAATCTTAAGAGTTAAATCTTCATCTGCTTGACATGGTCTCAGTTAAGTTTATTTTGCCACTTTGGCTCTCAGAATTTCAGCATTTCATAGGTACCCCCACTGTTGTTAAGAAAAACCTGGAGGAAAAAAAAGACATTCAGGGAAGCATCCACGGGAACCTCTGGATCACAGCCGTGTTCATCTTTAGAGCTAGGAGTTGAGCTAAATTTTTAAAGTTCACTGCAAAATTCATCCATATTTCTTTCTTCAGAAGAGCACATACATGGTTTCTATAGTTAAAAAAGTGTGTAAGAAGGCCAATGACAATCCTGTGCCAAGTTGAACCCTGAAGTCTTGAAGCAACTGAGCAAAGGACAGATTTCTTGTGACTGCCCCCATTCAGCGTGTCTCCATGTTTGATAACATTAGATAGCATTAGAATCACCCCTTCCTGGCACATCCAGGTAACTGCTTTGCCTCTGGCCTTGTGCTATCATAGAACGTGGCGACCCCCAGGAGAACAGAAAGTCGTCTTTCCAGCCCTTCCCTCCTCCACAGGGAAGCAGATGACTTCCTGATAGGGACTTGGCAACAAAGCCTCCATATATTCTGTCGTAACAACATATTCTAGCTAGTTTTTTCTTAGGGAGGAAGATATCTTACTATTTCACAATCTCATTTCAACCTTCCATTAATCTTTTTTTCTAATATGGCTAACAAAAGCTAGAACAATCCCAATTGTGAAAGAGAACAATTAACCCCAATTTGCAAATGAGGGAGGAAGAATCCTTTTCACTAAGCCATGTATTCCAAGTGATAGGTTATATAGATGGCAAACCTGGGAATTAAAGACAGGTGCTGAAATCTATAAAATATAGATAATAAGAATGGTTTTAATTCTGTCATTCATAATTAGTGACCTCTTGTTAAATCTGGTGGTTTTTTTTTTCAGGATATTCTGCTAGTTCTCAGACATAACTGATTTGGGGTACTGTGACATAATAAGGAATGTATATTTAGTATCTTTCTCTAGTCCTTGACACAGAGCTCCTGAAACTTGTAATTTCCTGAGTGACAAGGGCACCTTTTGTCAGAATATTCAGTCTTAATCCCTGGTTCCTGCCACAAAAGCCTCTAAAGACCCTTGAAGTGATGAAGAGTTGTCTCTGGTACGCTAACCCAGTGACTCTTGGAGGATGGTGGCTGGTTGCTAGAGGGAGGAAGCCTGTGATTAGAGGTCTGAAACTTTCGGTCCCACCCTCTGTCCTTCAGGCGGGGAGAGGGACTGGAAATTGAGTGTAGTCACCAGTGGCCAGGGAATTAGTCAGTCTTGCCTACCTAATGGAGCCTCCATAAAAAACCCCTCACAATGGGGTTCAGACAGCTTCCCAGCTGGTGAGGACAATGGGGTATCAGGAGAGCAGCGGGCACAGAGGGAATGCAAGCTCCTTCCCCCCATACCTAGCCCCACGTATGGCTTCCATCTGGTCATTCCTGAGTTACACCCCTTATAATAAGTTGCTAACAATAAGTAAAGCACTAATCTGTGTTCCGTGAGCTGTTCTAGTAAATTATCAAACCTAAGGACGGGGTCATGGGAACCCCTGATTCATGGCTGGTTGGTCAGAAGGAAAAATGTGTGTTGAAAAAATCTGATGTTTGGGATTGGTGTCTGAAATACGGACAGTCTGATGGGACTGAGCTGAGCCCTTAACCTATGGGGCCTATGCTTACGATGGGTTGTTAGTGTCAGAATTACTTAATGTGAGTGGAAAAAAAACTCATACATTTGGTGTCAGAATGTTGAGAGTAGAGTTACACAGACCACAGCTATAAATCAGTGAAGACAGCATACAGGACTGGAATTCAGGACCTGACCCAAAGCCCAGGATCAACACTTTTGGGCCAACGCTAGCATACACTGGATAGAGAGCTCAGACCAACTGAGCTGAGGGCAAACAAGGGCCAGAAATCCCCTGGACTTGCAGGGCAGGTCTTCAATTCTTTTCTAGTCAAGCAGTGAGCCAAGCCGAAGCTCTTGATGATGAAGAGATTAATATAACTCAGAAGGCAAAGCCCCCCGAGAGCTGCAGAAGAAACCACTGACAAAGGATGCTTGAAAGTATACAGCAGACCTTTGAAAAGATTTGTCAAACGGTCTGATCACCCGTCAAACGCCAACTGTGACACAATCTTGACTTTTTAGAAGAGAATTACAGTAATATGTTTTAATTTTGCATATTCATACTTAAGTTTTGGCATGTTTGCTTCCCACATCCTCTAACTGGTTACACCATGCTCAGAGATAATGGACATTTATATTTAATTTCACCTTCTCCTCACACTCCCGCTAACCACAGTGCCTTGACCTAGTGGAAACATTAATGTGAAAAACCTTGAGACAAAGCTTATATGAATACAAATGCAATTTAGGATTTTTAAACTAATCAGTGGATGAGCTTCACAAAATAAGTGAACTCCCTGAAACCCATGTGTAATTCTGTGTGTGTGCCTACGTGTTTCTTGGGAGAAGATCCCTCGTTGCTATCTGTTCTAACAGGGTAGATGTCTATAACACCCAGCAGGCAATAGCCTGTGGATCATTAAATAATGTGCTATCACGCATTTGTCTATAAAAATGAAAGATCTGTTTTCAAAATAGGTTTTGATTTTGAAGGATGAAATGCAAACAGGTATCAACCTCTAAATCTCTACATGCAACCTCTGCAGGAATGAGATAGGGTATCCCGATGCTGTATGTTTTGACAGCATTTGATGAGCTGTTTTGACTTTAAAGGCAGTGATGAAGCAGGGCTTGCTGTGGAGGGAATCTGGTGATGAATATGGACTCAGAGGCTGACAGCTTCCAAGCTAATACCTTTCCTACATACTTCATAATTTTTTCTTTTTTTTTTTAAAGATTTTTATTTTTTATTTTTAGAGAGAGAGAGCGCGCAAGAGAGCATGGGATGGAAGAGGCAGAAGGAGAGGGAGACAGAGAATCTCTAGCAGACTCCACACCGAGCACAGAGCCTGATGCAGGGCTCGATCTCACAACCCTGAGATCATGATGACTTGAGCCGAAATCAAGAGTTGAATGCACAACTGACTGAGCCACCCAGGCGCCCCATACTTCATAATTTTCTATTTAACTTAATTCAATTAAAAACAGAAAGCACTAGTGTCTCTTGTTTACATACTTTCCTTTGGTCTTTAGAAGATCTGTCTGTTGAGCCTGGTAAAAAGTCAAAGCGAGGTTAAGGAGGTCATATTGAGAGGCAACAAACCACTCAGCACAGTCTATAGGATTTTGTTCAATGAATGCTAATCCTCCTGTTTTCCTTTCCCCTTGTTTGTTACTGGGTCTGTCCTTAAAAGCTCTCACGTCAATGAGTCTTCTTGTGCTCACCAATTTTTACAAATCTCAACTAAAAATAAATGAATGATGAATGGATGGATAATAAATATATAATGGCATAAGATAATTATTTACATTTCTCAAGGGTGATTTTCAACATAGTCTTTTAAGTACATTCAGCTCGGCATTACAAAATTTTTGTTGTATTGAAATCATGAGGGAAGAATGTCTTAAACATCTTGGGACTTATCTGTCTCAGTGCCTTCAATATTAAGAACTAGGCAAATACTTTTTAACTTATTTACCATCCATTATATTGAGGTGCAGATTGTACCATATTTACCTTGGCACATAGATACATGCTCTCTACACATATTCTATAAATGCTCACATCTCTTTTTTGACCCAAAGTGATTAGCAGAAAATGAAGAGTTGTAGGGAGGAGAGTTTGCAATATCACATGAAAATTTTTTATTTTTTATTTATTGTTTTTTGAAAATTTTTAAAAAATGGCCAAGTTAAGCACCTCAATTTTGCAGCCATTAATCTCTGTCCTTTATTTTGCTGCTTCTTATTGAACATTTATTGCCCTGCTGTCAGAACGCACCAAATCTCCATCTTGGGACAAATCATGTTCTTTGATGATAAATTTCACAAATCATTACATTAATGTTCTACCAAAGAATTCTATGTGGCAGTTTTCCAGAATCTCAGGAAAATTTAACATTTGGTCAAACTAATCAGAGATGAGAAAGCAAAGCTGTTGGTGCTAAAGAAAGTGCCAATTTTCGTCTTCCCCCTCAATTGAATGTTGAGAATCTGAATGTGAGGTGCCAGATATGAGCATGAAACTAATTTTAGTGTGAAGATGGCTACAATTATGACACCGGAAAAAAAAATAATACAAACCACTGGCACACAGACAAGACAGATATACATGAAAACATTTTTTATTCTCGCTTCCACATAGAAAATGCTTAAAAGTCATTGCGGTCAGGGGGCACCTGGGTGGCTCAGTCAATTAAGCGGCCTGCTTGAGATTCTCTCTCCCTCCACCCCTCCCAACGGTCTCTCTCTCTCTCTCTCTCTCTCTCTAATAAATAAGTGAATCTTAAAAAAAGAATTGTCGCAGTCAGGATAATAATTAGGATGCTGTCTAATGGGAGATTTAACATCCTATCTATACAGATACCAAAAATCTCACAGTTACAAAGAAAGCTTTTATAATTCGTCTCTCATCTTTTAACATATTTCAGTTCTTACTAAATAGGAGCTCCTGAGTTTTCCCACACCTAAGCCTACCATGCAAAGCTTTATTTTAAACAGAAATTCCTATCTAGCCTTTAGTTTAACTGCACAGGAGTTTGCTTAAGGCTAACTGCCCTCCAGATTGCAGAGAATGTTGGACAGTCAGGCAGTATCGTTGTCTTCTCTCCATCTAGGAAGTAGAATCCTCACAGTTACAAAAAGGAAGGTTCAGATCACATTTAGCTCATCTTTCATGAGGCTATAAGTTGCGTGATATGAGCTCTGAGAAAGTAGGAAGTCAGAAGCACAGGGAGAAGTCTTAAATAATGACAATTTAGTTTTAGGAAGTACTTGAGTTTGGTAGTGATCCATTGTGTGATGCAACTCTGGAGAGGAATTTCACATTTCTTGGGAGGTGGCGGGGGGTGGGGGGAAGGACAAAACTCTGATTTTCCAAGGAAACTTTAAGAAAAATGAAAAAAATTAAAGGGACTGGGACTGATCCTTAGAAGAGTCACTAGCCCTCTATAGATTAAGCGTTTATGCTGAGGGCAAAGACCAAACTATTCCTGAGGAAAACGCAACTGCTTCATCTCTTGTAATACTGGAAGTATTTGGATACTGTAAAATATTCTACGTATACTTCAAACAATGCACTTGTAGACTGCCTCTTTTACTGGATCAGGCAGCAGGCACAAAATTCATGAAAGAGGAAATTTAGAACATAAAACACACACAGACATGGCGACTTATAAATGAAATTCATAGTACAGCAAGGCATTCTAGCTACACAAAAACATCATTACATAATACTTCCAAGCTCGGGTTGAAAAGTGTAGATAAAATTATGGATTAAACCTCAGCCTCTGAGAGACCATGGAAACAATCCACGTTGTTTCAGATTCCCATGTGGCAAAGGTTGGGACTGGTGGAATATGCTCAGGGTCAATGGGATAATTAATTTGAACGTGCTCTCAGCTGTAGAATCCACAGGAAAAGAAAACCTTGACTAATTCATTTCCTTATAATCAGCTAACATTTACTGAATATTTCATATTTTCTAGGCACTGTGTTAAGTATGATGAAGATCTCAGAAAAATTTATTTATGCCTCCAGTGTAAGACATGACATTCCTCAGACAGTAACGGGCACACTCCCGATTTTTTTTTTTTTTTTTGATTTGTCTTTCAACAGCAATACAGATAAGTTCTTAAAAAGGGACTTAGAATTTTCTTGCATTTTTCCAAAGTGCAGAGCTAAGTGCCGTATCAAGCTATGCGTTAAACACTCAAAATAAAATTTAAATAAAACACTCATTAACTTTGCAGAAATGGCAGGTAATGCCAAGATTGTAGGCCTATGACTATGCAGCCCCAGTTTTTATTACATGGGAGAGTTTTATGCATGTCTAGGTAAGAATTCAATAGACTTCTTGGATCAGTCAACAACAATCTGATTTTTTTTTAAGATTTTATTTTTTTGAGAGAGTGAAAGAGAGAAGGGGGGAGTGAGGGAGAGAGAGAGAACACGAGCAAGGGGAGGGGGAGAGGGAGAAGCAGGGAGCCCCATGCGGGACTCCATCCCAGGACCCTGGGATCATGACCTGACCTGAAGGCAGATGCTTCACTGACTGAGACACCCAGGTGCCCCTGATTTTTTTGGACAGTAAAATAGCTCTTCCTAATCCAGTCTTTAATTTTTATTTCAAATAAACATGATGTTTAATTCTACAGGAAGAGATCGACAGGCCCAGAACAAGCATGATTATGACCAGTCTGAAATGATCCCCCCTGGCAACACAGGAAGCTTTGGCAGACATTCTTCTCATCACTGTCTTTCTTGTGATGGCAGATTGGGTGGAACTGAAAGTTCTGAAACGTGCATTTGTTAAGGACTCCATCCAGTCCTCATCTTGTATTTAGCTCTATCAATGTCCACATAGCAAAGACCCTCCTTTGGAGATCGGACTTTTGGCTGGAACCCTCCACTAAATGTCAGCAATTAAGATTCTTGCCTCAATACCCACCCCCCCGCTCCGCCTTGGCAAAGGATCCCAATGGCCCTGACCCCAAAATTGAGTCCTCTATAAAAAGAGGACCAAGGAGTCAAGGGACTTTTCTCCAAATGCATGTAAACAGAATTTTACTGAACAGTGCTAGGACAGAGATTTTTTTTTTTTCTGACTAGAAAATGAAAATGCTAATGTGATATTCTTTTTCAAAAGCTTTTTGTTCAGAGAGGAAGCGTGGTCTAGTAAGAGGGCACTGTGGTGGTCCACTGTGATTCGCAGCTCCACCCCGTCCGTTAACCAGGGTAGCGGTGTCACCCTGAACCAGATACTCGATCTCAGTGACGTCATTGGTGGAACAGGGTCAATCCTGTCTCACCATCTGTAAGAGTACCGGAAGCTCTTTTAGGGTTCCTCAGAGCTTTCTGTGCTGTAACGTCAGCAGAAAAAGAAGAATCAAAATGAGGGGCATCAGCGTAAGTGGGTGGCTATTTGGTTTTGTTACATAATATATGCAGACTGCTCCTTTCAGCCAAGATGGAGTAATGAGAACCAGATTTACCCGACTGCCTGTAACCACCAGAATAGACAGAACTATGTTTCTGAAAGATATTAGACATCAGGTGACAGGTAGTGAATGCTGTGAAAGGGGAAACGAATGATATGAGCCCTCCGACTCCTCAAGCTTGTCGCCATGCGTTTCCAGGCAGTCACTCCATGTGCAGAACTAGCTGGAGCCTGGTGGACCCCACAGTTAAGGTAGGTGAGTGAGTCTAGAAGGACCAAGGCAGCCAGTAATCGCAGGACAGTGCTGGGGAGGACAGAGTTGCCCAGATTTGCATGCAATGCCCCTTGAGAAAGTAGCTGAGTAATGATCAGGGCATGCAAGTAAAAGAACCGAACTGAGACCGTGGGGGGAAAAACCATCCAAATGGATGAGAGGCAACAGTGCCTGGTGTTCACACAGGTCAGGAATAGCACCTGTTCCCACCATCCAGATGGGAAAACACAGTATTCATGGTGGATTACTCAGGAGAATCCTAACCTCCATATTGGAGAAGAAGGAGCCATAAGCTGATAACTGCTCTGATCCCACCTAACAAGTCTTAAAAGCAAAACCCAAAAGGCTCAAACTGTTTCTGAGTAATTTAACAACACTGCAGAACAAAGCTCAAGAATAGCGGTATATAAAAGTACCCAGCACTCAAGGTAAAGTTCACAATGTCTGATGGCCAATAAAAAATTAGTAGGTATGAAATGATGAAGGAAAATATCACATATAATGAAAAAAAAATCAATCAAAATCGACCCAAAGCTGACACAGATATTAGAGGTGGCAACCAAAGATATTACAAGTTACTATATATAATACATTCCACAGGCTCGAAAACTTAAGAAATGGAATATATAAAAATAACAAACAAAAACCAGACTAAACTTCTAGATATGAAATGTTCGAGATGAAAAATAGCCAGATGGGGTTAACGGCTGATTGAAATCCCCATGGCACATCATAATCAAATTACTCAAAACTGGTGATAAAGAGAAAATCTTCAGAGCAGCCAGATTTAAAAAAAATAAAAAAGACAGGGGTGCCTGGGAGGCTCAGTCAGTTAAGCAACTGACCCTTGATTTCAACTCAGGTCATGATCTCAGGGTCGTGAGATCGGGCTCTGTCCTGGGTGTGGAGTGTGCTTAAGAGTCTCTCTCTCCCTTTGTCCACTTCCCCCTCTCCCTGAAAAAAAATATAATAAAAGAGATATATTATTTACAGAGACAAAGGATAGAACTATTCTTGTGGGAAACAATATAAGTAAGACAATGGAATATCATCATTAAAATGGCTGAAGAAGAAAACTTCATCCTAAAATTCTATACCCAGCAAAAATGCCTATCAAAAAACAAAGGTGAAATAAAGATCTTTTCAGATAACACCCAAGCAAAAGAATTCTTTACCAATCTACATGCATTAAAAAAAATTTTACAGGAAGTCCTCTGGGTAGAAGGAAAATAATTCCAGATGGATCTATACAAGGAATAAAGAGCACCAGAAATGGTAAATGTTTCTCTTATTATGTAAAACTCTTTAAAAGATAACTTACCATTTAAAAGAAAATGAACAATAATGCAGTATGGAAAAAGTATAACAACAGCCCAAAGACTGGGAAAAAGGAAATGAAAGAATTTGCGTATGAGGTTCTTCTAATATACCTGAAATGGCATAATATCACTTGTACTGGTATAATATTGTGAACTGTTGGAAATATTTTCTAAAACCCTAAGGCAAACGGTAAAATAACAAAATAACGAGTTACAGCTCAAAACCCTACAAAAGAAAATAAAAAATGTTCTTTTTGTCCAAATTTGGCAAACAAAAAAAAAAAAAAAGAGGAAAAGGGGGACAAAGAACATATGGGGCAAATAGGAAACACAGCAAGATGACAGATTTAGGTATAACTGTATCAATAATTTCAAGGAGTGTTCTTCTCAGCTAAAAGGCAAGATCCAACTACATGCTGCCTACAAGGAATGCACATCAAATATAAAGACAGATAGGTTAAATAAAAGTACAAGGATGGAAAAATGATATGCTATGATGACATTAATCAAAATAAAGCTGAAATAGCTTTAATATTAGACACAGTAATTTCAGAGAAAACATACTACCTGGGAGAAGAAGGGCATTTCGTAATGAGAAGGGGAAGGTGAAGGAGGACATAACAACTCTGAATGTTTATGCACCTACAAACAAAGCCTCAAAAAACAGAAAGCAAAACCTGAGAGCATCACATGAGAAAATGTCAGAGACTTTAATATCTCTTACTCAGTAATGGAGAGAACAAACTGACATAATGCACAGAATGTTTCTTATGTCCAAAGTAAACTCTCCCACAAAGCCTCATCGAGGAGATGGGCTTGCATTGCTTGGTAAGCCTTTCTGTGCATATATTGCTGAAAACCTGAAATAAGCCTCCTGATGCCTCCTGACATAAGCTGACACCATGACTGACTCGGGCTTCCCCTCAGAGACTATGGATGCTGCTCTAGGCAGGAAACTTGAGGCCTAGCTCCTTTGATGACTTTAAAAATCCTCACAACTCGGCCAAATCCCAACTCTTCATGACACTCGGTTGCAGGTCATGAGATGAGGAAGCAGGGCTTGTTTATTTATAAGAATCTTGCCAGCTTTTGTGGTTCCCTGACTTCAGCTGGCCCATGAAATGTCACCGTCCCAGCCACATCAGCTTGGGTCAGGTGTTGCGCGGTGAGTCGCTTGGGAAGCCTGACTTGGCTTGGGAGGTCTGTCTGCTCTGTGGAAGGGTGTTGAGTTCTAGAGCGCTGAGATGACCCTGTGCAGGCAGCTATCCCGTGAGCTCATAACATAACCTCCAGGACAAGGTGGACTGAGGTGCTCATAACACTTGTCATGTTCTTTCTCGTGGCCTGTGGTCCCCAGGGTCCTCAGGGCCCCCAGGCCCCCTGTGTGTGCGGTGCCCTGAAGGCAGTTGGGAGACCTACCCGAGGGGGGACGGCCTGCAGAGCAGTGATGTAATTCTCCAGAGCCAGGCGGCGGCGGTCATTGAGCATGGCTTCCACTCGGGCCATGTGCGTCTCCACCAGTTGCTGCCTCTCATTGGCTGCTTCCTGCTCCAGAGACTCCACCTTCTCCTGGAAGTGCTGCCGTTGCAAACACACGCACACGTCAGTCGGGGACGGAGCACGCAGGACAGGGCAGCAAATCCAAGTGTTTCCAGAGGGGCATCGTATTTCATTTCACCCAAAGATTTATGGTCATTCCCACATTTTGACTAATTCAGTACGTTTTATGGGCTTCCTCCCTTATCCAGTACCCCATCCCCAAACCTGATTTCTCATCGTAAATCGTTATATGGTCCCTGAAGCCAGATTTGACTAACTGTAACATAGGATAAATTTCTATGCTCTTAAGACTCTGAATTCTGTTGCAAATAAAAAAGAAAATTCCTCTTTTACTCAAAGTACTTTAATTTCAGAAAATGACCAGGAGAATCTCACAGCTTCCTGAGGTAGTTTTGAGAGGAGTTCCTGTTAACAAATTCTAATCATGGTGTAATTTTTGTCAAGGGAAGCATCAGCAACAGATTTTGGCCATCAAACTGATATTTGATTGATAAAAAGCAGATGGCAAGTAACAATAGGAGTTTTATGGAAATGGAATTATGACTTGAGCTAATTAAAAGCGAATACAAGGAAAGGTTTAAGAAACTGAATTACTGGACAATGACGAGCAATAGTCCAAATTGATGGGAATACGAATAATCCTCCAGAGATGCTGGAAAATGTGTAAGGCCTGAGTTGCTGGGTGGAGAACTGCCCCGGGTTTTACCTGAATAACTGCTTTCTTGTCGGCTTTAGGCAAGTTCTTTGCTTGTCGTTCTGCCTCTTCCCATTCTCGCATGACCTACAAAATGAGAAAACATTTGAATTTAAAATCATCAGTTCTTTTTTTTCCAACTTATATTTAATGAGAGATTATTTTCTTTCTGAACTTGACATTTTAAACGTTTTAATAAAAAGATCCCTTTCCAGTCCTATCTCAGAACGATTTATTTCACCTCCCACTAAGATGTAAATCATCTATTGTAGCAGTATATTAAATATAAATGCTCATGTTTACTGCAGGAATATGGCCCTTTGAAACACAGTTGGTCTTTTTCTCTTTTCGTCAGAAATGGCTGAAAGTCATTTTGTTTGATGTGCACAAATGTCAACGATTCATAAAAGGTGTGTGTGTGTGTGTGTATTTCTTGAACAAGGATTTCCACCATTAAATTGAGTGCATTAGTTTTAGTCTTCTGTGAAAGCAAGTTATAAAATTTCAAACAGTAAAGCAGGGGAAGGCATGAACATTTTATGTGTGGGCACATGGCACGAACACACTACCAAAAAGAAGTACATGCTGGAGGAAGGAAGAGAAGGCCTCCATTGTCAGAATTCCTCAGAGCCACTGATGGGTAATGAGGCCCTTTTGTTCACCAACCCCTATCATGGACTGCAAAGAATACCTGAAGTATCTCCAGAAATTCCAAGACAGTACACACTATAATGTTCTGGACGTACCATAGCGCATTTTTGGCAAGTAATGCTAATTTAGTAACCAGGCTAATCTGTTTGATAGGGAAAGAAAGCTTCCTCTTCTCGTCCTTGAAGTTCACCCAGGATTACCCTGAGAGAGGTTCATTCATTGACCTGAATGCAAAGAGGAGAGGTCTGCAGCTCTGCATGTTGCTGAAGTATCATTTCAGATACTAGATTCTTAACCACCTACGGCTGCCTTTCCTTTTCAAGTGTACTACTTGCTGTCAGGCAGAGGTTTTTTAAGTGCAACTCATAACTGAGCCAGGTGAAATAAAGGACAGGAAGATCAAGTAAGCAATGTAACAGTCTGCTGACAGATGTGTACTTGCATACTTTGCAGACATACAAAGCATAAAAGAACCTGATTTCTGTACTACAAGAGCCTGTTATTTATAGGTATTTATCCCTAAAGAATTGATTTTTCTGACATCCTTCAAGATAAAAAAAAAAAGAGAGAGAGAGACTTGGATAAAAAACTACCGATAGAGAATTTCTATGAGATAACACATCAAATCACTGTGTGGGTTTTATTTAGGTATTCTATTATGTAGCATTAATTTGCTGTATATGATACAAGACTAGCTTCCTTGTGTTGTTTTTAGGAAATTATGGAGAAAATAGAATGGAGTGAATTTTCTACTATACTTGAAGAACATGTAAAAAAATAACCTAAAAAGGTCACAACAAAATTAGAACAAATGCCCCACTGCTATGAGTAAGAACAGAATACAAAAGAAAAGAAACATATTGTCCTGGATGCTTCGGAGTCTCTAAGAGTTAATAAAGGGCACCTATAGGGAGGGGGCTACCGAAGACTACCTTTGCTTTATGGATGAGATAAGGCTTGTAGCTTGCAATAAAAATATTTCAATTTCCTGCTTTGAGAATGTTCACAGTGGCAGTACTCTACCATGAACTCTTCAGGCAAGGAATCTCAAAATTAGTTTGAGAGAGAAGCCAAATGTCTTATTGGAATGTGAAAACTGATTTCCTGCATATCTTTACATTTTTACTATCCCACCTTGCACATTCAGAACCTGGCCTGTAAACTTTGAGCTGGGGAAATACATGGAATAATTAAAGAGATTTATCTGGCTAATAAATTGAAAATAAACATTATTATAATAAAATGAAATCAAATTTGATTTTCAGAGCAATGTAACAATATCCTATACCCTCACAAATAAAACAATTCACTGATACCATCACCCGAGGCCTATGTAATGCAAGAGAAACACACACCGTAGGCTCAACATCTCTCTGAACAATGGCTACCACTGAGGTGTCCCAATACTAGGTAACATTACTGCAGATCTGCTACGTAGCAGACTCTGTATTGAGTGCTTAATAAAATCTGTGGGATTAGTTATGGTGATCTCCATTTTATGGACCAGATTAAGTCACCTACTCAAGGTCATGGAGGAAAAAAAAACCGGAGAAGTATATAAACCAAGATCTTTGTGGCTCTAAGGACCATGTTTTTATCCTCTGTGGCCCAATTTGCCATTATAAAATATAAAAATTACATATATATTATATATATATGTGATTTATATAAATTATATTCTTATATAGCTATATAATTATATAAATATATCTAGTTATATATAATATATACATTTATATATATATAAAATTGTTCAATGGCAAATTCAGTAGGTGAGCTAAGTTTCCTTGTATTCAGTGACAGGAAAGGGACTATTCCTAAGATAGCGATGCTTATCTTAAAAATAATAAATTCAGAGAAAGGTCAAATTTCATTTTGAAGAATTTCATTTTAAGGATATATTAAAACCGCTAAGTCCATAAGTAATATGTATAATTATTATAGGATATATAAATATATAAAAACATTTATAGACTATTCAGAATCTTCTATTTGCTAGACACTATTCAGAACATATGGCAACAGAAATCTACAAGTGTAGTTACGACGCCCAAATACCAAAATCCCCCAAATACCAACCCCCCCAAATCTCTGTATTCACAAGAAAACAAACAGTAACAAAAATTACAATAAAAATAAATTAAAATTCTCAGGTTGCTCCATATATTCTTGTAAAGCAATTTCCCACTGAATGGAACAAATATCAGTATCATCAGATTTATGGCTCTTCAAAGACTTGGCTGTTTCATGTAGAGAAAATGACAACTAATACACAGAGATCTGAGAGGCAGGCAGGCAAGTTCAAAAGCAAACAGTCCTCAGAACTCAGTACCACAGATTATGAAGATAAATGTTAATCACAGGCGTCTCTCTTTCCTGTGACCACTGGAACGAGCAGACAGCATTCTCTGCTCTAGGATCACATCTCTTAAGTTAGGTCAGATATAGTTAATAACTAAAAGATGAAGAAATTCCATAAAGATTTATATGATTAAATAGACGTGCTAAACTAAAACTAAGTTACTATTCCAGGAAAGATCTAGAATATCTGAAACTGACATGTATATAAAAAAATCTCTAATAAGTTACTTGGCACTGGAGACGCCAAGGGGAGCTTTCAGTGTTTATCTTTTTTATTATTCTTTTTTTGGACTTCATTGCCCCTGAAATGGAATTTGAGGCCAGTGAGAAGGCTCTGAAAGCTTCAGAAGCAAACAGTGAGATAGGATTTAAGTTTAAAAGATGCCATTTCGGAGGCAATAAATATGACTCAACTGCTTTCTTAACAGTGTTTTTCCTAATGAAAAACTCTGTTTTTCTCACTATTCCACTCTACCTAGCTTCCTAGTTCAACTTGCTTTTAGGTTCTCATCATGGCCAACAACTGCAATTGTGCCTTATATTCCAGAGCCAAAGTATTTTAACTCTTTTTCCCCTCCCTTGTTATTATTCCAAAATAAATCCAAGCATTATGGTCACTCATCTTAAAAAAAAAAAACAAGTAATCGTGTTGTGTCTTTCTAGATACATTAAGCAGTTGTTTTAAAATACAGATTTTATTAAAATAGGTAAATAAAATATAGGTTTTCTTATATTCAAGTATAGTGAGGTCAACAGATCAGGAGACAGATGCCATTTAAAAGATTATTACACACAGTTCCCAAGAGGAGACACCATGCAATGCCACTGAGGGAAGGAAGGCGGAGAAGCACCAGGGTGGGTCAGGAGGCAGAGGAAGTGACGGGAAAATGTAGCCAGGAGTCTGGGGTTTCCTCGGGAAGGAGTGGGCGAGTCAGGGTAAGCAGGTGAAACAGGCTTAGATTTGGCTAGTTTGAACAATTTTGGTATAGGGGTATAGAGGCTGTCCCTAGATGTCTGGTGCCTAGCCTTAAAGTGGGCAGGTAGAGAGTGGATCAGAGTGTAAGAGCAAGATGAAGGTATCCGGGGGAAATGGGCTTTGGAGAGGCTGGTTTGATTATGAAAGGTGTGCCCGAAGGCTAGTCATTTGCTACCTCTAGGAATTGGCTAACCCTGGGAGGGGCAGTCTCCCTAGAGTTAGTAAGGCCTCAAATGTCAAAACACCAGAAAATACAGAAAATTAAAGCCCATGATTAATGCAGTCTTCTAAAGACTTCCTGTGACCTTAGAAAATACATGGCAGACTCATCCATGAATCCTATTTAATGTCTATTATGAAAGCTTCTAAGTATTTGTGCTAAATATTGCCAAAATTAGTGATACCTTCTGATATTTACTACAGAATATTAACACCAAAAAAGGGAACGGTTGACTTTGACCTGAGAGATTTCCTCGTTCACTCATTTATGTTTCCTTAAATCTGACTTTCCCTATCCTATTGTTGTTTTTTTTTTTTTTCATTCTGAATTGTAGGCTTCAAGTTAGGCAGTAATTGACAAGGAAGTGCTGATATATATTTGTTGAATGAATGATGAATGAATGAATGAATGAATGAGTAATCTGAGAAAGGGCTAAAATTAATATTTATCTCTAATAAATACAATATCCAGCAACCGGTATGACATATCAGAAACTGTAATTGATATTATTAGATATAAATTAGTCAGGTTTTAAAAAAATTTTTCAATTTGTTTCATAAAGAATCTGCTAAAAAACAAGCAAATAAGCCAGGGTTTGCCAAACAATGTAGTGAGAAGAGCACTGCACCAAGAGCAAGAAAGCTTCTAGTTCCAAATGCCATCTCGTGTCTCTTATATTGCTTTGTTCTAGAGTGGGAAGCCACAGTCTTGAACCACTGTTGCGTTACTGATCATTTATGAAACAAGATGGCAAAAGATCATTAAGGTTCACATTGCTTTTAAGTTCCTATGGCCCTATGAATTAGCTTTGCAAGAAGTGTGAGGTTCAAAGTTATAATACTTTGGCATCTAATAAAAAAATATTCATCTTTACTACAGATCATTTTAAGGGATTTTAATTTACAACAGCATGGTTACAGGGCAAAGCATACACAAAGTAATAAAACCAGAGAGAATGCTGCAGACATAATTTAATCTGTGCTTATGAAATCCTGCTATACTTAGTGTGACTGAATCTCTCCTAGGTGGCACGCTCAAGGAGGATTCTAAAAACCCGAAACTGGTACCCTTAGAGCAAACATTAAAAACTAAGACTTTATGTCTTTAAAGATCTGGCTAAAATTACAGACCCCTCCTGCCCCTAGGCATTCATCAGCCACAGAGCCCCCAGGGAGACTCCAAGGCAGAGGCCAAGTTCAGATTTCCCCTTTATTGTAAACTGAAGGACAGAAAAGTCACTTTACCTGGGACATTCGCTCACGGTGCTTGGCCTCCAGCCTCTCTTTGGCTTTCTGGAAATGGGCATGTTCGTTCTCATCTCCAGGTGTCTCAAGATACTTGTCGACGGCGTCAGGGGTGCTGGCTGCTGTGGTAGGAACTAGAAAGTAGAAAGAAGAAGGCTTGAGAAGAGAAACAGAAGGTCCAATCATTTCAAAGAAAGCCATATTTTCCGTTTACTACAGAACAAAGAATTTAGTAGAGAAGCACATACAAGAAGTTAATGCTGTTGAAGAGAACACTGTGAGACATTTCCCAGCACAGTACAAATGTTTCACCCCTTTCAGTATAGGGTGAAGGAAAATCTATAAAACAGCCCATTCTGCGATTATAGTGGTACATTTACAATTCTTTGCAAAACAGGCATGCACAGAGCAAAACCAGGCGGTGTTTAATACAGACGTTTTGTCCCAGATCCCTACGTTTGCTAAATTAACTTTTGTAATGCACTTCAAAGTAAAATACGTTATCAATATCGCACCTTATGATTCCTACAGACACCAAAGAAATCTCAAAATCAGTGTACTGCAGGAATAACCACACCACAGAGTAAAGGTAAATTCTACGCCACGCATTTCCGATAGCTTGATTTCAAAGCTATCTCTTGTGGCAGTGTTTGAAACACTATCCCAAACCCCGTAAACATCAATAAATGCATTTCTGAAAATCACAAAAGGGACCTTTCTGCCTTCACAAAATTTGACAACAGTCAGCCAATTCATTATACTAGCTGTCAAAAAGGATGTGATTTCTATTTTGAATTCAACTAAAACTGCTAAGCAATGCGACTGACTTGCAAAATATACTGCTAAATTACGTGGAAACATAAATATCCATAAAATTGAAGAGTGTACTATAAAACAAAAATATTTTAACTCATAAGCCGAGTGGATTGTAATGCCCTACAGAAGCAGTTTTCCAAAAGATTAGTAATGTTAGTGGGAATTCAGAGCATTTGTGAGCTTACAAGAAAAAAAAAAAGGAAAAAAAGATTTTGATTTAAAGAATAGAATATGTTCAACCAAAACAGTGAAATTAGGTGTTTTCACTATGCTTTCAGGTCAAATCAACTTAAGTATTTTATTCAAAAGATTACTCAAATATCACCAATGTTCTGAGTATTTACCTTCACTGATTTTTATCTAATTATTGACTACCATCTTTGAGATATGATATCCCAGAGAACTTAAATGAGAAGTATTTGTGGCTAAATCATTTTGAAACAAAATTCTTTTTTAATTTAATTTTATTTATTTGCCAGAGAGAGAGAGCAAGCACAAGCAGGGGGAGGGGCAAAGGGAGAGGGAGAAGCAGACTCCCCGCTGAGCAAGGAGCCTGATGCGGGACTCGATCCTAGGACCCTGGGATGCCTAACTAAGCCACCCAGGCACCCCTTGAAAAGAAATTCTAAGATAAATGTCTCTTATACATGCTTTGAGAAAAAAACCCTGGAATCTTCACAGTCCAAAGGCTTCAAGATTTCAACCAAAACCAGATGCTTTCTTGTTGCATTTTAATTTTAAAGTGAAACATTTGCTCAGAATTCTTCCCTTCTTCTTTCGTCACTGTGTAATAATAATTTTTTTAAAAATAAGAGTAGTGTAGGTATCCACACAGAGGGTGCTTTCAAGCGGAAGGAAGGAGATGGGGCGTATGCCTGGGGTTATTTTTCAAAATACTTGTGTGTTCAGCCCTCTGCCTCCACCAGGGGATTGTGAGTCCACAGGTGTGGGACTGGCACAGGGCACTACAGATTAAAAAGCATCTGCCCCCATCTTCCGTGTGGTAGATGAGGTAGATGAGGGAGCAGTGAAAGGGGAAAAGGAGAATAAGCTTTGCAACGAGGCACACCTTGTTTTTAGTCTTTCTTAGACTATCTGTGACCCAGGGCAGGTCACGTGAGTTGCCTGTGCCCGTTTCCTCATCTCTCAGCCAGCATCCTCGGTGCACGGGGAAAACGAGAGGCCACGCCACGCATTACGGTGGTATACACGTCCTTAGTGCTCTTCCCTCTCCCTTTGCTTATCACACGTCATTCAAATCTTAGAGCTTATGCAAACCATAGAAAAAATGAGCTACTCTTATTTCGCATTCAGTGAAAATGAATTACACACAGGACCATGAGGTACCACCTACAGGAAAAAGAATATATATTTTTCTAAAAGATCTTCGGTATAACACCTATAAAAGGCCCACAAATGATTGAAAAGGAGTCCTGGATTTTTAAGACTGAGAAGTAATTTTCAACTTAAAATCTTTTTTTTTTTTAAAAAGAAAATCACAGGCAAGTGTTTTTCTGCATAAATTTAAGCAAATCAATATGCAAGTATATTTAACTTCATCAATGTTCCCCACTTGAAATGGAAGTGATGTTTAGCATTTTAAATTTGTTTCCTGTGGCTTTAATTGTTTTTTCATCTTTGCGGGTAGAGCTTAAACACGAACACGTTAAAGTTCTTTTGGCACAGTACAATCTGGCAGGATGACAGAACTAGGCAGACCATATTTTCCATTTTGAATAAATGAAAATGTATGAATGTTTGGGGTTCTTTTCACTGATCAAGATAGCTGGCTGGCTGTTAAGTGTTATAAGCATAACACAGCACCCTCTTTTAAAACTGGAATTACAGAAGTTACTATGTAAGTAGGAAAGTTCTCCACCCAACTTTTACGGCTGGCAAATTGTATGGTTTTCTCCAATTCTTACGATTTGCAAACACTGTCTACTGTTTTATGGAAAGGCGATAAACGCTGAAATCTGAGTCAGTAGAATCTCATTAACTTATGTTAAAATGTAGCTTTGTAATATTAGGAATAAAAGAATATTAGAGAAATGAGCATGCAAGGTGTATTTAATAGGATTAAGAATATTTCAAGTATTAAACCTTCTTTTTAGGCACGTGGAAATAAATACAAATACTGTATTATTGATTTATTCCATTTAATCCAATATTTCTCTTTGAGTAAATCCTTGTAAGCGGCCCTTGTTATTGCCTCTCGCTGAAGACTTTAAAGGAAGCTGTCTTTCTTTTAATCTTTAATTCAAGCATTTTAGCCATTCACACTAACGCTCCATCTCAATTAGCCTAAGTGAAATTCTCCTGTATTCCTACCAAGCGGCAAACCAGATCACTGTCCAGTCAAGGACAGAAGAATGATGGTACATCTTGATATCTGAAAATGAATTTAGTATTTCATTATCACTACCCTGCAGCTGGTAGGAGGAAGGGGAGAACATTTTAAGGAGGAGTTTGCACAGAGAGCTCGGCTTCTGCTTCTCTAATATCCCCACATCCCAAAGACATGATCACACCAGGAACAGCTGTTGGTTTGTGATAAAGTCCGGGGTAGGCCAGACGGATGATAACGAGGACAGGGGGCAGGGGCAGGAAACCTGTGCCCTTTCGAGGTGCTTCCTTTGGGAAGAGAGTGGCTCAAGGAATGGACAGGTAATGTTCCAAGGCGCAAAGGAATGGAAGCTGTTTATTGCAGGTCATTTAAAGCACAGGCCATTTTCACAACGGAGAAAGTAGAAACAAACTGGCCTTACGAGGGCTTACTTTGGTTGTGTTTTTTTAAGCTACCATACCGCAGTTAGTTCATCCTGTCCAGAGACCTCTGAGGCTCCTTAGAAACTGTGGTCTCAGCTCACATTTCCAAGTTGGCCAAAGAGTAACAGCCTGCACTGATTAGCCTCTATTGCATGAAGCACTTTCCACGTGTCCTCACTTAATATGTGGGGGGGAGGAAAAATTATCCCATTACGTTTATTGTGCATTTAACCTAATTCCTCAGATCTCTGACCCACAAATACGTCTGAATTTAGGATTAGGTAAACTATGAAAAGGCTTATAAAGTTAATATTTAGAGCAGAAAAGGGGTAATCCATCGATATGTCCAGGGCACCGGAAAGTATTTGCTTTTGTTAATGAACAACATGAACTGGCAAAAAACATGCTTCGCTATGATATCTGTCGAACTATTTTCCACCCAACAGCTGTTCCTGCCCTGAATGCTATCTTGCAAATGACCTCAACCCAATGTTTCAGCAGAAGTAGGGTTATGAGACAGGGGTCATGTGGGAGAGATCCCACAGAGCGCGAAGCTGGATGATCTTTTAGCCTTTGGCCCCTGCTCAGATGGGCTCATCTGTGCCTTCTGCAAGCAAGCCCGCTGGATATATTCCCCTTTCGCAGAAAACTAGACTAAACATTCAGGGTTAAACACCTTTAGCTCTGGGTTTTAACCTCTAGCTGCCACATCTGAGCAGCCTGCCATCATCATATGCGTGGGCTTTTAACTTTTCAAACGACCTTCATATTGATTTTCTTGGTCTCATTAACAGCCTGGTAAAATATGGTAGGATATACCTTTCAATATCAAGAATGAATGGGTATCTATATGTAATACCAAGCAAAAACAAATGCTACAGAAAAGCAGTTCCAGCTCACAGCACATTACTGCCTCAAGGTGAACACTCTGGTTCCAAAAATTCAGTGCATTCTAGATGACTAATACTTTCCATAGAAACTTTATCCTTGCTTTTTTTTGGGGGGGGGGCAACCCTGGGCGGTCAGGGCTATCTGAAAAGCTGAGACAGCAGCTCGGATGTAGACCATGCCACCTTGAGTGTGTTTGTTCATTCCTTTATTCCTCTGTTTAACAAATATTACCACCCATACCGAATGTGAGACACACGGGAAAAACCAATGAGCAAAACAAAGACCGCTGTTCTTAGGGAATTATATTCTAGTGAGAGAAACAATCACCTCAAAAAAAAAAAAAAAACCCCAGATAAAAATAAGTCACATTGTTAGAATGTGATCTGTATTATGGAGAAAAAGAAAACTAGAACAGGGCTGGGAAGAGTTAGGGGTGCGGGAAAGGGAGCTGGGGTGGGCGAGAGGCCAGGCTGGGTCTAAGTGAGAAGGCGTGTGTAGATAAAGAGCTGAAGCCCCACTTCCCTGTCACCTGCTGGAGGAATGCGGCAGGGAGACAGAGACACTAGCACAAAGGCCCTAAGAGGTGAGTGTGCCTGGAAAATTCTAGAACAAGCAAGGTCAGCGTGGCCAGAGCTGAAGAAGCAAGGGAGAGAGAAGCGCGAGAGGCAGAAAGGAAAGGGGGGGACGGATCAGGTAAGGGCTGTGAGGAGCCAATGCAAGTTGTTTTGAGGAGGGGAAAGATGTGACGGCATGCTTTTGGAGGGTCACTGTCTGCTGAGGGACAAAGCGGAAGAGGGTGAGGGGTCCTCGTGGAAGGCTCCTCCCCCCGGCCCCCCAGACATAAGATGAATCACAGATTGGCTTCTTTCTCTCATTGCAAAGGTAATAAGATACTAAGAGAGAAATTCTTTTCACAGGTGTGTGAGGGTTCATTTTGGTTTTAGTAATTTTGCACCAATGTATGTCACAATACTTCCACTTCACATTGCAATCTCTCTTAGTACCTATCAGAGCTCTCTCTCTCTCTTTTTTTGGTGGATGGAAGGGGTGTGTGTACACATTTTCTTTCAGTTTATTTTATTTATTTATTTATTTTTCATTTTTTTGGGGGGGAGAGTGAGCGAGCCCGTGTGGGGGTTGGGGGGCAAGGGCAGAGGAAGACATAGAATCCTAAGCAGGTTCCACACCCAGCACAGAGCCCCCCCCCAGTGTGGGGCTCGCTCTCACAACCCTGAGATCATGACCTGAGCTGCAATCCTGCAATCCAGAGTCAGATGCTTAACCAACTGGGCCACGCAGGCGCCCCATTGCTTTCAGTTTATTAATGAACCCTGGTGCTGCCCCCAATGTTCCTGTAACAAAATACATCCACCATCAATAGGGACATGATGCCAATGAAACATGTCGCTTCCAGCATGTCCCCTGAGAAAACTTCATTAATTTTTAGGAAAGTTACTTCAAAACAAAGTGAAAACAGGTATTATCTTCAGAATGCAGTGGAAATCATTCCCCTGGCCTCTTTGGAGGACCTCTATATCACAGACATGATCAAATTCAGCCAATAAATCAAAGCTTATGCCACATCTTTAGTTGATTTCAGTTTCGACTGTATCATCACTACACAGTATTCCATTTCATGCCAGGCAGCAACAATATGGAGTCGAAACACTACAGACATGAAAAATTGCCCCTATCATTTTGATATTCGCTTGTTTCCTCAATCTTGAGGAGATACGTAATTTTATAGTCAAGGAGGGCTCAGGATGCAAAAGGAGCTATAACCCCACCTTCAAAGAATAACACTCTGACTATGCAGACCAGGCCATGAGGCAGAAAGGCAGAATGCTTCCACAAACAGAGGCCCGTGAATGGCATTGGGTCGATATACTGTTAGATTCTAACAAGAAAATCTGGTTAGTTTCCTTTCGTCAGGAGAAAGGCAATTTATCTCTACAGCACTGACAAGAGAAGATGAAAGTAAATTAAGACCTATACCAGTCATTGCTTTATCATTGACACTGCTATTTAACACAGAGCCGGCAACAAGGCGACTTGAAACGGCTATGATTTATATTTGAGGTGGCAATGAGGATCATTCGCAGATAGGTGAAATATAAACCTATAAAGAAAGATTTTAGGTGAAAATTCAATCTGGAAACAAGGTGGAGCTTGCAGATGGCCACCCTGACGTTAACGAGAAGAAAAAAAAAAATCTTTCCATTTCTCTAATTCCAAAATAACTAAAATCCCTACCACGCACTGAACTCAAATATTTATCGCACCCACCAAGTCCAGGTGAGAGGAGCCACTTGTAATGTGAAAACAGAGTGTGACCCTTAAATATGGGTCCAGACTCTCTAAAAACAGAAAAGAAAAAAGAACAAAGGCCCCTCTCCCCACACTGCGCCCTTGCTTCAGGCTTTACAGTCAGGGGATCATAGTAGACAGACTGTCAATACGTTGTATGGACATAAGGTAATAAAAATGGAATCTACTCTGTGTTTACTCTAGTTGAGCCACATTTCTTTTTTATGTCTTACGGACACGTCCTGGATGTGGGAATTTTGTCAAATATGTGAAAGGAGCTTGAAAAGAATGAATGCTGGTGTCATTTTTATTAATCTCTCTCTGATTTAGCGCCATGCACCCAAATTTAAGAGCAACTTCGAGTCTGAATCTAAAAACCACAGGTGAGGCAACAGCAGTTGTAACTGACCTTCAGAACCATCCCTCCCTTCTGTTAACTGTTTTCTGTCCAGGTGTTGGGAGCTATTCTCAGCTTCATAAATGGTGGCTCATAAACAGATGACCCGTCAAGAGTTGCTCAACACTCAACAGAGGGGTTCAGAAAGTCAGAATTTGCAATATTATCTACTTTCAAAGAAATTGTAGCAGGAAAAGCCAGATAGAGCTGTTAACCTCTATGGAGGTCTTAAGGATAAAACCAATTTCATTTTGCTCTGGCCTTCCACACCAGTCTTTCCCTACACTTGTATATTTTACTTAATATTGTTACTTAATCCTATCACACACCTGGGTCTCATCTCTCCAATAAAACTGTCAAGTTATTGGAAGCAGGGAACCAGGTCTACTTGGCTGGTGTCCCTCCAAATACCCAGCTTAGCACCAGCACATCCTGAGCTCAGAAGTAATAGCTTTATTAAATCAGAGGTTGACATGCTGGTCTTCTTTTGGTAATTTTTTTTTTTTTTTTTGAGCACAGCTGTATTTATTTGTTTACCTATTGTCTGTAGCTGCTTTCACACTATGATTCCAAGTTGAGTATGTATAACACAGACCATACGGCCCGCAAAACCTAAAATATCGACTCTCTGGTCTTTATGGAAAATTTTCGCCAAAACTTTTATTAAACTATCTACTTACACTTCTTTGGAAATAGCTGAAGAACAGAGCACATATATAAATGAGCATTTTTTATTGTTCTGAGTAAATGAGTTTTTTTTTTTTTTTTAAATGCTGGTTTGCTGAGCAAATCAATTCCTGTCCATTTTAGGGATTTGTCCCTATGATAGCTGGGAGGAAAAAGCCATTTTCATTCTGATCATTCTCGATACCAAAGATGTGGCTTCTCCTAAGTGTCAATCTAACAGATTTTACTGCCACTGATGTGACATGTAATTTAATGCACTCCCACATCTTTATAATGATTTTAATTACTATTAATAATGCTTGGCAGTCTTATAAAAATATCATAGTTCCATTTGTATTCGAGAATGTGCTAATGGGAACTAATATTTGCTATTTCACAATCAGAAGAACAAGTACGGTGTGACTGAGAACAATGGTTCAAGTCTGGCCAAAGACTGAATGCCTGGGTGTTAGAAACAGGATATAACAACCCTGGGGTGAAGGTGGCACCTTCCACTCAAAGGCTGCACAGTGAGTTTGCAAATTATGAGCCTCTTGACCAGCGGCCTTGGAACTTGGGGATGGTGATCTGGCCTGATTTGGTTATGTCCTCATTATTCTGATATTCTCTGGAAGTGTATTAGTTAGTCTATTCTATCTCGACCATTTGGATACGAGTAAAAAACAGTCCTTTCCCCTTCTGGATCCTGCATGAGGCCAGATCTAACCTTTGCAGAGACCCAAAGGCCATAAACATGATCCCAAGGTACATCCTAGATGCCAAGTGATCTGAGTGGCAAGGCCATGTGGCATCACTACAGATGGCCGTTCTCTAGCATAATGCTGGGATTCTGTGAAACAGACAGAGGACGAGGGTGGTGCCTGGGGGAACCATGTACTTCCAACCCAGGGGTTTGCTGGTTTAGTCTCTGTTTCCCCAGTAGTGCTCACATTACAGCAGAAAGACTATGAGGCCTCTAACTACCCTACAGTCGGCATAGCAATTTCTACCTTACCTTGTACACATTGAGAGCTAGGATGGTGGTCTAACAAATTCATTAACATCTGTCAAGAACTACAGGCTTCTGACATTCAACACATCCACAGGCCCTCAAGTTCATGGAGAGTGTGCTTGTTTACACCAGCCTAGTTATATCTTTGAATCAGATGTGGGCTAACCTAGTCTAGATCAGAGGCTCTCAACAGCTGGGGGGCGGGGGGGGGGTGATTTTGCCCCTCCGTGCCTCAGGACACAATTTGGCAAAGTCTGGAGACAGCTGAAGTTATCATAGTTGGGGTGGTATTACTGGCATCTTGTGGGTAGAGACTAGAGAAGATGCTAAACATGCTCCATACACAGGACAGCATCTGCAAGAACGAACCATCTAGTTCCAAACATCAGTGGTGTCAAGGTTGAGAGGCCTTGGTTTAGGTATTGTCTGTGTCACAACTCGCTGCAAGAAGAGAGCCAAAGATGGGTCATTTGTTGTTCTCTTTGGCCAGACCGTTTGGTGCAGTCAGCTGACTAAATTCTGGCATGAAGCTCTGTGTCACATTAAATGCCATTAAGGTGTCAGTTGGTTTGCCTTTTGAGATGCAGTCTGATGGGGAGAATGCTAGGAAAAAAAATCATTCTCTCATATTTGAAACATAAACTAATCCATAAATATTTACATACTAATCTAAGATTAATTGTTGTTCACAAACACAAATGGGCAGACACCAAATTAATGTCAGAAACAACTCTGGTCTCATCAGATACTTTATTCTCAAACAGGAAAAAGATTTTATAAAGCTTTCAAATCCACAAGTTTATGAGTAAAATGAAAGCTCTTAGCCTCTTATTTCTCTCTTTTTTAAATTTTTTATTGTTATGTTAATCACCATATATTACATCATTAGTTTTTGATGTAGTGTTCCATGATTCATTGTTTGTTCATCTCTCTTTTTTATATGTGGTTTAGATTCTTATCTACAACAACAAAATAAAAAAAAATCAGTGTTCCTTAAAATTGCAATAATTAAAATTGGTTTTTCTGACAAGGATTTAAAATCTAGAAATATGGTTATAATACATTTTTACAGGAAAATGACTGTATTTATAATGTACACCATCACAGATTTTCTCCACATGTGCTATGTTACAGCAGTTTAACTGTGGAGCTTTTTCTAACCCATTTCATATTTATTATTTCACTAGAAGCAACTCAAACTGAGAAACCCATAAAACCAACCACTTTGGTGAAGACAGACCTTCCAGTGAAACCCTAGGTTGGTGAAAGAGCCACCTGCAAGCCCAGCTTGCCAAATCAAATGGGCTTGTTCACCTTCTCGTTGGGCTCATTTCTCTGACTATATTCTGCTATCTGCATTTGACCTCCAGATGATGTGACTTCTTTAATTCAAACGTGTAACTTTGCTATAAATAAGATAGCATTGCTGCACAGGCTATAAATAACTAGAAATTATATGCTTTCTCTAGTCTGTTTGTACTACCACTGAAGAACCCTATACTTGCTGTGATGAATAGTCTCTGTAGGTAGACAAGAAAATAGAGCTGCCAAAATTACTTCACCCTCCTAGGTGTCATGGAAAGGCGTCATGATCCCAAATACACTACAAGTAGTGGGAGAATATTACTGCAAAAGAGAAAATTATGAGATTTTCAAGGTATCTTTGGAAGAGCTGAGGACACAAGAACGTCATGAAAATAAAAAATTTACTTATTTCTTAAAGACTTTATTTGAGAGAGAGCGAGTGTACGCATGTGGGAGCAGAGGGAGAAGGAACACAGAGCCCAATGTGGGGCTTGACCTCACAACACTGAGATCACAACCTCAGCCGAAATCAAGAGTCGGGACACTTAAATCAACTGAGCCGCCCGAGCCCCTCATGAAAATAAATTTATCAAATAATGCTCATTTCCGTTAATTATTAAGAATGGAAAAACATAATTCTTTTACATGTTAAAATGATATAAAATGAATTTTTTTATAAAAGGGGGAAAGATATTTATTGAGGCATGCCATTTTCACTGCATTTAGAAAAAAAGTTTTTAGTTTTCTTCCTCTTTCTGTTATTTTCTGTATTCTTAAAATGCGTTCTGAACTCTAAATGTAATTTTTCTAACCTAAAAAACAGAATCAAATCCTTGGCTGTATGGAGTGCGGTGTATATAGCCACAATATCATTTATGTTTCAAAGCTGGTCCTGCACGTTTGATGGCTCTCATCGCCTCATTTTCTCCTATGTATAAAGGACATGAAGAAAATGCCCACAAAGTGCTCCTGAGAAAAATAAATGATCCATGAAAATGCCTGGTAAATTGCAGCCTGCCACAAAGATCAATATATTATTAATCCTACAGTGTAATACCCAGTTTTCTCTGGTCCTCTGTGTCTACTCACTTGTCATACTTTTGATGTTGTTAGAAAAAAAATGCTTTGTCACGATCACAGCAAATATGTTGATTGTAGTAATAAAACCCCCATCCTTCAAAAGTTATATATAAAGTGAATGAATTTGAATCTTATGGTGGCCATTAAAAAAACTATGGTTGGTGATGAAATTGTTTGTAAATTACATAATTCTCTATTATTTATCTTTTTAAGTTTTATCTTTTAAAGATTTTTCTTAAAAATTTATTTATTTTAAAGATTTTATTTATTTATTTGAGAGAGAGAGAGAGAGAGAGAACAGGAGCAGGGGTACAGGGAGAGGGAGAAGGAGAGGTAGACTCCATGCTGAGCAGGGAGCCCGATGCGGGGCTTGATCCCAGGACCCTGGGATCATGACCCAAGCCGAAAGCAGATGCTTAACTGACTGTGCTACCCAGGCGTCCTTAAAATTTATTTATTTTAGAGAAAGAGAGAGTGTGTGAGCACGTGCACATGCACAGAGGAGCAGAGGTGGAGGGAGAAGGAGAGAAGCATGCTGCTTGCTGAGTGTGGAGCCCAACACGAGGCTCAGTCTCATGACTCATGAGATCATGACCAGAGCCGAAATCAAAAGTCAGATGCTCAGCCAACTGAGCCACCCAGGTGCCACTTATTTATTTATTTTTTTAGAAAGATCGATTCGGAGACCAGGTTTTTTTTTTTTTTTAGGATAATATAAATAAATGCTAATTTTCATTGTATCTGAACTACAACTGAAAATGTATCTCTTTTTCCAACAACCATAAGCTTCAATAGCGTGTGTGTGTGTGTGTGTGTGTGTATCACCCCTGACCTAACAATGCATTAACCTATTTTTGGATATAATCCACATTTTAAAATAAATACTCGTGTGTTTAACACCACATTTTAAAACCAAGCTAGACTGATAATGCCAAGTGGAATCATCACAAAACAAAGACACTCTAAGAATGGTTGATGCAAGATTTCTTTAGATGAATCTTCTTCTACAACCTTATGATAAAAGCCAAAGTCGGGCACTTCTGTCCCAGGAGTGTGCATTCAGGGAGAGGAAGAAGAGGTGGTTAGGAAATCTAGGGGTGCTCTTTCACTTCCTAAGGCTTCACGTGTGTTTTACAACACACAGCTGAAGCCTGTGCATACACATTAGTTCATGGAGTTAGTACAATGCACGCATATTATGTATTTTTCTGGGATACGAGTCACTTATACATATGTGGCCTCTCGTTAAACTGTGGCATCTTGACAGCTTTAGGAAATAAAACAGTGATGCAACTAAAACACAGTAATATTACATATACGATACATAATAGAACCACACTAAATTGAAAAAAAATGATCAGAAATAGAAGTTTAGTCAATGCTCTTAGCCTGGCATCTGAAGTTGTCTGGCAAAACTGGACATAATTACAAAGCAAAGCAATGGAAATAAACATTTTATTGAAAGACAGGTGATGGAGACACACAAAACCATGCAAAGAAGGTGACGATGCTGGAGTTATAATCCAGCCGTGCACTGTACTACGTCCTCCCCCCAAGCCCCCTCCAGTGAATGACAACATACGTTTAACAGCATCTTGGGGAAGAGGTTCCTGGGTGGTCTTGAGTAAACTTTGGGACACTATGGAGAAAATAAGAGAACATAACTAAAAACAAAAACAGAAACATGGGAATGATGGTTGAAACTTACATGATTCCACTGACCAAAGGGAAAAACAAAAACAAAAACACTGAATGAAAAACAAAACTAAACAAATACCCTGAGGCTGGGCCCCAGCAGGGAACCAAAGTAAACATAAACATAAAAGATCTATTTCCACAGTAATACCTTAGAGTGCTGGGTATTTGGTCTTCAATAGCACTTCCAAGTAACCTGCTGAGGATTTCCTTCTCCCATTCTCCCTCCTTAGTGCCAAGCATAGTCAATTCCCAAGGATCCACTCCGATCACCCATTCATGGGGCACCTCCAGCTCGTAGCTCGGGCCACGTGTTGAGTTTTACTGTCCACTGAGATCTGCCCACCCTTCTGACCTTCAGCCTCCTGCGTTTGCTTTCTTGATAAATTATTCTATAACCTGCCTCCCCTTTCTGAAACTAAATATGGACTGCCTGGCTGATCCATTACACCTTTGTTGGGAGTCTCTACCTTTGGTAAATCTCTCAGCAAAAGGCGTGCCATCCAGGGCACCTTCTGACCTGTGGTGCCCACAGCTCGCTCCCAGCCTGAGTCAAATCAGACTGATGAAGTGGAGAGGGTGTGCGTACGAGCAGTAGCAGTGTTTTGGGGAGCGGGGGAATAATTTCTAACTCGAGGCAAACTCCTCACTGCCGATAATTCTTAAACACCCTCTTTCTTATTGCGTGTGCATGCGTGCGTGCACACGCACACACAATTTATACTCCAAAAAATAAATCCACCTCAGGGAAATGGAGAAAAAAAGTTGGAAATCGGCCAAGAAATCTCCCTCAGCAGCTAAGCCACTTAGAATCTCTGTAACAAAAGTCCTTTGTTCAAGAGGCTCCAGGCAACAGAATCCCCCATTGTGTTCCATGTTACCTGACCTAATTAACTTCTTTGAAACAGGAGTCTTTTGAGCTAGAAGCTACCATCATCCAATGGGAGCCAGAAAAGAAGCCCTTGGGGTTACCAATTCCTACACCTGTTCTCACACATGATAGAAGTGGAGTCATCCCTCACCCAGGAGACCAACAGGAACTGTTCCATTAGATTCCACTTAGATACTGGGCTTCACAATAGAAGGTCTTAATGGGTGCAGGTCCTTTTGTTGTTTAGTGTAAGCCCATGATCACAGCGGAAAACAATTTATATAATCCTTAGGAATCCCAGGCAGGAAATGGTAGCTGTCACCCTCACAAGAGCAAGGGAGAAAAGGCAGGAGTCTCTCAAAAAGGAAATGCACAACTACAAACACATACGTACTGAATTTAATCTTTAATTTCTCAAGCTGAGTAATTATTTCTTGAATAGTTCAAATCTCCTACTCATGAACAACAGTAAATAAATAAAATTGGGACTTTCACATGGAAGGCTGTTGACAAGAAGAGAAGTCCCCTATGTCTGGTTTACTACCTCCTGAGTGCTACCTCTGTGGAAAAAGTTTCATCTTACTTTTGAGTCACTGTCACTTTATGTATTTATTCCCCAGCGTTATGAAGAGCTGAAAGTTCGAGAGAAAAGGCTTTGAAAATTATACTCCCAAGTCTCTTGTCATTCAGGGTTTCTAACGTTAAGTGAAGACGATTCTTCTGTTTCCAAGAGAAGACACGAAAAATCAATATTGCAACCGGCCCAGTGAGAGCTCAGAGGCCACTGGGGCCTTTCTATCCTCCGGCATTTGAAGTGCATATGCTCAATTCAATCACATTCTCTGGCGCCACCATCAAAGTCACATGTTACAAAACAACGTAAAGGTTATTACTCATCACAACAATCCGCCTTGCCAGGGCAACGGAAGCGGCATCAGCCAGGCTTCTGGTGGGTAAGCCTTGTTTGCACACGTACTGCTCATGCACAGACCCGAATACAAAGGTGCACAGACAAACACACACGTAGACATTTGCAGAAAACAGCTGAGAAGACAAAACAGCGACTCCAGCTTGGCTTCAAGAGAGGCACTCAAGAGAAGTCCCTAGAGCCTGCGAGACGAATGCACCACAGCTAGTAGAAGAGCACATCCAGGGCCATGCTTTATTAGAGAAAGACGGAGATGTGTGCTCAGGGGGGAACGGACGGGAGGAGACGCCGGGCAGTTAGAGAAGTAGACAGAAAACGTGGTTAGTGGTAGCGACAGACCCGTTCCCAAGGACCAGGAAAACCAATCTGTTACAGAGAGCGGAATCAGTGGCGAGAAAGACGAAAGGTGGCCAGGCTTGAGGAAGGTCCACTTACTGACGCTGCCACACACGGCCATGCAGTACTCCTCTGTGTCAAAGTTGTTTCGGTTGCCGCCACATCCGCCGTAAAAGAACGGGGCGCACTTCTCTTCGGTCACATCAAAGTACCAGCGGGAGATCATTGCTCGGCATGGCCCTGTCTCGGCCTGTTCAGAGCACACCTCTAATCAGAGGAGACGTGGGGAACCACATTTAGCATGAAAAGGTACCAGCTCGCGGTTCACGCGCGTATTTACTTTTCTTATGCATCAGTCCTCCCCCGGGGGGTGACATGGGCTGGGATTACTAGGCAGATTCTGCCCAACATTTTAATCACCTACCAGGACTTTGGAATGACCTCTGAAATAGAGGCTGTGCGTGCTCATCTGGTTTAATGAGCGTAGCTTAGTAGAAGTAAAAGGATTCAAGCTGGAGGTCAACGTATCTTTTAGCCGCTTTTAGATTAATAGTAAATGCCCCAAAGTGTCTGCACATCGAAATATTTCTACACTCTAAGAAATAAACTTCTCTTCTAGAATAACCTTAAGTCAGCTTTAAAGGTAAAAGGATTGTGTCTGCTTCTGATGTAAAAAACGTACCCTCTCACAAACATCTGATTGTTTTCCTTCATGAAGGGCAGCCTTGCCTCAGAGTATAAAATAATTACATGTATTTTGAATTTAATCCAGTTTGCGGAGAACCAGCCTGTCCACTGACCATATTTGAAAACATATGTAACATCTGTAAATGTGACTTACAGCTGATTATATTAACTTTAGTTAAATACAATTTTTGATTTTTCATTCATCTGTCCTTTGGGCAATAATGTCACAAACAATAAGACATCGTCAACCAACTCTAATTTGTTAATACATACCGAGTACCATTTTACCTTAAAGCACATCTCACCTGTCAACATACTTTGCCACCCTCCCCAAGATCAGCGCCACGATCACAGATTGATCCAAGTGTCATAACCTCTCTGTTTCCATTTGTAAAGTTATGGTGATTAGAAAAGGAACTCTTCCTCCCATGTGTATTCCATTTTTGTTACAAGTAAAACAATTCTCCCTCTGAGTTTCTGTCTTGCCCTAGCTAGGCTTATAGAGAAACTGTGGATGCCTGAGCCCACACAGATGTCTTGCTTATGAGTTTTCCTATCATACCAAGGAAAAGCGCAAAGCGTTCTTCTCAAAATGCAAAACTCAGAGCTTCCAAATTAGGAATATTCAACAACATTCCTCTGTTCAGTCCTTTAATCATTCACTCAAAGACAAAGATCCACACTGTCCATGTAAATGAGAACTACTGTTTAACCTCCCTGTACCCCACTTATTGCTCTTTCCAATTGAGACTGAGGTGATGGCAAAACCAGGAGCTACCACCACCATGATGACATCGACGGTCAGCACGGAGCTCAGAAGGTGCGTGGCAAATACTGTGCAGGCGAAAAGCCGGTGTGACGGATATCCAAGGTGGTTCTGGCTCTCTTTAGTTGGTTTTCAGATGGACCTATCTGGCTCCAGGAGCATCAGCGCTTAAGGCCACCCATCTCTAATGTCTTCTCATTCAGTACTGCTGCTTTAGAAGTCCATCCTTGCCAAGCCATGATGTATTTTCAGTTTGTTTTCTGCACACAGACCTCTCCTGGACGATGAGAATCTGCCATCCCATTCACACAAGCTCCCCATCCACTTGTGTAAGTTATCTCCCATAAAGTAAAGGACTGGTAGTCGTATTTATAAAGGATAAAATAAGTTTTGGGAGTGGGGGAGAGCCTGATCACCTCTCAGTTACTGACAAAGCAGCTTCTGGGCTGTAGAGCTAAAAGCCACACGCCCCAGAGGTGGGCTCCCTGGAAACCACAGCCATCAGCTGTCTCCACTCCTGGACCTTAACGACTCTCTCTCTCCCAGCTGCAAGAAACACCTTTTCAGGCTCTCTCGTTATTTCCCTCACCAATCTGCACATGTTTATGTGACAGGCTCTTTCTTGTTGCGAAGATGTGGTAATATTCATCATTAATCCCTTCCTCAGGCTGTACTCATTGCAACAAGACTGCCAGGCAACGCATGATGTCTTCTGAGCCTACCCTGTGGGTGAAGTTGGCCCTGGAGTTGCCAGAGGCCGCTGCTAGCAAGAAAGGCACAGGGTGTCACAGGACCATCGGCAACAAAACCCATCGTGCCTCAACAACTCACCGAGGTCCTCATATTTTATACATCTTAGTACCAAGTACGTGTGGTCTTGTACTCGTCTGCTGCAGGCCCCACGTGACCATCACGGCTGTGCAGGGGCAGGAACCTGTCTCTACGGTATCTCCTGTGTACTAAATAAAAGTGAGAGAATTTGGGGTAGGGGGAAAAGTGAAGTCATGGGAAAAAAGAATGCTGATCAAAGGACAGGATCTGTGATAGATATCTGCCTTTGTTGTCACCTCATAATCTCTTCTGATCAAGGCAAAACCTCCCAGGCCGGAACTCAAACGGCATTTTAATATAGTGTCGTTTTCTTATACTGCAAGTGAAACATTTGCATTCCATTCATTTAATTTTTCTTCTGCCTCGTTCAAAAATGGCTATGAAACCCCTTTGTCACACCTAAATTTGCAGAGTCCCAGTCAACCAGAAAAAGCATTCAGGACTCGAAATCCATTCATACGTCAACTAAGTAAATGGAATGAACCACATGATGAGCCCACAATTCTTGCTGGCGTCTCCAGCTGCAAGGGTCTTGGCCCATCAATCCGAAAAGGCAAAGATCGGAGTGACACCACATTTGGGGAGTGTTTTGGTGGCTCTCCTGACATTATCAGGGCTGTTGCACTCTTAACATTGAAGGCCTCACATAGTTTCATGACTCTGGTGTATGTGGACAAGGTGAGACACAGCCATCAATCCCACAGTACTCACACAGAACATGCGACAACGTGGCCAGAGTTGGTATAATAGTGTGTGATAACCTTATGTCAAATAACTAATGTATCGGGCAGTACCCACACGGGAGCCTCCAGAACAGGGGTATGAATGGCTCTCTGTCACTTTGGGACCTCTCAAAGACAAGGACTCTGTCTGGCTGGTTCTGATCTGCTGACGTGGAGGAATGCATTCCAGCTGGCTTGAACCGGAGCAAGCAGGCAGGAGAGAAAGGGTAGTTTGTAATCCCGCCAATCTTCAGCACCGCCGTCCTACCATGGAGCTGACCTCTCCCAACTTTCCTTCTGGCTAGGACTCGAACATCAACTTCCTCAAGTACTAGGGCTCATTTCAGAGGGGACTCAGTGGGAAATTATTTACAATACCATCAACTTATGCAGAGCATTTAGACCTTCTAGGACTGTAATCCCCCTAAAACAGAATCCACTTGAAAATTAAAACTGCAGTTTTTTTTTCTCCACCTTCATTTTCTTCTCAAAATGTAAAATAAGAAGTAAAAAGACTCACATTTTAAAGCCATTCAAATTCCAATCCACCTTCATTTCTATTCAAAGTAAATCTTCCATACCATAATGAAGAAAATTTGCCCAGAATAACAGAAGCAGGGGTCTTTCTCAGAATGCTTAAAGTCAGACAGAAATACTGGCCCAGACTTACATAGACATCTAAGGAACGATGATCTTTGTTTACTCATATTTAATTCTTAAACTTCTAAGATCACAAATAGGTTTCTCAATCTTCATCTAGCTGAATTCTGCTGGCAGGGAAGGCTTAATCTCTTCTTTCAGAATAGCTCTATCCACCCTTTAAGACAAGAGACCATTTAATAAACTGGAATACTAGTATACACAAAGCATATGAGCTTATGTGCTTAAAAACCAGCTCTATGCATTTTATATCTTTGTAAGATAGGCCCTTGCCAAGATCTGGGCTGGTTTCAACACTAAATTCCATTTTCTAAAAAATAATAATATACAAATACAATATAGGAGCAAAGCTGGAGCTCCCTACACTATATAAAATGTTTAGGCAGTCCACTGTCCAAAAAATAATGCTTTAACCACAAAAAATTAACTCTAAATAGATGTCAAATTGAAGTAAACTTTATTGTGGACAACCAAACTTAGAAAACTGTATACTTTAAAAAAATGTCAGCATGAAGACAGCCGTGAAAGTGGCAGCTAGGATGAGGGGAAAATCACCACTTTCCAAAGTACAATAAAGATAATGCCTCCTTAAAAAGCAAGATTAATGGGCGCCTGGCTGGCTCAATGAGTAGAGCATGCAACTCCTGATCTCAGGGTCATGAGTTTGAGCCCCACACTGGGTGTGGAGCCTACTTAAAAAAATAATAAGTAATGTAAAAAGTGTTTTAAAAAACAAAAAGCAAAATTAATAGATTAACAAATAATTAGCTTTAAATAAAGCACTAACTAAAGAATAATTTTAGAATAATGTAAAGCTTTTTATTATTCATTTTTAATAATTAAATTTCAATTATTCTGACTACTGGCATATGTGAAAATAAAACCAGTATTGTATGGAATGTGTAAGGTTTAAATTTACAAATTCTGAGAAAGTAATCACCTGAATAATCCTAGAAGGCTCTTTTATAGAAAGCTAGAAATTATATATTCTGATATTGTAAAGAAACAAAAAAAATTATGTAGGAGAATTTCTCCATATGCTGCAAGAATATATGCAGAATTAAAGTTCAGATATAGTACAAATATACCTATTTTCTTTGAGCTAAAAATTACATACCTTGAAACTTTATTTTTTTTTTTAAGTAGTCTCCACGCTCAGCGTGGAGCCTCATGTGGGGCTTGAACTCACAACCCTGAGACCAAGACCTGAGCTGAAATCAAGAGTTGGATGCTTAACTAACTGAGCTACCCAGGCACTCCCATACCTTGAAAATTTAGAGTACAAAGGGCAAATATAAGAAGACAAATGCAATCTGACTTTGTAATAAATCACTTGTTTAATGTTAACAGTAAAATAAAAGCAATGACAGAAATATTAAAATCTACTAAATATGCTTATCTTTAATATTTCCAATAAGTTTTGACTGATCTGCCTAATCATTCAATTAATAATGAATATGGCCAGTTTCAACGCAGTTTATAATAACTACCTTTCAGCCTAAGTAAGTTATTTCTGCAATTCTAAATATTACTATAGGGTGCAACTTTGTGTGCCTAAGTTATTAGAACACATCTTATATTCTGTTGAATAAAGTACACAGATTTGTGTTTAACTCCTAAGTAAAATTTTAAAAAGGCAACATACCAGAAAAACAATGATTGTTTTAAGAGTGTATTTTTTGCTACAATAGATACATGTACTTTTAATTAAAAGGAAATTTTATAATGTGCTTGCAAATATTAGCAAGTAGTCATCAGAAAACCTGTCGAATAGAAAATAATTCTGATCAGGGCAATAAATGACCAGATATTTATTATCTAGTAATCGTTTTTCATGAAATAAAGGCATATACAAATAGGTAAACAAGCTTGGACCAAATGTCTTGTAACAAATCTCACTTAAGCCCCAAATATGGTTTGGACTATGTAAACAAGTGATGGGAACAGCTGTGCGTGGTCATGAAATCACTGACTCAGTAAGAAATGACGGGTGTCAGGGAAGTCTCTAGAAGGCATCTGTAGTTGGCTAGACTGTTAACTGAATTGTGTTGATTCTCTGAGGTTATCTCATACATCTGTCATTCCAATTATACCTGACCCAATTCTCACATCTCCCCATGATGAAAAAGTCTTCATAAAATGCCACCCGAAGGAGATCCACTTGTAAGGATTTAGACTCATGGGTAACTCCCGTGGTGGCGGTGCTGGCCGCATCCACAAAAGGGCACCATTATGACTTTTTCTGATTTCTTTGTTTCCTGTTTGTTATGGGAATAAACTTGTTTTTCACGGAGCTGTGTGGTTAGAGCAACACAGTATTGTAAGAAGCTCCGAACTCTGAATAAGATAAGAAGAGGTCATGTCCTCTGCTGGAAATAAGGCAAAGTGATTTTTCTTAGTGACGGAGAGGCAGGGTATACTGGGAAACTGATTATCTCCGGGGGCGGGGAGTGTGATTTATAATGTTCAATGATTAACATGGTCTAAGTACTCCCGCCATTGGTATTTCAAGATATCACTGGTTGTGGCTCACAAAATTCCTGTATAATCACCTTTTACAGGATAGCAGGAGTTATCTACACTGCACCAATGAGAGGAATTATAAAGGCACAAGTGAAACTAGTCACAATTGCATTTGTAGGAAGATAGTAAGAGTCTTCTAATTTGCTTGGTCTTGAGAGCTGAATTTTTACAAAATTGCTCAGTGGGAAGACACATCAGGGTTCTTTCACACTTGGTGACATTTGATAATATATTAAGAACACCCCCACCATAGATAAGGATGGTTTTCCCTTTCAGTTTCTTATTCCGGGTCTCAATCTCCTACATCTGCAAGGTATGAAGGGCATGCAATGCTACTAGAAACTACCCCTCAAAGTGCAGTCCATGGATCAACAGGGCCAGTATACCTGGGTCTCAGGAGCCATTCCAGAGGTCTTTCTCTGAATCTATGTTTAGCAAGTTGCCTCAGTGGCTTGAATGGACATTACGGTTTAAGAAAGCAGTGTGATAAACCCTTTTATGTGCAGCTGAAATGTCGAAACCAGATATGGAAGATTCAATCACTTTCTGAAACAACCAGAGGGGAAGGATGAGTAAAAAAGAAGCACAGGTTTTTGGCTTATCAAGAGAGGAATACAACATATTTTAGTAGAGGTATTAAGACTCAATTATGCTCTATCTCAAAAACTTAATTTTAAGAGTTAGCCATACATATTTCTTTGACAGTTTCAATACTTGTGCCTTAAATCCAATACCAACATAGTCATTTTCTTACATACATGTCTATGAAAACTTAGACTTCTCAGAAATCTGAATTTAAGTGATAATGTTCTTGTAACATGCCAGAACACCAGAAATAAAGTTATTATTTTTATTTAGAGAAATAAACAAAGAAGCAATGAAGGAGGCTTGAAATTTACTTTCTTTTATCACCAACAAAAAAGGATGCTTCTAGATAATGCCAGTCCTTCGTGGAGGACAATCCTGCTCTTTCATGACCTTTTTGGGGGGGAGACTGGGTGTGTCCACCTTGCCATTTTAGCTGGTCTCTTGTCACAGGACCCCCTACTCAGTGAGGTAAACGGACTGGCGAAAATGGCATGCCTCTGAAAATGACATGATGTCTAAATGAATAATGAATTGTTCTCTCACTTTCTAGATTCTTTTATTATGTTTGATTTTTTTTTAATTGCAAATTCCATGCTGTATAGATATATGCAATTGTTGTGTCTGAGGCATTTGTACATTTTTTGAATAGCAACTGATTTGGGGAAAAACATGAGGAAGACTAGTATTTTTTTTTTTTAAACCGGTTTCTGGACTTGGAAAGAATTATTTTTTATTTTTATAGATTTGGACATAATTGCATTAAAATGCCTTTGGCTGATTATGCCCATTACTAACACTGAGTCTTGAAACATACAGTGTAGGAATGGAACATGAAAAGTACAAGCCATGAGCACCACTAGCCATGTAAAATATCAAGCAAATGAAGTTCAAAAGTATAATTTCCTATGCGGCCATGCAGATCTTTGGGAATATCCTAAACCACTGATTTCTGCACTTTATGGTATGCAAATTATATCAATAAATTTATTAAAAAATAGAAAACTATTTATGTATACACACAATTTTTTATATGGCTCTCATCCTCACTCTGACATTTTAAGCAAACTACCTGACTAGGCTTTCTGAATTGGCACCATCCAGCTACCTGAAAAGAAGTGGTCAATGTCATGCTCGGTCTCTGTCAAAGCGTGTTTCAAACACCTCAACATCAATGGCTATCATGCCATGGGCACCATCAAGAACGGGCTGCCACCTGTCACATCTATGCCCAGTACCAACATGAGTTCTCTCAACGTCGTTAGGAAGGATGCTACATTCTGGTCCAGGAACAGAGGTGTATCTTATTGGCCCTTAGTCGTAATACTGAGGGAAAGGCTTCTTCGAAAGGGAGGAGCCATTATCTCTTTGCCTTGTTCCCAAATACAGACTGGAGCTTTATTTTCATTTTTGGGCAGCACGCTGTTAGGAGGCCTTCAACAAGAGTATGTGAGCACATTTTATGTTCCCAAGTCATGCTCGGTTTTCCCCCAAACCTGGTAAAAGGTTAAATATGAATGATAAGTAAGAATCCTATTAGTGAATCAGAGGACACCTTGTTAAGTGCCACATCCATTACAGACAGGTAACAACGAGATGTCAGAATTAGGCTAAGGTTTGGTTCCTCTACCCTGGAGATCGGTGCAAGCCACTCTGATTTATTTACGACAGTTTTCGAATTCCTTCCTTTTGGTGCTCTATAAACTGGCAAATCTCGATTCTTCTTGAAAATCACTCCTATGCCAAATTCTCATCAATGCCTTCGTTAAAACTGAGGCTGAGCACTCTCCTTCCTCTGTGCTGTCGAAGTGCCTTACCAGCCAGGTCGAAGAGACTTGTGTCTCTCCCCAGGAGGGAGTGTGCAGGAATGGCTGGGAGCAACATGACAGAGCCACCCTAATTCATATCCCTGTGCCCCCAGGAACCAGCGCAATACCCAGAACCTAAGAGTGTCTGGTTGATGTTGGTGGAACATTCAGCAGTAAATCACATGGTGCTGCTCCCAGATTAATGACTACCAGAGAGAGAAGAGAAATAATTTCCTTCTGCAGAGTTCAGTCATCTAGCCCAAGGCAAACAACATTAGATCAAACTTTTTAACTTCATCATCATATACGATGCTTAAAGAGCTACCTGTATCAGTCTCTGTCCATTTAATAGATGAACTTTCAAGAGGTTCAAAATACCCGCAAGAAATGAAACAGTATCTTGAAATGCAGTAGCATTTAATATTATCTGGCTTGAATTTTCAGCTAGACATAAAATTTAACTGCAGGTATTTTAATATACAATGTATGTTCATAAAAAAATATTTTAACCAAGAAACCGAGTTAGGTTGTTTTTCTTAACATGTATAAATATTACCTCTATTATACCAATAGATATGGATACAGCACATTTTATGTTTTTTATAATTAAAAAAACTAATCTGTTGGTTTATCTTTGGCATTCCTAATTAGTAGTGAACATTAGTTCTCTGAAAAATCAGAATAATGCTTATAATCGTGACAACCATAGCACTATAGGTTAATTGAACACTTACTGTCTACCAGGAACTGCGTTAAGTGTTTCTCATAGATTACACTTCACTGGATCCTCACCAAATGATTAAAATGAGGTAAGTATTATTAAACCCCACTTTACAGAGGGAAGCAGTGGGATTTCAAGGTTCTTTGACTGACGCAAATTTACATGGTTAGGTGACAGAGCCGGGATTTGATTCTGGGCAGCCTGCGCTTTTAAAACAAACCACTTACAATGTGCCAGGCATTACAGTAAATGCTAAACATGGATCAGCTAACACATTTGTTCAAAAAACATGAACCGTCTTATCAGCATCTATACCACACACATGAAAAAAGACTTAACCAAGGTTATTTAACTAGCCCAAGGCCATAAAATCATTAAAAATTCTCTCTTGAACACTTGACTAGTCTGCCTCTAAACAAAATAAAACTACTTTAATGAAATTAACCTGGCAGGGTAGTATCTGAAATATAAAAACTTCCTAATATTTTTTTCTTTTTTTTCAGATTTGTTTGAGAGAGCACAAGCACATGGGTGGGGGAGTGGCAGAGGGAGAGGGAAAAAAATCTCAAGCAGACTCCCCGCTGAGCTTGGAGTCGTCTGGGGCCTCGATCTCATGACCCTGAGATCATGACCTGAGACACAACCAAAAGTCAGATGCTTAAATAACTGAGCCAGCCAGGTGCCCCTCCTAATATTTTTCTCATGACTCATATCAGGGGTTTTCTGTAAGGACCCAGATAGTAAATACTTCCAGCTTTGCAGGCCCTACGGTGTCTCTTGCAACTACTCCATTCTGCCTCTGGAGCAAGAGAGCAGCTATGGACAATACGTAAACAAATGGGATTGGTTGTCTCCTAATAAAACCTTTGTATTAGAAAGCAGGTGACTGGCCATATATGGCCCATGGTCATAGATTGCTGACCCCTGATCATCATTAGTATTATTTAAGTAACAATTCTAAAATTTAGGAAAGGATCAGTGTGAGATAATAGTAAGATGAATATATGACTACAGCAAAGGAATACACATCTACCAGGGAGCACAGGTTAAACTGAACCAGTATGTATCTGTAAACAAAAGGAAAAGGAAAAAGAAAATGTAGACATTAATGAAGTAGAAATAACCTGGCCCATTTGGATCTGAATGCTGGCTTCACCACCTCCCATCTTTGTGACCATGGACAGTTAAAAAAAAAAAAAAAATTCTCCAGGCCTTAGCTGTAAATGGAGAAATAAAATTTCTACCACAGGGCACAGTTACAAGGATTAAAGATAGAAGTAGCTGCCCTCGAGCGGTAGGCAAGTCCATCTCATAACATAGCTACCTCCCCACGACACTTTCCACAGGAGGAGTGCCTGGCTATCAGCAGGGGCACAGTGAATATCTGCTGAACAAATGAGCAGAAGAAAAAAACCAGACTAATTCTAGATGGAGAAAACAGGCTAGAATAAATCAAACATTATGTCATTTATTATAATACCAAAGTTTAATCAGAGTTTAGAATCCATGGATGAGTCAGAAGCTGCCCTGACATCTTGGGTTATGAAGTGTTATCCCTTCTCAAATCACAGAAAATTAGGAGCAAGAATCTAATATACTGTTGTTTTACTCAAACTGGTATTGGCTTATTCCCCTGGGTCAATATCCAAGTTTTCCTGAAGTACTAAAACCAATAAATCCTAAAGCCAGATGGCTGTAGTAGGGTGCTCACTTTTCCCCCTGGAATTGGTAACAGAGTGAGAACTGATATCTTCCCACTTCAGCACCATTCATTCTAATACAATACAGCGGAAAATTTTATGACTGTGCCAGAACGTCCTATACTTTCGTTCCCTCTACCTATTTCTTTCAAATTTAAACAGGTTATAGAACGATTGAGTTTTTGTTATGAAGCACATTAAAGAATGGTATTAGTAGCAATATGCTACTAATGAAGAAACAATTTTCTTATTAAGCAGGGCTGTAAATCACATTTTCTCTTTGGGCACTGAAACGTTAACATTGAAAACGAGATTGTGAGCCTCTTTTCAATATCTCTTCTTTGCAAGTCGCTTCTGATTTTTATTTTCAGCATGCGAGCAGGCTCCTCACAAGTCGAGTCTTACAAAGTCAGCAATCGGGTATGGCATTGCTGGGCTTCATCATCCGGGGAGAGTTAGCTGGGGGTACAGAAAACTCTCTGACGTGGACCCAACACACCATAACATGTTTCTTTCCCAGAAAGCCTTGCTTCAATTACACTTTTGTCCATTTCAGGAGTCTTCCATGGGATGGATGGATCCCTATTAAAAGCTCTTCTAGAGACACTTGGGTGGCCCAGTCGGTTAAGCATCTGCCTTCCGCTCAGGTCATGATCCCGGGGTCCTGGGATCGAGTCCCGCATCGGGCTCCCTGCTCAGCGAGTAGCCTGCTTCTCCCTCTGCCTGCTCTGCCTGCTGCTCCCCCTGCTTGTGCTCTCTCTCTCTGACAAATAAACAAATTAAAAAAAAATAAATAAAAGCTCTTCTATTTCTAGCATTAACAGTTGGTACCATAAATGACCACATGGTGTGTTTAGAAGGTCACTGTTACTGCTCTTCTTGCCATCAACATTATTAACTTGTTATCTTTTAGGGCTAGCGTCTTCAAAACAAAACAAAACAAACCAAAAACCCGAAAAAAAAACCCAACTCTCTAGCCGGGAGATTTTTTTTTTTAAATTTCTTTTAATTGCCTTCGCCTTTCTACAGAAAATACTGTAAAAACTTATGTTCCTCTATGTTCTAGCTTAGCTAATAATGCCACATTGAGAGAAAAACTCAAGCAAAAGAACTGGACTTATTTAGAACATAAGACTGTATTATCTCAAGAGAACTCTGCCTTGGTTTGGAATATTGGCCTAAGTTTATGTGGCACTTTCTCATGACACTGCATTAATTATGACAGTCCCTGTTCACCCAACCACTCACAGCAGTAACATCATAACAAAATCTCTTCATTGTTTCTACCAGAAAAATCCTCAGCACATGGTAGGTCCTGAAGTGATCACCCTCAGCTGATGCTCGTCCTTTGCCAGCCTGGCATTGAAATTCTGCACATTTTAGCCCCAACCTAATTTTCCTGTAACTGTGTCATCTAAAGACATCTGCTCTTGCTTAAATCGGACTGACCTTGTCTCTGAAACATGCCATGTACCTGCCTATGGCAAACCTGTGTTGCCATCTTGAGTGCCTCTAAAGAATGCTAGAATAAAATCTACTGGTAGACCTACTACGAGCCCTTGTACTTCTAATTCAGATGCCATCTCCTCTGTAGAGCCTTCTCTGATCCCTTACTCTTTGCAGTAGGCTCTGGGCGCGTACTTTTAAACACAGATGACTTTGTGTTTCTTTGCCTTAAATTTCCTACTAGATTTGAACACCCATGAGGGTCGGCTCTCCTGTGTGTTCTCATCATAGGATCCACTAAGCCCAGCAAAGTGGCTTATACTAAAAAGGTGCTTCAGAAATGAGTGTTGAGTAAGTGGGTGTTGATGATGTAAACAGCTGTCTTGATGGAGATCACCAGAACTTCAGAGCCACTGTAGAATACTAGCTGCTGTAACCAGTAGTCACACAACCTGGAGCTTTCAAGAAGAGAAGCTCTGAAAAATCTGTCCTTTCCCTGCTAGGAAAATAGAAGCTAACAAGTTCATTTAACCACAGATGGTCCTAAGGGGCACATGAAACACACTCCAGGAAAGGATGCTTCGGGTATTGAAAAAAACCGTGGCTCAAACAAAACGTGCATCTACTTAAATGTATACCTGCTTACACAAGCCTTTACGTGCTGAATGCAAAAAGAAGTTGTCATTAAGTAGGGAACGATAAAGTTAAACAGTCTATCTTCTACTCTATTTTGTAAAGAATATGTGACTCTTTCAAAGAATTTTTAAGTTAACTCTGAGTGCTCAACTCGGAATCATCTCGGTTTTAAAAGCTACAAGTTAAAGAAACACAGAACCTCAAACACACTAGTTTTAAGTGAAAGGAGCCAGACACAGAAGACCACGTATGACGCCACTTATAGTAAATGTCTAGAAAAGGCAAATCTGTAGAGACATAAAGCGGACTGATTATTGCTTAGGGCAGGCGGTGAGAACAAAGATGAACTGAACGGGTGTGAGGAATCTCATTGGGATGATGGAAATGTTCTAAGACTGGATTATGATGATGGTCACATAATTTGGTAAATTTATTAAAGTCTCTGCGTTATACACTTATATACTAAAAATGAGTGAATTTCATATGTAAATTATACCTCAATGAAGGTATAAAAAGTGCAGTGAACGGAAGAAGACAGTACAGTGATGATTAGAAATCTACTTAAGGCCCAGAGAAAGTAACCCATTTTAAGCTCCAATTTAACAACAGAACTGAACTCGTCTTAGCTTAATAAAAAGTGAGAGGAGGACTTACAATATTGTAACATGCGTGGACAGACTTTAAAAGTATCTGAATACATTAAAACTCCACCCATCTGTATTCACCCCGTCTAATTCTATGACCATCTTTCACCATTTGCAAAACAAACGCCTAACCTTTAAGAAATGCAACCCAACAGTTCACTAGCTGCTATAATAACATTTGGTTGTTTAATGTAAACTCAATGCTTGCTTTTATTTCATGGAGACAAAAAAGGAAGTCTGTTAGTTCATTCACGTCACAACATTCTCAACAGGACCATTACTTAAACAGAAACAAAAAGTCTGAAGATATTAACACTGTATCTACCTCTCAAAGAAAGCATTGCCGCTCCCCCCAGTAAAACAGTGTAAAGACAACACAAAAGTCATCCAAGTTAAATTTCCCAGCAAAAAGTAGTGTGACAACTCCCCAAATGTCGTTCTTCTTTAATGAAATTTAATTCCAACTATTCACTAAATCTCCACTAAGATTTATCTAAAACCTTCTACAAGGCATGCCCTCTGCATGATGCTAAGTAAAAGCCTGTCCTTGCCTTCAAGGAGCTCATAGTCCAGGTGGCAAAAGAGGCAACAGGTAGTAAGAGTGTAAGGAATACCCACGGCCAGGGGCATACCAAGGAGGTCACCTAACCCGGCCTCTGCCAGAAGAGACGGCGGCTGGGCAGGGGGCGGTTTGCAGAACCGGGTGGGACGTGCCAAGCAGCATACACAAGGCACAGAACAGGCTGTAAATCAGGATGTCACATTATTTGAAATGAACTGTTGGACGGCTTGTTAGACCCAAGAGAGTTTAACAAGCATAAGACTTGTGTGACTCTGAATTTTATTTCTGGTGGGGGAAGGCCGGGGTGGTAGGCTGGAGAGAAATTTCAAACTCTGGTATAGATGCTTTCCGTTTTCCCTAACAGAGGAGATCCAAGTCAACAGTGAGTTACCTCGGACCACCTCTTCCACGGACTCCGTGGTGGTGGTGGTGGTTGTGGCGATGCTGGTGGTCCTCTCCGGGGCCTCTTCATAGGGTTCTTCTGCCTCTTCCTCTACCTCCTCACCAACCTCACCATCCTCGACGCCCTCGGCTGCTTCTTCCTCAACATCAGCCACTTCCTCCTCCTCTGCTACTTCCACCACTTTGTCTTCGCTGGAGCAGGAAATAAAAATAACAGTAATAGTCATTTAAACAAATTTCAGGAAAGGGGGAGGGGAACCAACAGCAAAGGCTTTTGGCAATTCGAGAGGGAATGTGGCATCAAAGAAAACACATGCACGAGACTTGAAGCCGGCAGGTCAAAGTAGGAATCCCAGCTCAGCAGATCTAGTGTTCTGTTTTTTTTTTTTTTCTTAAGATTTTATTTATTTGAGAGAGAGCGAGCGAGTGAAAGAGAGAGCACGAGCGGAGGGGCATAGGGAGAGGGAGAAGCAGGCTCCCCACTGAGCAGGAAACCAGATGCAGGACTCGATCCCAGGACCCTGGGATCATGACCTGCATCGAAGGCAGATGCTTACCGACTGAGGCACCCAGGCACCCCAAGTCTATAGTGTTTTACCCCTTCTTAGTTTACATAGTTGCAAAAAGGGTATACTGTGATTCCAATTATATGCTATTCTGGGAGAGGCAAAAATTATGGAGACCATTAAAAAGATCACTGGTTCCTGGGGAGTTGGGGTAAAAAAGGGAGGGATGAATAGGCAGAGCACAGGGGATTCGTAGAGCAGTGAAATTACTCTGTACGATACTCTAACAGTGAACACAGGACACATGCATTTGTCAAAACCAACAGAACTGTACAAAACAAAAGTGAACTCTAATAACTAATGTATCAATATTGGACCAGATGTACCATTCTCATGAAAATGTTAACAACAGAGGAAATGTGGGGGTGGCCAGAGAAGGGGGAGAGGGGGACACCTGCTCAAATTTTCTGTAAACCTAAAGCTGCTCTAAAGAAATAAAGCCTATTAAACAGGATAGAGGAAGGAGGCTACCCAAAACTGAGTTTGCTGTGTGCAGATGACTCCTCATAATGTATATGGAAAATACCACACAGCATCTGCACGGTAGATACTCGTTTAGTAAAGGTGGAAACTGGTTCAACTATTGCGATTCGAAGTTTCAACTGGATATGGATGAGGAAGAAAACACTCGGGTAAATAAATCTGTACTACCCAGTGGTCAGGAATGCCTACTGAAACTATACAACTGTGGTCCCTACTCTTGCTTCTTGAGTAAACACTGTGGATAATATTAAGTATTTCAGTGCTTCTCAAATGTCAGCGACTACCAGAATCACTTGGAAGGGTTCCTGAAACACAGAGCACTGGGCACCATCCCCCCGGGTTTCTGAATCAGTGGGTCTAGGATGGAGCCTGAGAATTTGTATTTCTAATAACTTCCTGGGTGATACTGATGCTGAAAGTCAGGGGGTGATATTCTGAGAACTGCTAGAATATGTAATACGGAGAAGAATGGTATCAGATAGTCAGTCAATCACAGTACAATTGGGAAGGGGATCAGAAGTAATACGTAGGGCATTAAATATGTAGATACTGATGCACAGTGGTGAGTAATAAATCAGCACACGTGGACAGAGGAAGAGGGGTATGTCTGGAACAAAATGAGAAAGCCCTAGTAAGATAGCCTTGTGGAAATTGTGTACCTGCAGTGCAGACATGGTCAAGAGCATCTGAAAGATGATAAATGAGGACAGGAACGTGTTAAACAGCAGAAGTATTTATCACACGCCATCTGGCCAGACAGGAGAAATACATGTTGCATCCTTGCTCAGATCACAGAAACAATAATGACAAAAGATCTAGATGTGGTGGAAGCCTGCAACGTACCAGAGCCTCTGCCATGGGTCTCACCTGACAAGCAGCATCACAGGAGTAAGACTGAGGGCTGCCATGCTGACAGGTTTGCCCAGAGAAAAAGAAACAGGGGGGGAATTATGACCCTGTGGCTGACTCTCGCCTAGAAGGAGAAGCTCGTTGGGCAGTGTATAGGAAGTCAGATTTCAAACACGTTAGGGGACGGGAACGGTAGGATTCCATGGTGTGGGAAGACAGAAAGGAAGAAGGCAAAAGAGGCTCCCACAAACGGAGCCAGAAGGACAGCCACGAGTAATTTTGTGGATGAAAAAGAAAAAGCTATGCCTTAAGGAGATGGAATACAGCACTAGAAGGAATTCCTTTAATCGGATTAACCCATAATTTAAGGAAATTTTATAGATGTTCTATAGAAATGTGTCCCACCTGCCAAGTGGAACACCTTTCTAATTCTGATTAAATATGATGCAAGGATAATAAATGAACACCTCCAAAGAAGTTGAAGCATGTGGCTAGAGAAAAAGGAACTTACTAAGCAGAATAACATTAATCATAATTTATTAGTGTGTTAATAAACGAAGTGTAATACAGAAGACCCTAACCAGTTACTTTAACATTTCCATATAAGACCAAGAAGAAAAAGGCAAAGAGGGAAAATGTTGCCACTGATCATCAGACGGTATAAGCCTTTATCTGCTTCAAGATAAATGGGGTGCCGTCGTTATTTCTTGATGACCTGAATTCCTGCACAGAAGTCTAACCGAGGCAACAATTCCAAAGAATTCTGAACTTAACAGCTACTCACTTAGATGCTCCAAATTTTACTCAGTATCCTGCCTCATTTTTCTAGAGAATCTCAATGTTGTACTACTGTCCCACCAGCCAATTTACTTTCTTCTGTATTCAAATTACAGGTACCAGTACTATTCGGTTCTCTAAATTACGTAGAAAACTGAGGTAAAGCCAGGAAGAAAAATCAAACCAAACCAGAATTCTCCTGAAGCCATGAAGCGTGCATGCCCGTTGTTTTGTGGGTCCCAGTATGTGATCTATGTGATCTGGGGAGAAGACAGCACTGTGCTTCCAGGTGCGACAGTCAAGACAGGACTGTGGGTACCCCCGGGGATCTCCCTCAACCTCCCCTGTTATGACCTGACTGTTGCACCTAAGGCTCCAAACAGAAAACATGCTTGTGAGAAGAGCTGTGTTTCAAGTGATCGGCATCCTAGCATGTGTCTAGCCACAAAAAAAAAAAAAAAAAGAGTGAAATATACACTCATCATCCATCACTGCATCTGCCTGAGCAATTTACTAGCATAATAACAAGGAACAGAGAGATACATAACAGTTCAACTGGCTGAGGAATTAAATTACTTGGCTTAAGAGAACTCAGGTCCAGTTCTTATTACCATGGCTTTGATTTGTGGAATTTAATGATCTATTTGGACACAATTAAATCAGCAACATGCAGTTATGTTTGTAACGATGCTGCATCTTCCCACAGAATGCCAAACACACCAGCATCACGCTGCCAACTGCAGCTTTCACGGATAGCAGGGAACACAGGAAAGGGGAGAAAAATCGGACTTTTCCACCAACTCTTCAACTGCTGGGCAGCTTTGTTCTGAGATGTGACTCCGGTGAGCTGGTTTTGGAAAGTTGCTCGCAGTGCAAGAAAACGCCAATGAGGGGCCAGTTGATGGAAGTGTGAGGCTGGGTGTCATAAAGTAATTTCCTTGTAAATAATCAAAGAACTCACAATAAAACAATCCCTTGGTAACATGGTGGAACATTCATATCACATTCACATGTCTTAGTGTCTGTCAATTGATAGGAGACAGCTTTTATGGCCTTTGAAGTCCAATAATGAGAAACGCTTCTAAAGGATGAGGGGAAAATACTGATCATCCTCAGGAATATCTGACTTTAATAAGAAGGTTAAAGGGTCAAAGGGACATTTCTAGGAGGAAATAAATCACTGATAATGAAATTTTATGTGTCAGCACTCAAGAGTTTACTCTGATGAAGGATATGCTCCATCACAAAGGTGACTCTCCTTGTATTTCTAGATAAAGGCTGACCTTGACAGATTCTACTTGCCATTGCCTCCCTGATGTTCCCTTCAGATAGGGAAAGATTTGATTCACATACCAGTTTTAATTCCTTTTTGTTTAAGTCACACAAAACAATTCACTATGTGCATTCTCTAAAAGAGCTGTATTTACTCTTTCATAGCAACTGCTAAAACTGACTTTCTGTTGCCCCTCTGTAGGACAAAGGGGAGGAAGCAACATCCAGAATGCTGTGATCCCCGTGGTTTATGTGAATTGGACACGCACGGGACCCGAACACCACGCTGATCGGGGAGATGAAACAGAATAGCTTTCAAGTCCCAAAATGTAAGACCAACCCAGGACCAGAGGGGCAAGTCTCAACAGGAAGATGCTCAGACACATGTATGTTTATTGAACTAGAAAGGGGAAGAAAGCGTCTCCCAGCGTCAGGAATAGAGAGAGAAGATAAAGCAAATTTTTCAAAAGGTAAACAGACTGTTTTCCCCTCTCTGCCCCAGTTCTTGGTGCTCCCAGAGTTTAACCTGGAGGGTACAATGGCTGAAGACTCAGTGTGTTCCAGGAGAAAGCACGATCCAAAATACTGCTGTGAAATTAGGAAAATTAGAAGTTGTCAGAAAACGTGAGAAAAGATAAAAGAATGGAAGCTTATTCTTCAGGGTTCCAAGTAAAAGATTCAAGAAGCGCAGAGCTAAGTAAGAAAAAGCCAGTGTCTCTCCCACCTAAAGGCACTGTTAGGAGTCAAACATACAACTGGACACACGGCCTCATGCCATTTATACAAACTGTGAGAACAGGCAGCCCTCCCTGCTGCTGCCGGAGCTCACAGGTGGTGCTGCCCTTTGGCGGGGGGTGGGGGGCGGGATCTGTGAGGGGCAGGAGAACGGGACAGAGGCCTCTGGGAGGGCCGGCCAGGCAGCACTGGGATCTGGGGGTCCGCTCTCGGGTGTGTGTTCAGTTTTGAAAAGCCATCATTGGGCCGGCTACTGTGTTAGGTGCACTTCTCCTTATGTAAGTTACAGTTCAGGAACGAGGGGTGAATGCTGCTACTGTGCTGCCCGTCCTTCCCTAACGGTCTCGCAACTGAGCGAGAAAAAGAGCTGTTTAACTGATAAAGCTGTATTTTCCGGGACTCCAAATCTGAAAAAAAAAAAAACAAAAAAACAAAAAACACACACACACCAAAAAAAAAACCCAAAACACCTGCACTCCAAACCCCCAATCCCGTGAGAGCACAAATTATGAAGGTAGAAGGCAAATAATAATATATAATAACAACAACAATAATAACGGTATGTAGATATAATAAAGTATATATATAATTATATATAATAATTACATAGAATAACATATATAATCTTTTCATTAGTGAAAATCTTTCACTACCTGAAGGGACTATAAACAATTACGTATATATAGATATACATGAATATATATAGATGTACATATGTGTAGATATACACCTATACATGTATACACACATAATGTATATACATATATATGGCTCCTTCAACCATGGCCTCACTAACTAGGCTGAACTGGTTAAATAATTAATTCTCCAAGTTAATTAATTCATTAAATACAGATACTTTATAAATGAATTTGAACCTGAGGTTCATATAGGATTCAATCCACCATATGTTGATTACTAAAAAAAAAAAAAAAGTTACCTACCTTTAATGTTGTACTATTAGAATCTCTCCTGCCTACAGGTAAATAATATATAAAAACAGACCCCCACAGATTTCTCTTTAGTAGTCTACTGAGTTTCAGTATAGTTGTTTTGATGACATTCCTCAGTTAGGAGGTATTGTTAATTTTTCATTTAAAGAATCTGAGAATTTGATTAGTCTTCTCTCCTGAGAAACACACTGTGGCAGAAATTGTTGGTAAGCTACCCCAAAGCCACACCTAACTCCTTTCCCCCATCCCCTCTTCGACCAGAGAAAATAGGAAGGCAAACACTTCATGCCCTGTCTCCCTTGCAGATAGCGAAGGCCACAGTGATTGCTGGGTCTCTGGATGATCAGATGCCAGCAGACATCTGCTTGGACCCCTAGGTGGGGTTTCTAGGAAGGCTTCACTTTCCAGATGAGAAGGCTCATCATACCGAGTGGTCAGGGCGCTTCTGCCCCTTTGCCCTTCTATCTACTTTCTCCCCGGAAGGGCAACGGCCATCTGTCAATGGTTAGTGGATAAACATCCAGATGCAGAAGCTGATAAGGGGAGTGGGGTGGAAGATACAAAAAGGTCCCATCTCCATAGCACTGCGCCAGCCCGGGGCTCCCCACCACTATTGACTGGGGTTTCGGGTATTTGCAGCTACAAGCGTTCCTTGCAGATGGTTGGACTCCTGCTTCAGGGAAGGAAGGACAAAACTGAGAAAGCCAAAATTCATGACTCAGGCATTAAGGATGAGAGCCAGACAACCTAAGTCTGAAATGAGAATGTATCATCACTGTTACATATTTAATCGGAATGTCTCTTCTGGGCAAGAGAATCTACTCTGATTACTATATGAGTAACAGACATACTGCCTACTAAATGTTTTAGAAATTCAAAGGGGAAAGTGATTCTGGTGAGCTAGAAGTGTCTGAGCTGGTAGGCCGTGAAAGGCAGGTATGAGGATGAGGGAGGGATATCCATATAATGCACAATCAGGAATAACAAATTACATAAGCTTGACTATAACAGAATTCAACGAGGCACTGAATTTTAATAGTGGGGTATGCTAAACTGCAGAGATCAAGTATTCAAGATATTTTTTCTTTAGCCAATGGATAGTGAAGTATTTGAGTTGAAACAAATGTGTGCCAATTGTTAACGAGCAAAAAAAGGGTCATGCATTAATTTACCTACCCACTGAGCCATTCTTTTTTTTGAGCAGGGAGCCCGAAGTGGGACTTGATGCCAGGACCCGACTGAGCCATTCTATTAAGAGCCTCTCTATGCCACATACCATTAGACATTCAACCAACAATGTTTATGGCGATTTCGCCAAGTGCCAGGTGCTAGTCCAGAGACTGATGGTGGATTTGTGAGCAGGACAGAGCCTCTACTTTCCTGGAACATGTATTTTAGTGGGAGGCACAATTATGAACTAATAAAAAAGAAAAAAAAGTCAAAAGTATACAGAGAAAGGAAAGGGGGCTAATGTATTAAGCGGTGACTATAACAGATATGTGGGGCGGGAATGGGGGCAGCATTTCAAAGAGCATGGTCAGGGGAAGGCCATCAAGACACAGAAGGCTGAAAGAGTCCGGGTGGGGGCGTTGGTTAGGGCAGGAGGAAGAGCAAGTGCAAAGGTCCTGGCCTGAGGAAAAGATGATAAAGAGAAAGCCAGTGAGCTTAGGGGGGAGTGGAGGAGGGGGAGAGGTATAAGGTAAGGCGGTAGAGACAGACAGGAAGGGCATGCCCCCGTAAGTCCACGCTGGTTAAGAAACAGCAAGTTTATTCATGTGCAACAAAAATGACTCCATCAGATTTAAGTTTTAAAGATGGTTCTGGTTACTGAGTGGAGAGCAGACTCTAGGGATTCAAGAGTAGAAGCTGGGACATTGCTTTGGGAGAAACACACTGGGGAGCAAGGGTAGCTCATGGGGCTATCAAAAGGACAATGACATCACTGTCCAATAAATATGACAGTACTACAGTGATAACAATTTTGAAGGCTAGGAAACCCAAAAGAATAAGATCTGACCAGATCTGGGTGTACAGCAAGACATCCATAGGAAAGGATGACTGCAATGTGACCTACAGAAGGCCAAGGTTCATGAGGTCTGGGGGCTCAAGAGCACTGTCCACAAGACAGGGTAGGCAGAACGTATGCAAAGACCCTGTGGTAGCAGGGAGGAAAACCTAAGAGTCTGAAACGGAGTCAGCTGACAAGAACAAAGAGTAACCAAAGAAGGACAAATGATCAGTGGCATGGATAGGATGGCTCATGGTTTATTTTGACACACCCTAGAAGCTAAGAGTGGTTTTTACATTTTTAAAGGATTATGACAAGAAAAAAAAAAGATACGTAACAGAGGTGGTATGTGGCCTGCAGAGCCTAAAATGCTTCTTATCTAGCCCTTTATAGAAAGTGTGCTGACTCCTTGCATAGAAGGTGGACTATGGGGTGAGGTGGGCATGGAAAGAACATACGACCGTGCTTTGTCCTGATTTGAAATGAGATCGAACAAAACAAAGTGAAAGGTCTCTAGGATGTCCAAGTTCTAAAATTCCAAAGCAGAAACAACAATGACCCCTGCTTCTCGCCTCCTTAGGAGCCAGCAGAACACAGGGTCCAAGGAGACAGGAAATCTTGCAGCATGGTGGAGTGGTTAAAAGTATGAACTCTGGGGCCAGCCTGCCTGGACTTAAATCCTGGCTCTGTGACCCTGAGCAAGTTAGTTAACCTCTCTGTGCCTCTTGTCTCTTCCTCTATAAAATGGCACACTTTACAGGGGCTACTTCCATTCACAGGGGTATGATGAGACATAAACTGGGTTAGTATCTGTAGTGCACTTAGAACAGCACCTGACCTACCACGAGTACCACTAAAATGTAATAAAGCAAAGGTCACATGCACTACGTGCCCAGGATGTGACACAGAGAATAGCTCAAATTATAGCTATTGAAAATAGCTCAAAAAAGTAAAATAGCTTAAAAAATACATGTTAAATGAATGAACAACAGGACTAAATACCACTGAGATATTCTTCCAGAACATTCTGAATTGGTGTATTCTATGACAACTGCATACAGTTTGATTTTCTTCTTTATGAGAAAACATAAAAGGGTCAGATGTCAGGTAGTCCCAGGAAAGATTTTAAGAGTATGTAAAATTACTTCATCTTTAAAGTTAAAAAAAAAATCCCGTACCAGACTATATTTTCAGAATTCTGGTACCACATGGCACAATGATATTAATAGACTACTACTACAGAATCCAGTATTGAATTCATGAGTGTACTGGCTACTCAGGTTTTTGCCAATACTAAGAATAAAACTAATGGCATTCACTAAACGGTGCCAGGCATGAGAGAGAATTGAAGGAAAATTACAAAAACAGTGCTTTAGCATGAAATCAACTTCTCTTCAGACTGGCCTATCGGCTCTGCCCTGTTTGATTTAGTCAAATTCTGAAGTACGAGGCTGAAGTAAGCAAAGAAGAGCAACCCAAGCCCTGGTGTAAACTAGTAGCACCTGGGTAGACTATGAGACAATTTCTCTTTTCTCCACCATCTCACTACGTACTCATAATAAGAACATTCCAGGGCCGCCTGGGTGGCTCAGTCAGTTGAGTGTCTGCCTTTGGCTCAGGTCCTAGGATCAAGTCCTCCCTGCTCAGGGGGGAGTCTGCTTCACCTTCTGCCCCTCCCCCTTGCACACTCACTTGCTCTCTCTCAAATAAAACTTAAAAAAAAAATAATATTCCAGCAATAGAAAAAAAACAATCTAAGTACTAACCCTAAGACATGAGACAAATCAAAGGTTGGAGAAGAGGTCACAGAAAACCGCCATGGCTTCTTCAGCATGCTGATGTCGGGAGAGAAAAAGGGCTGTTCGAAATCCCGAGCGTTAAGGATGTAAGATGCTGGGGTTGATACTGGGTAGAATCTGGGGTAGAAAAATGAGCTGTGAAGGCTATTTCTGTGTCTCAGGGATAATCTGACGATGGACTCCATATCTGAGAATATTAAAAAATTATTGTTAATTTTGTGGGTGAGATGGTATCGTTTGAGCTCTGCAGAAAAATGTTCTTAGGTTTTAGAGATGTATAAGTATGCAGTGTATCTGCTGCTCGAACTTTAAATCATAAAAAGTCTGCTGAAAGGGGGAAAATGATATTCTGGCAAGACTTGGAGAAATATTGTTTAGCATATAATTATAGTAAAAAGCTAAATTGCTTTTTTAAAGACTATCTTGGAGGCATGAAAAGCTATATATAATCAAAAGCACCTTTTTATCCCCCGACAGCTTTATGAACCAACTAGGATTAAGGAGAAGCACCTCAGGTGATAAAAACTTTCAGAGTCATTTAAAGCTCTTGATAAGTGAAACCCAATCTTGGTTAATCAGATGCTACGCCAGAAAACTTTTGAGCACATTCCTCATACCTAAAGATTTGACAGTTGCTACGTACAGGTGATCTGTATACATTTTGGGTGAAGAGCTGGAGATATGTGCTCTTTAGCCATTTTACCATATTTAAGTGTGAACCAGGTTCTAAGGGGTCTGTTCCACACTCAGATTTCCAGATGAGAAAGCTCATCATACCGAGTAGTCAGGGCGCTTCTGACTATCTAACTTCTGTTATCTCTGGGACTGAAAGAGACAAAACTGCCTGACTTCCTGGCACTTCTCGTCTATTGGGGGGAGAGGTGACAATATAAGAAACCAAGGCAAAGATGTCCAAGCATGTTACAGGTGACAAGTACTATGGGAAAATATGGAAGCAGGAAGGCTGGATAAGGTATTCTGGAATGGGTAGTTGGGAGATCTGATACAGTATTTAAAGAGAATAACAGGAGAACAATGCCCTGAATAGGTGTCATTTCAGCACACAAAATGTGCCTACTGTCATTTTCCGCTGCGTCTACACACACAGGGACTAATATAAAGCTATAGATGGTCTGTGTACAAAATGGCTGCAAAGCCCTCTAGAAAAGCCACAAAGCAAGACAGCAACCTCCTCTTTCTTTTGGGGACACCTTGTGAAGGACCCTGTCCTTACAAAGAAGGGAAGCAACCTGCCTGTTTCTGTGGGCTTCCCTCTTCTCTCTTGTGAGAAAACAAGTGGTTCTACCTAGAACTCTGCTCCTCCTCCTAGCACACTGCAAGAAACTGTGGCTACACCTTGTCTGGCCCCAGAGTCTCAGGTAGGGTCCCATAGATATATCTGCCCCCATCCGCAGGTGGTACGAAATGCCATTTATCCTTAAAACAAGCCCAAGGCTTCCCTTGCCCCTTTGTTCTTAGAGCCTGAAACAAGTATTTTATGTTTTTTAAAGATTTTTATTTATTAGAGAGAGAGAGTGAACGGGAGAGAGAGCACGAGAAGGGCCAGGGGCAGAGGGAGAGGGAGAAGCAGGCTCCCCGCGGAGCAAGGAGCCCGGCTCGGAACTCGATCCCGGGACCCTGGGATCATGACCTGAGCCGAAGGCAGCCGCTTAACTGACTGAGCCACCCAGGCGCCCCACAAGTATTTTAAATTGTAGGGTAAAGATGAAGACAAAAAGTAAAGACAAGCATAGTCTGCTACTACGATGGAGTCTTGGATCAGCCAGGTGTATAGGAAAGGCATGCTCAGGAGAGGTAGAACTTTTAGTTCATTTTCCAGGAGCGAGCCAACTTTCTTCCTCTTCCAGCAAGCCAGCTTCCCTGGCTTATTGAGTTTCTTTTTTAAAGTATCTGTAGTTGCTGCCTGAGAAATTTGTAGAGTTAAAATATCAAATGCTGACACCGCATGTTACAATGCAACAAATGTAGAAGGTGCAGGGCCCTAAAAGGAACGGGGAAGCGCATTCCTTTTTAGGCTAAATCACTGGTAACAGCTGTTTTGAAAATCCTCTCTTTTCTCGAGGAAAAATTACACTGTGTAAACTCCAGTTCACTCACCATTCTTATTCACAGAGACCTGCAGAGGGGAAACTGTGGGAAACTGTGGGAATTAAAGGCACATTTTTGGAAGCCGCCTGCCAGCTATGGTGTGACCATGGGCAAGTGACTTATCCTGCTGCAACTTAAGTTTCTTTATCTTTAAAATGGGATAATAACATTTCCTGCCCCGGGAGATGCTGTGAGCAATTAATATATGCCAAGCACTCAGAAGCACACCTTAAATGCTAACTATCATACCTATCTGCTGTTATTAGACTATGGCTTACATTTATGTGTGACAAATACGGTTTTTGTCCCCCCTTTTACAGGTGCAAGGTTTGGAAAATGGTGTCAATAAAAGTTATCATTTGTTCTTCATATACAATAGTTTCCTTGGGGTTTATTATATCAGAAGAAAGAAACCTATGAAGACCTATTCTTTACTAGGTACTATGCCTAGTCAAGTCCCAACTGCTGACCTGCAGAGCCGGACAGATAAGGAAGCACAGAACAATGATGTCAGAGGGGTGCACACTAACTGTAGTGGGTTTTTTTAAAAAAGTCTGTTAACAGGCCTTGGGAGGGATGGATTGAGAAGGTTATTAACAGGTGAACTATAAACCGATGAGTGAACAGACATCGACAGAGAAGACCATGGCAAAGGGGCATTGCAGAGACAGGACCCAGCACCTGTAAATAGAGGATGCATCTGCAGGAAGGGCAGGTAGCTCAGCGGAGCTGGGAGACAGGAGCGGGCGCTGGGAAGTGAGTGAACTGCAGACACATTACGAAGGACCTTGTGTTGGCCCTCATTCTTCTAAATGATTCGGAGCTTGGAAGAGAGACTTTAACAGAAGAGCAGCAAAATTAGCTGTATTTCAGTAAGTCTGAGCTGGCAGAAGTACGAAGGACAGACAGATGGGGGAGTCACAAGTGGGCATGGGAGAAGGCTCTCCAGAAGCCTGGCCAAGGGGGGGTGGTGGTGAGAGCTTTGAGAAACGAAGGCAGCAGAACTGGCGACTGGCTGAAGGGGGCCAGTGACAGGATGAGGCTGACGTGTGGAGCTAGAGTGACTGGGTAGAGAGAGGTCACCAAGGGTAATGGGATACATCAGGAAGACTGGATGGTGAAGAAAGGAGAAGCACGGGGTCAGCTTGGACCATGATGCAAGACAGTGCTGTAGAGGTCTCCAGACTCCGGCTGGCAATAAAGGACTAGAAATTCAGGCCAAAAATATATAGATCTGGGAGGCACTGTTTTTCTATTTCCATTAGGTAAGCAGCAATGCACATTTCTGTTGTTCCCTTAACACTCAAGAGCTACCATTTTCGAAAGAGCAAAGATAACAGACCAGAACCACCACTCATTTTCTGCATTGCTTGTATGTCCTGCTATGATACCTTATGTAACCAGAAACAGAATCTAGCCTGCTGAGGTCTAATTACGCTGTTCTTTCCTGTTTTTCCTCTTTCCCCACAAGGATAATTCAAGTTGCTTTCCAATTCAGTGATCTATGTGAAAAATTCCCCAATGAGAGGTTTTCTGTATTGATTAAAGGGCCTAATCAAGAACATCCTACGACGTTTAAAACAACAGCATATGAAAAGTCACTCATTCAACAAATGTTAGTGGATATCAACTATGCACCAGGCATTCTGCCAGATCTGAGGCTCTAGAAGAGAAAAGGGTATGACCTCTGCCTTCAGGGAGCCTACATTCTATTAGGCGAGAGAAAGACGATCAGCAGATACAATACTAAACGGTGTAATTTATGTCAGGACGAAATAAGTAGGCTGCCAAAATTGAGACGAGTGGGAGGAGGGTGTTTTGCAAAGTGATCAAGGGAATTCATTTTGAGAACATGACAGTGAAGCTGAGGCTAAAGATAAAAAGAAACCCAGAAAACTGGGGAAATCAGTATAGGAAGGTTGGTCGATTGTGGGGTGGGGAAGGCCTGCTGTTTTGTACAATACAGGGACAGCAGTGGGGAGAGGCAGGCATGGGGCAGTGCCGGAGAGGCGCAGAGCAGCTGGGGGTCAAATACGTTCACACCTGGAAAAGAACGCAAGGTATGTGTTGAGTGACCATTCCCGTTAACGCCATCCTTGGCATGTCAGCAAAAGGGTTCACTGCTTTTCCTCTGTGTATGTGCTTGTTAAGTGTACTCGAGAGCCACTAGCCCACCTTAGTCTTGGGAGCCCCACGATCAACTCTATGTACATGTTTATATTCAGTGTCCTGGCTGCTGTAAACAGAGTGGCTTAAGATGTGTGTGCGGAAACGGCTGGGTATATAATGGAGAGGCAATGGGAGCAGAAATGAGCGGGATGCTGCAGTAACTCCAGCAAGAAATAGCGGTACTAGGATTGTACTAGAAATGATGGAGGCAAGTGCATGAATCCAGAATGGGTAGGATTTCTGGCAAGGATGACATGAGTCCCAGGTTCTTAGCTGTATTTCCTAAGGGAGGGTGTAGGGCCACGACTAAGACAGAACAGCTGTGAGAGAACCAAGGCGGAGGTGGGGGGCTGGGAATTAAGAACTCTCTCTCGGACACATTAGGAAACCCTGTACATCTGGCCTTAGTTCTTCAACCTCACCATACAGACCCTCGGGCTTCCCACCTGGGGGCTAACCCTAGCTAGCCCGGGCTAACTCAATAACACTAGTATTATAAAGTTAAGAGTTACACTCTTAACTGTAGATTACAGCAATCAAGGAGAAGGAGCCAAGAAAGGAAACACTAAAATAATCCCAGAGAGATAACCAGAGTCAGGAATTTAAAGAACAAAACAAAAAACTGGTTATCAGGATGGCTGGAAAGAAGCAAACACGAAAACCGCAAAGCCTTGTGCAAAGAATGTATTGGGAAGACACACTGGGAATGAAGACAAACAAGTTATAAAAGAAAAAGGGCTTCCGAGCAAAAGCAAAGATAATCGGTTCTAAGGGCATATTAACCTTAAAGTGCTTTATATTGAAATTTCTATCCTATGAATATTTAGGTTCCTGAGCCCAGCAGCATCTGGTACCTGGCACCTTGATTAGGCAGATAAAGTTATGAGGAAATGAACTACCTTACTTGTCAACTAATACCAACGACAGAGCAAGAGCATACTGAGTCCTATTCAGGGGTCAGGGCCAAACATCACAGAGTTCTAAACATACTGTTCCAGACAAAGATGCGACATACAGTCAATTTACCAGTGTGCATGCTGGGAAAGAGCACTCCCCACGTGGGAAAAGGTGAGAAAGGCCACCTCGTTATGCATGTTCTGTGCATGTACGTGCTGCTAAGTGTGTTTCAGGGCCAACAGTAAGTTGGACATGAAGCCAAACTAGGTACAGAGATGCGATGAAGTGTGGTCTCAGCATCCTGCTCCTCTGTGCTACTATCATTAAATCACTCTATTTTTTTTTAAAGATTTTATTTATTTATTTGTCAGAGCGAGAGAGACAGCACAAGCAAAGGGGAGTTCTACGGCCATTTTCCCACCCTAGAAAAATCACATTTTCTGATGTTTTGCTTCCCTAAAATAAAAAGGACTCCTACATATGTATTCAAATTCATAAAATTGGAAGATATTAGTTGTTTGCTACCAACACCTATTTTAATGTTTTCAAACCTCATCTAGGACGCAAAGTGCTTAAGTCATTATCTGTTAGTATTGGTTATAATTATTACAAGGCCCACAATACTTTCTAAAGACCTAATTAAGAAGAAACATGTTATAACAGCCATGATTCTCAAACCAGAAAGAGGAGATTAGTGGGAGATTAGTCATGATGCCCTAAGGAGAGCTTTTCTAGTAGACTGTGTGAGGTAAGGGGTGGGAGAGTAGGTTGACAAAGGAACCAGCAGCCCCCCGCGGCCTGCCCTCCCTTACAATTCCACTCAGTGCACCACAATCAAGCCCACTGAACATTTTAGTTCAACATGCTCCCGTATCTAAGCTTTAACTCCCTTCTAAAAGCAAGTACTATGATAATAGGTGACAGCAATCTTCCCCATGTTAGATGTAAAGATACAAGCTCACATGAAAATTTTATTAGGTCCAAAGCACACTCTAAACCGTTGAAGGCATTTCTGAAGCAAAAGTCATCTTCTCAAGGACCAAGTCTGTTCTTTCCTAAACTCTTTGGGTGCGTCTAGCACGGTGGAGTTGTTTCCTCACCAAGTCTTTTTATGCAGATTAGCTTTACCATCATTAAATGACTGTAAATGTAATGTGGTCCTCTACATCATGATGATAATCTCTTTTCCAGTCTGGTAGCCAAGCTTATGTTAACATTTTTAGTACCCAGCAACATTCATCTCATGACTACTGAGCGGCTGATGTAACAGCTGATAACCAGTGCATACTTCAGTGACACAGCTAAGGCTCTTCGCGTCAGAATGGCAATAGGGCGCTAAGCAGAAAACTTGGGAAGACCAAATTCAAACAACAGCACGATGGTTTCAAATGCAATTTCAATTATAAGACACAAGGACAATATAATACCAAATTAGTTATATCGTCTAACTTACCACGGTTCTCAATAAAATGCTGTTATCCTATATTTTCAAGCAACTTCAAACACCATACTGTACTTTTGAATATTCCTGGGCAGATCTTCCCAGAAATACACATGACACCTTACTAAAACCACCTAGTCAATATACAAGCATTGTAGCCTCTTATATGCTCTATATTCAGTTCTCTTCAGAGTGAGGTACAGGGCAAAATTGTGTTTCATGGGAAACAGGACATAAAATACATCAATGAACATCCATCTGCTGCATCTTCAAATGTGTAAAGATAACATGACCAGATAGATGGTCTGTGTGTCCTCTGCTTATTTTTGAAATTGACAATAAATGAATAGAGACCAATAGAGCTGGGGGAAGCACTATTAATAGGATCACTCAAAAACAGAAACAATCATAGTTTGCACTTCAGATGCCTTCAAAAAGTTTATGAAGATGTTTCCTAGTAAACAATATGATACCGGTTTATGTATATAATTAAGAAACTAGGAAAAGAGGTTATAGTCAGTAAAATATTACACGGATAATGTTTTTATTTCCTACAGGAATCTTTCTGATTAAAGATAACCAACATCTGATGCAAGTAAAAGCACACCGTTTTACAAAAGACAGAAATACGCTTATATTTACAGATGTGTGGGGGGGGTGGAGGAGAGGGTTAAGTAAATAACATCATCAACACCAAGGGTCTGTTTGTGGGCTCACATTGGAAAGATTTTGTTTACTCTATCTCTCACCAAAGGAAACAGTTATGAGTATCTCTAAATTATTCTCTCTATGAATGGCTTCCTTCGAAAACAAGGGTTCTTAAATACAGGCTTCTTAAAATTTTGCGGAGTTTTTTGTGGTAAGTTCTGGGTACCAGTTTAGACTTAGACGGGGAGATATTAACATCATGTACTACAGCTTGACTTCCTATTATAGGGCTCCTAGAAGCCAATTTATTATTACTAACTTCCAAATAAAGTTCCAGCATGCAATTTATTATTACCAAGGATCTGAGGAACAACACGGCTCAAGTAAAAGAAATCTCTTTGGGCTCAATATGCTGATACAGATCCTCAGGCCACAAGGAAACAAATAAACAAAAAAAGAATAACATACTTTTAAGGGCCACCCTATATGGAATAATAGTGAATCCCATCTAAACTAGGGGTTTTACAATGAGAATAACAATATCCAGATGTTGGTTTCAGCAAGAAGTTACTGTCTGGGGATACCACTGCCAGAAACCTGTTGGCATCACGAGGCTCTCTATTTTCCTCCTCGTTTCCTATTTTGTAATTCAGGATATTTGAACAGTTCAATGAAAAGACATTAGGAAGGTAAAAAGATCTTCCTTTCCTCAATGGTGTAAGATCCTCGGCGGTGAAAAATCCAACCCTGTAAGTTACTATTACGAAACAAATGGTTCCCTCACACTTTGCATTCAGCCCTGTCCAGTTACCGGGGCAGCTCTGTGCCGGGGGGTCCCAGCGAGCACAGTGATCACTGCCAGATGTGACTTTCCAATGGCAGCAACCCAACCCTGCACCACTTCAAAGGCACCTCACGTCTCCTTTTCCAGCCATCACCTGCTTGCCAATCGGAACAAACCCCACTGGTTTGGCCACACGGCTGAACTCTGCTTCAGACTATTAAAGCGTTTTATTTTCCTTCTTGATATACATGGGACCAAGCTTATTAAATACAGAAACTCAGCATTTTTAATAAGACCGCAGAGCTGGCGGCCAGTTGCCTCAAGAGAAAATGCGAGCTTCTGCTCCTCTCCTATTCATCATTTTCAAATTAGCTGCCTTATTTCAGTGCAAGACACGGTGATGCCGTCACCGTCTCAAATAGTGCTAGAAGCTGACAACAGGCACAGTTACGTCTCAGAGCCACACATTGGCTCATCAAATCCATTCCACTTGACTCAGACACTAACAAAGATTTAAGGCTGTAATTTATCATTTCTATGATTCACTTTGTGACTCTCCTCCAAAGTTGTTAGTCCCCCCGCTTCTGAGCATTTAAGACCACTTTCTCAAGATGCAAGGCAGAAAAGCAGCTGAAAGATTATATACTCCAAGAATTTTAACTCCAGAGATCCAAATAAGCTTTAGTCAAATAAAGCCTCTCCCATTCTTTCTCAAAACCAATTTTAAAGACAGAGAAAAGTATACCGACTTTCAGTATACTGAAAATGCATGAATAGGCATGCATTTTCACAACAGCCTGAGATCAGGTGAGGCCATGAATGCTTCCACATCCCAAGCTAGCTGGAAGCCAACATGTGTAGAACATACTACATGAATCAATGATAAGTCTTCATAAACCACCGATAATCTGTGACACACACTTCCTCCATACTACCATCTGGGAATCATTTTCTGAGAAGAGTACTTGCAGCATACAGACCTGAGTTCAGTCAGCTTTCAACTATCCCAAGTACTGTGCACCACCACACACGGAGCTTGAATGCCTGCTTTAATGCTAAGTGCAATAATGATCACGATCGAGATGTCCCCGCCCCCCCTCCCCCTTATGCTGGGCAGCTGCTGGTGCGGGTCTTTGCTCAAGTTTCCGGGAAATGACCAGAAATGGGCAGCACCTAGCATTATTAGCACCTTCCATCTTTCTGGAAGAGGTAAGTCCCATGTTCATGTCATGGATTTAAAATATCTCCTAACTGTGCTCATGTGTAGGGTACAGAGAACGCTCCAAAGAGTGTGGGCTCTGTTGATGCATTTACTGTGCCACAAGTTCTTACGGGAAAGGTGGAGGAAGACACTGTGAAATCTTATTCCTGTGCTTTATGCGGGAGCTCCATCAACAGCTTCAAATGAAGCCACGGGCATGGTCGTCCTCAATTCAGAGTCAGCTCAGCATTCCCATCTTTTATATTTTGACATGTTACCTAGGGTTGGGGTTACTGGATTATCATTTCCCCTCCACAAATAGTGCTAACATGATGGGCTTACAGGCTGCATTAGCTCCATCTCTATCTTTACATAATGACCAGCTCACCTAAAAATAAGAGCCAAGATGGCCCAGTTGTTGATCAAATGGAGATGTAGTTTTCATGTATATTTCTCTAAGTTCATAAACCCATTCTCTACCAAAAAAAAGTTATCATTGTGAAACATTCTGCATAGAAATATTGAGTAAGAAGCCTTTCTATCCTTTTAAAGAGGATTAGACGGAACAGACCGAGCTACTCATGTAAAAGTAGGATTTATAAATCCTCTGTCCCTCCATTAACTCGGCTCCACACTCCCACATAAATAAATAGAAGGCAAGAGCTGGAAAAGAAAGATCTTGCTCAGTTTAGGTCAGAGTGATGTTTCTCAAGTGGATTAAGTTAGCCTTCTGCAGTTTCTGGTCTTTTTTTAGGCATGTGTCACAACATACATTTTCCTTCCTATTTCCCATCTGTATTAAACTAATCTAAAGCTTTAGATTCTATTTCAGGCTTATAACTAGGGCAGATTAAAAGCTGTTGTTTATGGAATCAACACATACTATAATATCAGTCAAAATCAAGGATTTATAACTTCCCTCAAATATATATCAATAATTGAGTTGAAATTATGTATGGGTTTGAAACTTTTTAGGATCTGAAACTTATGAATAAAGCTGAATGAATTAATCACTTTTTTTAAGTACTTTATTTTTTTATTTTATATTTTTTCTTTAAATTTTTTATTGTTATGTTAAGCACCATACATTACATCATTAGTTTTTGATGTAGTGTTCCTTGATTCATTGTGCATAACATGCAGTGCTCCATGCAGAATGTGCCCCCTTTAATACCCATCACCAGGCTAACCCATTCCCCCACACCACACTCTAGAACCCTCAGTTTGTTTTTCAGAGTCCATCGTCTCTCATGGTTTGTCTCCCCCTCTGATTTCCCCCACTTCATTCTTCCCCTCCTGCTTTCTTTTTTTTTTCTTAACATATATTGTATTATTTGTTTAAAAGGTACAGATCTGTGATTCAACAGCCTTGCACAATTCACAGCACTCACCATAGCACATACCCTCCCCAATGTCTATCACCCAGCCACCCCATCCCTCCCACCCCCCACCACTCCAGCAACCCTCAGTTTGTTTCCTGAAATTAAGAATTCCTCATATCAGTGAGGTCATAGGATACATGTCTTTCTCTGATTGACTTATTTCACTCAGCATAACACCCTCCAGTTCCATCCAAATCATTGCAAATGGCAAGATCTCATTTCTTTTGATGGCTGCATAATATTCCATTGTATATATATACCACTTCTTCTTTATCCATTCATCTGTCCATGGACATCTTGGCTCTTTCCACAGTTTGGCTATTGTGGACATTGCTGCTATAAACATCGGGGTGCACATACCCCTTCAGATCCCTACATTTGTATCTTTGGGGTAAATGCCCAGTAGTGCAATTGCCGGATCGTATGGTAGCTCTATTTTACTCAACTTTTTGAGGAACCTCCATACTGTTTTCCAGAGTGGTTGCACCAGCTTGCATTCCCACCAACAGTGTACGAGGGTTCCCCTTTCTCCGCATCCCCTCCAACATCTGTCGTTTCCTGACTTATTAATTTTAGCCACTCTGACTGGTGGGAGGTGGTATCTCATTGAGGTTTTCATTTGGATTTCCCTGATGCCGAGCGATGTTGAGCACTTTTTCTTGTGTCTGTTGGCCATTTGGATGTCTTCTTTGGAAAAATGTCTGTTCATGTTTTCTGCCCATTTCTTGACTGGATTATTTGTTCTTTGGGTGTTAAGTTTGATAAGTTCTTTATAGATTTTGGATACTAGCCCTTTATCTGATATGTCATTTGCAAATATTTTCTCCCATTCTGTCGGCTGTCTTTTGGTTTTGTGGAATGTTTCTTTTGCTGTGCAAAAGCTTTTTATCTTGATGAAATCCCAATAGTTCATTTTTGCCCTTGCTTCCCTTGCCTTTGGCGATGTTTCTAGGAAGAAGTTGCTGCAGCTGAGGTTGAAGAGGTTGCTACCTGTGTTCTCCTTTAGGATTCTGATGGACTCCTGTCTCACATTTAGGTCTTTCAACCATTTGGAGTCTATTTTTGTGTGTGGTGTAAGGAAATGGTCCAGTTTCATTCTTCTGCATGTGGCTGTCCAATTTTCCCAACACCATTTGTTGAAGTGACTGTCTTTATTCCATTGGACATTCGTTCCTGCTTTGTCAAAGATTAGTTGACCATAGAGTTGAGGGGCCATTTCTGGGCTCTCTATTCTGTTCCATTGATCTATGTGTCTGTTTTTGTGCCAGTACCATACTGTCTTGATGATGACAGCTTTGTAATAGAGCTGGAAGTCTGGAATTGTGATGCCGCCAGCTTTGCTTTTCTTTTTCAATATTCCTCTGGCTATTCGGGGCCTCTTCTGATTCCATACAAATTTTAGGATTATTTGTTCCATTTCGTTGAAAAAAGTGGATGGTATTTTGATGGGGATTGCACTGAATGTGTAGATTGCTCTAGGTAGCACTGACATCTTCACAATGTTTATTCTTCCAATCCATGAGCATGGAACGTTTTTCCATTTTTTTTCTTTTTTTTTTTTTTTAAGATTTTATTTATTTATTTGAGAGAGAGAATGAGAGATAGAGAGCACGAGAGGGAAGAGGGTCAGAGGGAGAAGCAGACTCGCTGCTGAGCAGGGAGTCCGATGTGGGACTCGATCCCGGGACTCCAGGATCATGACCTGAGCCGAAGGCAGTCGCTTAACCAACTGAGCCACCCAGGCGCCCCACGTTCTTCCATTTCTTTGTGTCTTCTTCAATTTCTTTCATGAGTATTTTATACTTTTCTGAGTACAGATCCTTTGCCTCTTTGGTTAGATTTACTCCTAGGTATCTTATGGTTTTGGGTGCAATTGTAAATGGGATCGACTCCTTGATTTGTCTCTCTTCTGTCTTGTTGTTGGTGTATAGGAATGCCACTGATTTCTGTGCATTGATTTTATATCCTGCTACTTTACTGAATTCCTATATGAATTCTAGCAGTTTTGGGGTGGAGTCTTTTGGGTTTTCCACATACAGTATCATATCATCTGCAAACAGTGAGAGTTTTACTTCTTCTTTGCCGATCTGGATGCCTTTGATTTCTTTTTGTTGTCTGATTGCTGTGGCTAGGACTTCTAATACTATGTCAAATAGCACTGGTGATAGTGGACATCCCTGCCGCATTCCTGACCTCAGGGGGAAAGCTCTCAGTTTTTCCCCATTGAGAATGCTATTTGCTGTAGGTTTTTCATAGATGGCTTTTATGATATTAAGGTATGTACCCTCTATCCCTATACTCTGAAGAGTTTTGATCAAGAAAGGATGTTGTACTTTGTCAAATGCTTTTTCTGCATCTATTGAGGGGATCATATGATTCTTTGTTCTTTCTTTTGTTAATGTATTGTATCACGTTGATTGATTTGTGGATGTTGAACCATCCTTGCCGCCCAGGGATAAATCCCACTTGGTCGTGGTGAATAATCCTTTTAAAGTACTGTTGGATCCTACTGGCTAGTATTTTGGTGAGAATTTTTGCATCCATGTTCATCAAGGATATTGGTCTGTAATTCTCCTTTTTGATGGGGTCTTTGTCTGGTTTGGGGATCAAGGTAATGGTGGCCTCATAAAACGAGTTTGGAAGTTTTCCTTCCATTTCTATTTTTTGGAACAGTTTCAGAAGAATAGGTATTAATTCTTCTTTAAATGTTTGGTAGAATTCCCCTGGGAAGCCATCTGGCCATGGGCTTTTGTTTGTTGGGAGATTTTTGATGACTGCTTCAATTTCCTTAGTGGTTATAGGTCTGTTCAGGTTTTCTATTTCTTCCTGGTTCAGTTTTGGTAGTTGATACATCTCTAGGAATGCATCCATTTCTTCCAGGTTACCTAATTTGCTGGCATAGAGTTGTTCATAATATGTCCTTAAAATTGTTTGTATTTCTTTGGTGTTGGTTGTGATCTCTCCTCTTTCATTCATGATTTTGTTGATTTGGGTCATTTCTCTTTTCTTTTTGATAAGTCTGGCCAGGGGTTTATTAATCTTGTTAATTCTTTCAAAGAACCAGCTCCTAGTTTCGTTGATCTGTTCTACTGTTCTTTTGGTTTCTATTTCATTGCTTTCTGCTCTGATCTTTATTATTTCTCTTCTCCTGCTAGGCTTAGGCTTTATTTGCTGTTTTTTCTCCAACTCCTTTAGGTGTAGGGTTAGGTTGTGTATTTGAGACCTTTCTTGTTTCTTGAGAAAGGCTTGTATTGCTATATACTTTGCTCTTAGGACTGCCTTTGCTGCATGCCAAAGATTTTGAACAGTTGTGTTTTCATTTTCATTGGTTTCCATGAATTTTTTAAAAATTCTTCTTTAATTTCCTGGTTGACCCATTCATTCTTTAGTAGGATGCTTTTTAGCCTCCATGTATTTGAGTTCTTTCTGACTTTCCTCTTGTGACTGAGTTCTAGTTTCAAAGCATCGTGGTCTGAAAATATGCAGAGAATGATCCCAGTCTTTTGGTACTGGTTGAGACCTGATTTGTGACCTAGGATGTGATCTATTCTGGAGAACGTTCCATGGGCACTAAAGAATGTGTATTCCGTTGCTTTGGGATGGAGTGTTCTGAAAATGTCTGTGAAGTCCATTTGGTCCAGTGTGTCATTTAAAGTCTTTATTTCCTTGTTGGTCTTTTGCTTAGATGATCTGTCCATTTCAGTCAGGGGGGTGTTAAACTCCCCCACTATTATTGTATTGTTGTCAATGTGTTTCTTTGCTTTTGTTATTAATTGCCTTATATAATTGGCTGCTCCCATGTTAAGGGCATAGATATTTACAATTGTTAGATCTTCTTGTTGGATAGACCCTTTAAGTAGGATATAGTGTCCTTCCTCATCTCTTATTACAGTCTTTGGTTTAAAATCTAACTTGTCTGACATAAGGATTGCCACCCCAGCTTTCTTTTGGTGTCCATTAGCATGGTAAATGGTTTTCCACCCCCTCGCTTTCAATCTGGGGGTGTCTTTGGGTCTAAAATGAGTCTCTTGCAGACAGCATATTGATGGCTCTTGTTTTTTAATCCAATCTGATAGCCCGTGTCTTTTAATTGGGGCATTTAGCCCATTTACACTCAGGGTAACTATTGAAAGATATGAATTTAGTGCCATTGTATTGCCTGTAAGGTGACTGTTACTCTATATTGTCTGTGTTCCTTTCTGGTCTATGCTGCTTTTAGGCTCTCTCTTTGCTTAGACGACCCCTTTCAATATTTCTTGTAGGGCTGCTTTCGTCTTTGCAAATTCCTTTAGTTTTTGTTTGTCCTCGAAGCTTTTTATCTCTCCTTCCGTTTTCAATGACAGCCTAGCTAGATATAGTATTCTTGGCTGCCTATTTTTCTCGTTTAGTGCTCTGAACATATCATGCCAGTCCTTTCTGGCCTGCCAGGTCTCTGTGGATAGGTCAGCTGCCAATCTAATGTTTCTACCATTATAGGTTACATATCTCTTCTCCCGAGTTACTGTCAGGATTTTCTCTTTGTCTCTGAGACTCGTAAGTTTTACTATTAGATGTTGTGGTGTTGACCTATTTTTATTGATTTTGAGGGGGTTCTCTGTGCCTCCTGGATTTTGATGCCTGTTTCCTTACCCACATTAGGGCAGTTCTCTGTTATAATTTGCTCCAATATACCTTCTGCCCTCTCTCTCTTTCTTCTTCTTCTGGGATCCCAATTATTGTAATGCTGTTTCGTCTTACGGTTATCGCTTATCTCTCGAATTCTGCCCTTGTGATCCAGTAGTTGTTTATGTGTCTTTTTCTCAGCTTCTTTATTTTCCATCATTTGGTCTTCTACATCACTGATTCTCTCTTCTGCCTCATTTATCCTAGCAGTTAGTGCCCCCATTTTTGATTGCACCTCATTAATAGCCTTTTTGATTTCGACTTGGTTAGATTTGAGTTCTTTTATTTCTCCAGAAAGGGTTTCTCTAATAACCTCCATGCTTTTTTCAAGCCCAGCTAGTACCTTTAAAATCATGATTCTGAACTCTAGGTCCAACATCTTACTAATGTCCGTATTGAGTAGGTCCCTGGCCGACTGTACTACCTCTTGTTCTTTTTGTTGAGGTGATTTTTTCCGTCTTGTCATTTTGTCCAGAGGAGAACAGATGAATGAGAGAAGAAAATGCTAACAGGGAACAATGTCCCCAGAAAATATGCTCTAAACAAATCAGAAAAGACCTGAAACCAGAGGAAAAGAAAGGGAAAGAAAAAAAAAAG